>NC_139234.1:37000444-37600444 GCF_977018435.1 Lepisma saccharinum
GATTGGAGCTTATCCTATATGCTTTCTTCATACAACATGGCTGTCGGCTACATGTTTGACATCTTAACACAACTTCTTTGAAACATCGCTCATGAAATGTATTTCACCTATCGTCCTACGGGAATCAGAGGAACGTAACTACAAAAATTCTGTTTTCAGTTTCGTTAAAAAAAAATCCTCTGAAGAGTATTTGGAGAAAATCGACATTTTCCACTTCTAATTCTTATCTGTAAGGCGGAGTCACGTTTAAGAGTCATATTCCTAAGAATACATTATTTCCTCTCCTATTAATTTGATAAATTAGAGTTAAGTCGCTCTGGTTCTCACACACGCTATCAGCCCCTATTTTCCAACATTTGGCACGTTAGGTATTACGCCAGATGTGTCATTTGGGTATGATGCATTTTTGTTATATGCCTGTGGAGATTCGAACAGTGTTCTCGGCTTGCGAGCCAGGTTATATCGGCGTCAGCGTCCAACGTTTGGAGCGCATACATTGCTCTAAGCAGGATGCTCTCTACCTTATGATGGGACACTTTTTTACCCATGAAAGTTATTGTCCGTGGCCTGCAAGCAAAGTTCTTGCAACAAACTGCCTCGAGAGAATTATGCGTAGGCTATGTGTGACTTTTCTGTTTCTCAGACCACGTGTGACTACCTACAAATTATGTGAAACAATAACATAAACAACTTCCCATGTGAGTATGAGAAAACACTTGCATTCTAGCCGGGTTCGATTCCTGTGATTCGAATTCCACTTTGAACTGTAGGCCCACTCCCAATTAGCCTATCTGTGCATACAAGTGAACTTAAAACAAGACAAACTTTCATTCTAACCTCAGTCACTTATGGGAGATGCTTAGAAGTAGTAGTGTTGACTGCCATGACTAAAATTTCTGGATCCAAGTTCACTTCCTCTCAACGATTTTATTTGTTGTTTTAAGTCCCCTTTATGCACAGTAAGGCTAATCGGGACTGGACCTACAATTTAAAGTGGGATCCGAACCACTTGTGCCTCCACCGGGTATCGAACCCGGGACCCCTCTCTCGACGATTTGACTGAGTCTGCACTCCTGCGCTACACTCCGCTGTCTATGCAATGTAGTTTTAAAAGTTGTTAACTGAGGTATCCTAGTCACTAATTCCACCGCTGCCACCAGTTAGTCAAGGTATGACTCATCATCAGCCAGGCTCGGGCGAAATGCAACTCATTAAACCGTCGCGGACGAACTGTGGCATTTTTCTAGGAATTTCGCTTTCGGACCAAACGCTACTGAACGTACAGCAGTCCCAGTGCCTGCTCCAAGTTGCACTGCTGCTTTCGGAGCCCTTGGTTTGGGAAGGGGATGGGGGTGAGGAAAGGGTCTTTATTTTTCATACTGAAGCTCGTTCATTTCGTTCTCCTATTTCTCTTGGTTGAATTTTCTGAGATACGGAATCTACCTCATTTTCCTTTTCATTTTGTTTTATTGCGTCACCCACGGTACTCTTACATGTACTTAACATTTTTAATTTCCCTGTACCTGCACCCTTTGGTTAGGTAAAAATAAATAGATGCAGTTCGTCAAATGTTGTATTTTTGTTTTTGTTACCCATTTTTCTCGTACTTCAGTCAAGGGCAATGGAGCTACTGGTAACAGACGTAGTTAGGAAATAGCATGAATTGTTTCTTCCCCGCACTGTAGTTGACCGATAAAAGAACTATGTAAAGTCTCGTTTCTATTACCACAAATTTTACCGCGCAACATGACACGCGGCATGCGACGCTGCATGTGCCAAGCATTTGTTGAAATGGAAACTGTCTGCAACATGCCGCGGCGCAAGTGCCAGGGACAAAATTGCCCCAAACGATTAAGACGCACAACGTGCGCGGCGGACAATGGAAACAGCCTGCAGCAAGTTCCTGGGGCATACGAACTAGAGTAGAAACAGACGACGCGACTACAATCTGTGGTCCAACAAGATTTAATAACAATGCAAAATCACTTGCAGTCATTCTTACAAAGTTTTCGTATCCACTTTGAAGACGTAAGTCTCTCATCAACGAGTTAATTTTTTGCTAGAAAACTTCTAATCCACCATCTAGGTTGTTTTCGCCTCTTTTTTTAGAAATTCATGATACGCGCCTGCCATAACCAACAAACCCGCCATAGCTTTATTGTTCATCTTTACCCAAGTTAAATCACCACCAAATTATTACAATACAAGAGAAGGAACACTGACTACTCTAAAGCACTGCACAACGCTACACTGCGATCCTGCACTCCAGTGTTGTTGCGGACGTATTTTGAAGAAGTAGTTTTGAATTGGAAGCAGTACGAGTACACTAAATGACGCGCAACATGCGCCGGCACATGTTGCACGTCATGAGTCTGGAACTTGTCTGAATGGAAACGTAGCTTAACAGAAACAGAAGGCTTTCACGATTTGTCTGAATATTAAAGTGATCTCTTCTTTCACACCAAAACATAAATAACTATTCTCAGATTTGAAACCGTAACAGGGGTGTAAGGGGTGACCTTCCACGTAGTACACCCAATCCTCAACTTCATTCCACGTAGTACACCCTGGACTGCTCTTTGCAGACTAACGAGACTCTGGCGACTGGCCCTATGGCTAGTATCATTCTGTGTGTTCTCCTGCTTTCTGTCATATGCGCTGAGTGCCTCTTTACAGCCTCAGCTTTTAACCTGTCAGAATATTTTAATATTTCAGTTATGCGACATTACAGTTATGTTATTTGTTATCGTAAGGGGCTGCACCCCGTATAACGTGGCGGGTGCAAAACAGCCTAAGTGCTGACGCACCCAAAATTAAAAAAAAGTTACATATAACTTTAAGAAATGCGTATAAATATTTCACCATCGTTTATATTTATGTACATGTTGTTAATTTTCAAATATTGTGAAGAAATGCAGCAAGATGCTACGTATTTGATTATTAATGTGAGCCACTGTATATGTTATGTTTTTATTTCATGAACAATGTATGGTCAAACATTACTTTGCAGAGCTCCGTGGCGGAGTGGTTAGCACAGTGCAATACGACGCCACAGGTTCCGAGTTCGGATCACAGCCTGTGCATTATTTTTTTTGTGATGTCCTTTCATCAAATTTGTCATTTCATCACCCATCCTCGTCTTCGCGATTAGTCAAAAGTGGCATAATACCAAAGTTAAATATAACAAATCAAAATCAAACATTACTTGGCATGACAAGAATGGATAGGTTATTTTGAAGCTGCTGTTATTAAAAGCAAATTGTATGTAGCTTTCCTAGACAGAAGTTTCACACACAGAAACTGATTGATTGGATAACGGCTGCGGGTTCCTACTCGAGCAGAAAATATATATATTTCCATTTATTACTTACAACAATAGCAGACTGATTTCCTGCTAAATCAAAGAAAACTTGCATTCACAGTTACAAATTGACATGTTGAATGAAGTAAACTACAAATTTCTCTCACTCCAATTCTGATTAATCGAACAGCACACCACAACGTGGGTCATTATCTAGTTCGAACTTACTCTCGAGTTCCTCAACTAAAAATAAATTGACTGCGAGACAAAAACTCCTCTCCGATAACACATTATATGCAGAGTATACGTAAGTTGAAATTCCATCATAATAATAATTTGAATTCTTCAAGTAGTAGCTACAAATATAATTTTTCATACATATTTTCTTAGCAAAATATGAAGTTCCTCACTTCACAAGGATAACATATACACAGTATTTCACAAGAGTTTTTAGTTCGAGCTAGTCGCAGGCCTAATATGAATATAAACGTCACTTCATTACTTAGTTAAAAAAAAAAAGTGCCAGGCAATCAGAATTCGAGGGTATGCCTGAAATTATTTGTAGTATCTCATGTATCAAGGGGGCTTTTTAAGTAAAATGAAGGATACATACTACATGCTTTGGTCAATTCAGAGTAGTAGAAACGTAATTATACTGCATGTTGTAACTGAAACCGTAGCCTCGAAGGCCGAAGTCGTTTAGTGATCCACTCATACACTCGGTACCAAACATTTCAAGTTCGAGTAGACATCTGGGCATGGCTGGGTTTTTTTTTGTAAGCATCCCTTCATAGATTTAATATGATCATCATTCATCTTCATTGTCACGATTATCTACAAGTGGCAGAAAAGCGATATAAAACATGAATAATACAAAAGTATAACAAACAAAAGAGGATCAAAGGATGAACTGAGTTTGAGTTAATGATAGGAAGTTTTATAAAATTACTGTTTCTTGAATAATCTTGTCCTTTGTTCCGATTGTATTTCTCAGTCACACGTTGCTCAATGTCCATGTCGACTGCCGTTCTTGCGTTCTTGACAATTACTTTCTTGTCTGTCTATGCCCTTCTTTCAAACGTGGTAGGTAGGCGGGCGTTCTGTCTGTTTCTACACCAAAAAGTTTAATGCACCTCCTGTCCAAGAAGACAAGAATTACTGAAAGTAATTTTCAAAATTGTAAGCGGATGAGGGCCCTTGTAAATGATAAAATATACTGTCCTTTTATTCGCTTGGTTTTGAGAATCACTTTCCATACAATTCTTGCCTTCTTGAGAGTCCAATGGCCCTGTCTAGCTACAGACCAGTTGCACAAACGCGGTTTCGTTTGTTTCGTACAACAATTCCATCTAACATTTCGTTTCTACGCATTTTCTACTTGCCAAAAGTGCCTTTCATATAGCCCCAAGGCGTTGTCTACTCGGATGCTTCGTGATCGAAGGTCACGTGTACAAAGTTTCAGGATTCAGATTTTCCGATTTTGCATGGTGCTGCTGCTATCAGTTCGGTTCGCCTTCTCAAGGTCGCGCAACAAGCAATTATTTTTCGTCTTCCGATAGGAGAAAGCTTGTCTCTCGCTTAGGTGGACGAACACGTGGCACGGATGATTTTTTGGCTCGACCATGGTTGGTCCTTTATGTTTCGTCCTTCAGCAACTTAATCTAAGCACGAATCATTCTCATCGCCAAACAACTGTAATTTTTTTATAAAAAATGATGTAATACATGTAAACAGAGAGAGAGAGAGATAGATAGATAGATATAAACGTTTTCCCTCAACAAACGTTTGCTTTGCTATCGTATAAAGTGAACGTACATGTTAAAATTCATCTAGCATAAATAATCAATTTAGAACAAATTCACATAAAGCGATTAAGTATGCAGAAAAGAAATATATTTGTGATAAATACATAGTTAATAAGTAAATTCCAATAACCAGAACTTTTGTCACGCCGAATCTTGTTTACGGATGTTTTCAAACGTTCTGTTTTACAATTTAATTTTTTCACTGACATCCAAAACGAAAATACGTATTATAACTTAGTGACTTTCGAGGGGTCAAAGTACTGTAATGTTAGTATGCTGCCGATCATAATTATGAGGCTTCTTCGAAAATGCCTTCGATAACGGTATTTGCTATTCGTAACGGATATGTGTATCACTTTTTCGAAACAGACTTTTGTGGAGGAAAAGAACTGTAACGTTACAAAAGTAACGAGCACAATTATACGAGAGACCTATGTTATTCTCTCCGGAACACGGCATCGGACACGGTATTGCACATCGGAACGTCTGTATCATACCAGCTATAAATAACGTTGTTGCTTTGAAAAAAGGAGTGTAACGTTTTTACAGCCGTGACCTCAATTAAGTTACTGGTTAAATGTAACGTTACTATCACTTTCCACACACACTAAAGTTACTAGTCAATACGTGACGAACCTTTTTCTTACCCTGTAACGTTACTGGTTGCCGGCAATGGATGTAACGTTAAAGTGTCACGTGAAGAGCTACTCCTTTAGAGATCAGTTATGCTTCGGTACCGTTATGCACACCTGTAACGTAATGTTCATATACCTGAGGTAACGTTTCTGTTCACGAGAAAAGTTATTCTGTTTCTGGTTGTAACTTAACGGAAACCGTAATTGAAAATACCGTTCCATTTCGTTACGTTACGACTCCCTGGCCATGAGTGAAACCACTCCACCTGATCTGAACAAGGCCATCCACCTTATCCCACAACTCCCCACCTTATCCCACCCCCTCCCCAACCCATCTTACCCACCCTATTGCACCCTCCCATTCACAGTTTTCGATGAGCCTGGTGACGGAACAGTGTTTTTCCTGTTTTATGCACTACATCTTCTTCGATTGAGACCTGGCAACTCTGCAGATCTCCAACTTCCGGTTCAGTCTTTCTCCTAACACTGAAGATGTAGCGATAAAGTCTGCGAAAATTCAAATTTTTTTTACTGTCTGGTGAGTGTTTCCTTTCTCCACACACACACACATACATACACACTTCTGTGTTTGCTTGGACTAGATTCAACTATGGTGGTACATTCACCCAGATGTTGTGAACATAACATTCACGTTAGGGTAAATTATGGTAGTTGTAGTAAAAAAAAAAATACTGCATAAAAGAAGAAGGCGGGAAAACACTGTTGTTTTTTTTTTGTTTCAGTTAATTTTATTCCACGGAATTCTGCTAAAAAACTACATTTTCCATTAGCAACTTGATCAGAAAATTCCACACTTAAGGGGTTAAGATTCTACCGAAATGCCACTGGTGATCACTTCACTTCCTGTCCATAATGAGCTACGTTGGTCTGATGCCCCACACTGATAATAGTAATGTCATCACAACAGATACCCCTTCAATACCATACATCACACAGCAACACTTATTTATGCACAATAATCCTACATGTTGAACACAGATTTTATACCACACTTGAACAGAAATAATTTATTGGCATATTTCAAAATAAAATAATATGCTACTTTAAGCTAATACCATAATAAACCCTCCTCATAATAAAGCTTGTGGGAGTTTCACACAGCCAGTATGGCTTTGAAAGCCAACACAAGTATGTATCTGAGATGAAACAAAACAGTAGGTGCAAAAGTTTATTTTCACATGCACCACAGATGTTGCCTCTCTGTCATGTGAGAGTGTCATGCAGGATGGCAGAAAGTGTCCTGCTTACTGCACTTTCCAAAGTGTGGATAGTTATTTCTGTTCAGCCTGCATTCTGGAGGCAATTTCAAAGCAATCACTCATCTGACAACAACAACTAAAGATCCAGATGGCTTTGTGAAGGAAAAAGTTTGGAACAACTGCCTGCGTCAGGAGAATGAGAATCGTTTTCATTCAGTCTAAGAAAATCTGGACAGAAGGTGTTGACAACCAGCACTTGTACAGTATGTTTAATAAACTCACACTGTTCCATATATCTTTTGTGCATCTATAGATCAAGTAAGTGATATGAAAATAAACCATTTCCAAACCTTGACAAGCTTTTTGATACAGGTTGATTAAAAAAATGCAGATATGGAAAGGAAGATTGATTTGGCAAGAGTACTGATGTTTATTACCTGATTCAGTAGGAAAATTAAAAATTCAGTTCAACAAGACAATGCAGTCAAATCTCTATCATATAACTAGACCTCGATTTTTAGGTCCTAAAAATTGTGCTTTTAGGTTCCAAAAATAGGATCTAAAAATCGCAAAATAGGTTCTAAAAATCCGAAAATAGGTCCTAAAAATCCAAAAATGGGTTCTAAAAATCCCAAAATGGATTCTAAAAATCTTAAAGTAGGCTCGAAAAATCTTGAAGTAGCTTAAAAAACTGAAAACTGTTCAAAATTCCTGACAAATACTGATTAGGTATAATTGTTAAAGAGAACCGTAAGAAATCTTAATAGGTATATTAACAACCAATTATTAATTTTCTAACCTAATTTTCATTGCATACATCATTTTCAAAATTATCCACACATTATTGTTATACTATACTTGTGTCATTAGCAAGAGTTATTTTGTTGATATGAAGAATCAATTACGCATGTACAAGGGTCGTTCAAGGTTGACCAGGACTTTCATGCGTAAAATATTAATGAATCAATGTAGCGCTGCATTACTAGGGCAGGACAGACCATGATTCCTTGCGAGTAACCATGATCCTTTGCGACACATTTGGCGCATGCGCAGTACTGTAAACAAAGATGGCGACAAGAAGTGTATCTGTTGCTGTGGAACAGCGGTGTATAATGAAATTTCTCGTGAAGGAGAAGGTGAAACCTGCTCAAACTTGGCGTAGACTGCAAGCACAGTATGGTGAACAAACACTGTCACGGGCAAGAGTGTACGAATGGTGTCATAAAAGTTCCCCTCCACCCAAGAAAAGCAAAGCGCTGCCGTCTGCCAGTAAGATTTTGGGAACAGTCTTCTGGAACATGAAAGGTGTTATCCATGTGGATTTTGTGGAGAAGGGTGCCACAATTAATGCCAAGTATTACTCAACACTGCTTTACGGTGCTGTACGTGGGGCTGTTTGGAAGAAAAGACCTGGAATGTTGTCGAAACACGTCATTCTTCTCCATGACAATGCCAGGCCCCACACGGTCCATTTGACTCAAACAACACTGGCCAGCGTGCACTGGGAGGTTTTACCACACAGTCCTTACAGTCCAGATTTATGCCTCAGTGATTTCCACTTGTTTGGGCCACTTAAAGAGCATTTGGGTGAGACGCACTTCCAGACAGATGAGGAACTCAAGAACGCTGTCCTGCAGTGGTTACGACACCAACCTACTATTTTCTACGCCAAAGGCATCAAGGAACTTCCACAACGACGGCAACGGTGTCTGGATGTTCAGGGGGAATACTTTGAAAAACTGACAGTTTGGTGCTTCTATGTATGTATATTTCCTGTCTAGAAATAAAAGTCCCGGTCAACCTTGAACGACCCTTGTATAATTGGCTGCACAATACCAGGGTGGCAACTCATCAAGAATTCCTTGAATTCAGGGAATTCTGCATGAATTTTTCTCCATTACGTGAAAAATTCAAGCTTTCATTAATCCAGATCTCATTAAATTTATACTTATTTAGGCCTACCCGATGGTGCAGTGGTAGAGTCGTAGCCTTGTAATCAAGGGGTCCCAGGTTCGGATCCCACTTTAAACTGTAGGTCTAGTCCCGATTAGCCTTACTGTGCATAAAGTGGACTTAAAACATCAAATCAATCAATCAATCAATCAATTATACTTATTTATTAATACCCTGAGGCAAGTTTTTAACATTTGTGATTTGTGTTTATAGATGTATTGATATGGCCAATGTAAACTCTGCACCTTAAATTAAATATTTTTAATATGTATACCGTATAATTGAATTAGAATTATTGGATACATAGGAATTGCACAGACCTTTTATATTGTTAATATATTTGTTTGTATTGTGTGGTTGGTGAGAGGCGAGGCTGAAAAACATCTGCTTGTACTCTTGAATTTTTTGAAAGTTTGCCTTGAAAACCGGGAATTATAGTTGAATTTTATCCTAGAGTGGCCACCCTGAATACATAACAATCTTTTTCATGTTATCCACAGTCAAACTCTGCTTTTGTCTGTGTGGATCATCTCAAATGCTGAAAATGATCTTTCAACAATAACATAGTGAGGCAAATTTGAATGCTGAAACGTTACTTTGCAAGGCATGAATGCCAGGATGTACTGAACTGATGCGAAAGTGAGCAAAACCACACGGATCACAAGTTTGTACTTTGAACTGTGCAGATAGACTAACAATGGTGCCAGACAATTTGCTTTGCTTAGAGCTTTGAAAAAAACATTATGGATTTAGGAGGGAGGGAAATTGACTGAAAGTATGTTCCAAACATGTTAGTGAATGAATTTTTTCGGTACCAAACCGAGCGAATACCTCTGTGTGATATAAAAATCCTGAAAAACCTGAAAAAATCTATAAAAACCTAAAAAAAAGTTTGATTTAGGCACTTAAAACCTAAAATAGGTTATAATGAGCAAAATAGGTTATTTTAGGCACTATAAAACTTCACCAGTTGTTGAGTTTTTAAATTAAACGTTGATGTAACTTGTTATTTCTTATTTACGGTACTTACAAAGGAATAAATAGGTTAAAAACCTAAAATTCAAGGTCTACATATAATATACAGTGTCTTCTGCTCACTAGTATGTGAATACAGTTTTTAAATGGAAGCACAAAAATAAATACAAACTGATGGATATAAGTAAGGGGAGAAATTTAAAAGAGGATGTAATGTAAATTTGTAAATTATCATCCAAAATACTCAAGAATTGGGCATGGTATTTTTTGTAGAATTTTAGAGTGAATGTAAAGGAAAACTTCATATGAATAAACATGATGAATGTGTGTGTCAATTAAAATTATTAACTTAATAGGTATATTAACTGCTATTCTATGTTAGGTCTGTTTTAAGTACATTTTATGTTCAGGTAGACAAATTGGAATGCAATCTACAATTTCAAATAGGATCTGAACCACTGTATAATGTGCCTTCACTGGAGATCCAACCTGGACTCCCTTGTTTACAAGGCAAAAGTCTTACCACAATGCCATCAGGGAGGACCTATACTCTGTTAAGAAGACTGTTGTATCCATTACATAATATTCATATTTCGTGCATCATATTCACAAAAGGGTAAGGGATAAACTGATAATGCAGTCATACACTAAAATGACATCTGTGGAAATATTGGTATCTTTCACTTCTTATAAGAAGAGAGAATACTTCTGCATTCTCCTCCAAAGAGTGAAAGGTTTCAAAGAGGGCTGAGCCAATAATATTATACTGATACCCGTATTGTTACCGATACTCTTAATGATTCCCGCAGATTCCGATAACAATGCTTGAAAATTGTAATAATTAAAAGCTGTTCAAAGTATTGATGAATATTATTGAGTGTGTATACAATCCCAATTATAAGCATAAATTTATCAGAGTTCTGCTTTAAAAAAATTCAAAAATTACATCAGAATATGAATTATGAATAAAATACCTATCGTGAATCACAAAACACAGTTTTTCACATTATATTGGTGCAAAACCAGTGGAAACCTCAAATTTTGCATAAACTTCCAGGATGATTACTCTGCCAAAATACCATGCAGCGCTTTTCTGAACCCCATGAATGATCCAAATGCTGTATCTGATTGATTGAGTTGGTGTTTTAAGTCAACTTTATGCACAGTAAGGCTAATCGGGACTGGACATACAGTTTAAAGTGGGATCCGAACCACTGTGCAAAGTGCCTCCACCGGGTATCGAGCCTGGGAACCCTTGACTACAAGGGGATGACGGCCGGATCTGATCCCAATGATATTGGCTGTTACCGATACATCAGCATTGGTATCGGCTCAACCCTATTTTCAAATTGTCTTTTAGTGTATGAATGTTCCTTTGGGCAATTTATTCCAAATTCAAGCTTACCATTAAGGACAGAGTGAAAGACACAAGCGGAGTCCAACTACAAGCAGACTGAAAGAAAGAAAGAAATGGGAGTTCCAGAACAAGTGGAAAGATGGCACATTTAACATCAACACGGTATTGACAAAAGTTACATTGGGAAGGTAGAGAAGATGTTATTCAAGAAGGAAAACACACTGATCAATAACAAACTAATCACGTACGCAAGTCCCTCTAAGAACATTTCTTATAATTCCCATTTCTGAAGTACTACCACACTCCATGCTACTCTCTTCTGGATATATTCTAATGACCATTTAAACTACATTTGTCCACATTGTATGTACGTACCACAGCTGAGGATGTATTCATTAGACCCTGCAACTCCTCTTCAGTAACACCTCTGATTCGATGGCCAGCAGGCTGTTGTGGTGCAGACACTACAGGTCTTTCTTTTCTTTGCTGAGGCCTTTCCATCTACAAACAATGATCAACACATTATAAATTATTTTTTTATCACAGCACCATCTCATAAAATTATTAAAAGTAAGGATCGATAGAGTTATCAGTACTCCTCTACAGGTATCAGCCAATATTGGTTTATGAGTAAAATTACTGATAATAGCCTGTAAGTTAGTGCAAAATTCTGCATTTGATAATTATTATTTTTATGAATAAAATTCACAAAGTCTACTTTTGTAAAGCAAATGTCTAAACACACAGTTCTCAAAGTCCATTTTAAGTCCACTTTACGCTCAGAGGCTAATCAGTTTAAAGTGGGATCTGAACCACTGTGCAATGTGCTTCTACTGGTGATTGAAATCAGGGCCCCATGCATTACTAGGGTCTGACACAGTTCTCTATCAAAGGGAAGGCCCACTGCAGTCACTTGATTACACACATTAAGTAAGAAGGTCAATGAACTATTTATATTATTCACAGAAAATTTGTGTTCTTATATCGGATCTGTAGAATATTGGTTACTTTTTTATTGGTACTTTATGGATATTGGTAAAAAAATATAATGATCCATTCATATTTGAAAGCTTAGACGAGTTTTATGTTTTATTTTAAGTACATCCTTTCAAAACTCTTTGTATTTTGGAAGGTGTAAATTTTGTGTAAAATTTCAATTTTCATCTCTCTAACTTCGATTACTGGGAGGTCAAAAAATCACCTTCGCGAAGAGTTCAGTCATTCTGCAAGAATAAAAAACTGATTTCATCATTCTGCAACAAATAGTTATCTCGCTATGATTTTTTTGTACGTCCCAACAAGTTTGAAAAGTGAATGTCCGAAAAGTAACAGGCACGAGAGGCTCTCCTCTGTTCAAGGTTAAGGCACAGAAATTCGTAGATTACCTAAAATTATTAACATTGAACCTAATTAATGAAATGAACACATTTTGAACCATTATCTGGATATCTGGATGCCACAAAACTGTTGGTTGGTATTTTACACGATCTTGAGAACATTTTGAGTTTGCACAAGTACAGCTGGTACTTCTGATTACATTTAAACCGTGCTACTGACTCTAATAATGCAGGTTCAAGGTCAAATACACTAATCCTTGGATGCTTGTACACCTAAAGGATCCAAAGTATATAGTATTTCTTAAAGTGAAGTTGGAATCCAAACAAAAAATTAGAATCTTCTGTATCATTTGAGTCCTACATTACACACTAATTTTCACCTACTCGCCAGCACACATTAAAAATTCTACATTCTCTGAACATCCTCACCTCCTCTGGCATAATAGGTGGCCTTTCAATAATGGCCTGTTTTGTGAAGTCTTCTCCTTTTACTAATGCAACAAAACCACAGTTTGGAAACCACCTTGCATGTTCCTGCCATGGATGGTCTCCTGGTTCCCAGTGCCTCAGGCCTCCATCGCAGTGAAAACATCTCACGTGGTCATTTAGTCCTAAAATATAAAATATTAAAATTCCTATAGAGTGGTTAATTTAGCATGCAATGGGTACAATTTATTCCTTATGTAGTGCTCTTGACTATACTTATTCTTACACAATCTCTTCTCTTGTCTTCAGGTGAACAAATTTCTTTCTGCCTGTTTAAGAGGATCAAACCTACAACAGGCCTGTGATTTTTCTACAAATCCAATGCAGTAACCAGCTACTTCTCAATAACCCCTGAATTCTACACTAAATTTTACTCCACTTATGATACTATTCAAGAATAATATTTGCTTGATTTCCACAAATTCTACAAAGATGGCAAATATAATTATTCAGATTAAATTATCTGTCAACCACTGGAGCTAATGAAACTCAGTGTAATTGTTGCCAGAGTCCGTTACCAGGCTGCGGATCAGCAGTTGAGAAACAGTGGAGTAGTGCAACGTGGCCCTAAAACTCAAGCAGAAACTAAAATTGATTGGTTGCAAATGTCAAAAAGTTAATTTGTTTTTAAATCTGGCCTTTTCTTCAGATTTCAGGAAAAAAAAATGTTCTAAGATGAAAAATGATTTCTCTCGGCTACACACTCTTTCATTGTTTCTTGTGGAAACACTGTGGCATTCTAATCAAACTTTTGTCTATTGGAATTCTATATTACATCATTAGCATAAAAACAAAAGGTAGTTTGTAGACCAGATTTTACTACACGAGAAAAAGTCCACTTTATGCACAGATATCGACATGGCATTTGTTGTTAGAGAATTCAAAAACTGGAAATGTGTGACAGAAAATGCTAAAGGTCATTAAAATCTTAACTTACATGAAGTCATCACTAAAAGCACAACTGTCACAACAATCCATGTGAATCAGCAGGAGGTAGCTTTAGACTGTTTATTTAACCTTGTTAGCTCTATCAGGTAACTTTCAGATGAAAGCCCATACTTCAGGAGAAAATTTCTTCTACTGTTAAAAGACAGGAATCAAAATTTACTCCATTTGAAGGAAGTGCTTAAGAAGACAGGGGAAGGAGGCCAAATGTATTGAACGAAATTACTATCTTTCTACCTGTTTTCAGTCACGTAACTTATGTAAATACTGAATATTATAACAGTCTCTTATTTTGTTCAAATGAAAGAATGCCTTTTAGAACAAGACACAAGAGATGTGGTATGTAGCCAGAGATGAGGCAAGAAAATCTCAATAATTGAGATAGTTCAAAATCCCTCCTTTGATTGACAGTACTGTAAAATAATGTTGCCTCCACTTCTCGCCAGTGTGTATGATAAGAAGTTGCAATATTTCATAAACTCTGAAGTGTGTGTAGAAGCCCCACAAGTGCCATGGCATACACAAGCAGTAGAGCGAATCAATATGGATACGTTGCAGCTGCAGATGTAAGGATAGGAGAAGAGGCCCAAAGCACCATCAGCCAGACAATCTATAATTAAATTAAGAACAAAATCAGAATTTGAAAATTAAGAAGTGCTTGGGCACAGGTGGTCCTTGATGAGCAGACGTGTCCTTGGTGTGGACCCCTGGTTGGTGGGAATAGGCAAAGCAGAGATCTGCACAAAGAGCAGCAGCTAAAGAATACAATGGCTGATGGACGGAACTAGCATGGCATAATAGGAGGACGAGGAAGGTGAGGGGAGACCCGCATCCCCACCTGTACAGTGCTCACACCCAGCCACCTGATTCCTGGCACTTCCTTAGAAGTGTAGAGTGACTAGCCATGTGACGTTGTGTGTTGTATGTATATACAAGGGTTGGATAAAAAGTAATGGCAACACTGGTATAATTGCTACTTGACTGTATTGGCAGAGGAGCACGTGTTACATTCCTTCAATGTAATCGTCCCCCCATCTCTACAACCTTCTGCCACACGTACGGAAGGCGTCGTACACCGTCAGCGCGTTCATCTCTGTCGATGTCCCGCGGTGACCACCCTATAGCACGTATGATGGCTTCGCGCGTGTCGTAGTGCTTCCCGCCCAGTGGTTCCTTCATTTTGTCAAAAAGGTCGTAATCACACAGTCTCGTGCCGGTGAATACGGCGGATGTTCCGGTACCTCCCACTACCAGTTACGCAGGAGCACCGTCACAGTGTTCGCAGCGTGACACTTTGCATTGTCAAGCAGGATGATGGGACACCGTGCCAGAACGTGCCGTCGCTTCCTTCTTAATGCGAGACGAAGGTGGCGTTGCAGGAAGGTGCAGTAGTAGGCTGCGTTGACCGTCTGCCTAAGAGACGTTGTTCTTCTTGCCTAAACATATTGTTAGGGCGCTTGCACTCTCGTCCTCTGCTTCAGAGCACTGCTGTTTTTGACTGAATAACATACAATGGCACCCCACTCACTATACTTCCTCGTCTCACATTCCATTATCAACCACGAAACGGTTGTGGCGCTGTGACTCGCCCCTTTCACTGGACAGCAGTGTTGCCATTACTTTTTATCCAACCCTTGTATTAGGGTAAGCCTGAAAAAGTTATGGGAAACCAGGATGAAATGTCGCAGAAAAAATAAAAACCATTAAAAATAACTGTTATATTATTTTGCATCCATGGCACTACTGGCTGGTCTTTCACTGTCTCTGGCACCAAGATCTTTTTATCAATGTTTTTGGTAGTTGCACTTAATTCATCACCGGCACCAGCACACCAAATGGCCTAAATCAGATGAAAGAAATCAACTTATGCATGAATGACCAGTTACAGTGCACGCACAACGTGCCACCAAACGCCAGGAAAAATTTCCTCAATTTAGTGCAATTTTGAAACTTGAAGCAAGGGTAGGGGCACGAAGATGAACAATTTCACTAACAACTTATTTGATCCATCATCAGATACCCTACTGTGTGTGCTTTAAAGTAAGCTAATTTCTTGAATGTGTTCAAAATAAGAGGAAAGTGCAAAGACTTTCCACTTGCCTTGCATTCAATCCATAAATATACCTGGTCTTCTCCAGATGGTAAAACTCATAATCAGATAGATCATATTCTCATTGATAAGAGAAGGCATACTAGTATAATTGACGTTCGTACACATAGAGGTGCTGACTGTGCCAGTGACCATTATTTAGTAATTGCTAAATTAAGAGAAAGACTCTCAGTGATAAATCATAAACAACAAAATCTAAAAGTTCTAAAATTTGATACAGGAAAGTTTACTGATGAAAGAATTAAGAAAGATTACCAAATTAAACTGTCAAATAGATTTGATGTTTTGCAGGATTTAAATGATGATGAAAATATAAATGAAACAGACGTAAATAAGAATTGGCAGCACATACGTAATGCAATAGAATCAGCAGCTAAAGAAAGTATAGGATACCATAAACCAAGAAAAAGTAAGCCATGGTTTGATAATGAATGTCATAATCTAATAGAAATAAGAAATCAGGCTAGACTTAGGTGGTTAAATAACTCTGATGATACAAATAATAATAATAGTTTATTTTAAGTGTTGAGCACAGTATGAAACCTAATACAGCACTAAGTCAAATACAAAAGTACAAAGTTACACGAATAAAATACATAAGCTGCAGAATAACATAACATAACAAGTTAGCATATTTACACTTCAAGTTACAGTTTTCAATGAGATCTATTATATCTCTGATACTAAAAATTGTTTATTGTCATATAATATTGTGCAATTAACTGTGTATTGTTCTAATAATAATAATGATCATATTTATTGAAGTGATGATAACGATTAAACAACCACTATGTTATACAAAATTAAAAAAATTGAATACATAATTATAAAATAAAACAGTAGATCCTACAATTTTATACATCAACATAAATTAAAATTGTAGGTTTCAACAAGATCTGCTACTAAACCTCTTGCCTTGTTTAGGCATGTGAGAATTGAGATATACCTATGTGAATATCTGGGAATTTTATAAGCTATATTATTCAAAAAGTATTCACTGTCAACTTGGAAATTTAATATCTTCTCTACAAAATTTAATCTTTTCATTTTTCTTCTTTCTTCTAAGGAAAACATATTCAACTGTGATAACCATTCAGAGTAATGTTGGTCATAGTAATTTTTTTTAAACTTTGTGCATAATAACCTGATAAAAAGTTTTTGAACTGATTCAACTTTTTGAAGGTGACTGGTTGCAGTCAGAAACCATAATTCATTTGCATATTCAAGAATAGGACGAACTATTGTTTTATACAGGAATATTAAGGTATCTTCCTTTTTAAAAACTTTCCATGAGAAAAATATATAACCAAGCATTCTCTTTGCTCTTTTGCAAATTTCTGAAATGTGCTCATCAAATATGAGAGAGGAGTCTATTACTATTCCTAAGTCTTTATGACTGTCGCACACTTGGATTTTATTTTCATAAATAAAATAGTTGGAGACTATATAATGAACTTTCTTAGTACATCTTAAAACTTTACACTTTTTCAAGTTAATTTCCATTTCATTAATCTTGCACCAATATGTCATTCTATCGAGATCAGCCTGAAGTTGAGCGACATCATTATTTGTTAAAATACAATTAAACAATTATAATAGAATAAAGCGAGAAGTTAACCGCACGTTTAGAAGTAAAAAAAGAGATTACTTGAAAAGCAAAATTAACGAAATTGAAACAAACAGCAAAAATAAAAATATCAGAGATTTATATAAAGGTGTAAATGAATTTAGAAAGGGGTGGCAACCTAAAGTAAACTTGATAAAAGATAAAGACGGTGATTTGCTAGCTGACCCAAGCGATATTCTAAATAGATGGAAGAACTACTTTAATGACCTTTTAAATGTGCACGTAGGAGATAAATCAGAAGTAAATGAAGTACACACAGCAGAACCTTTAGTTCCAGAACCTAACTTGACTGAAGTTAAAGATGCTATTAAAAGGCTAAAGAATAACAAAGCACCTGGCATTGATTTAATACCAGCTGAGTTAATTAAATATGGTGGAAATTCATTAATATGTCAAATTCATAAATTAATTTGTTTAATATGGAATAAAGAAGAAATCCCTCAACAGTGGAAAGAATCCATAATTGTTCCTGTGTTTAAAAAAGGTGATAAAATGAACTGCAATAATTACCGTGGAATTTCTCTACTCTCAACAACATACAAAATATTATCTAATATTCTTTTAACAAGACTAACCCCATACGCTAATGAAATTATAGGTGATTATCAATGTGGATTTAAACGTAACAGATCAACTACAGATCAAATTTTTCACATCAGACAGACACTTGAAAAAAAGTGGGAATATAATCAAAATGTCCATCAGCTATTCATTGATTTCAAAAAAGCATATGATTCGGTGAAAAGAGATAAATTATATAATATATTAGTCAAATTTGGAATACCTAAGAAGCTTGTTAGTATGATAAAAATATGCACCAGTGAAACAGAAAGTAAAATTCGTGTGGGTAATAATATGTCTGACAAATTTACAATTCATGATGGGTTAAAACAAGGAGATGCATTATCTCCATTGCTCTTTAATTTTGCCTTAGAATATGCTTTAAGGAAGGTAAAAGAAACTAACGAAGGACTAAAATTAAAATTAAATGATGTGACTCAGTTGTTAGCATATGCAGATGATGTAGACTTACTGGGGGATGATGTGAATACAATTAAGAATAATGCTAAAGTATTTTTCAAAACTGGTGGCCGCGGTGGCTCAGTCGGTAACACATCTGACTACCATGCTCAAGGTCCCGGGTTCGATCCCCGGCCGGTTCAAATCCGGGAACTTTTCTAACGGTGGAAGCGGCCCCGGCGGCTACCCAGCATCGAATAACATGGGTACCTGGGGGAAACCCTGGGGGGTAAAGGCGGTCAGGGGCGTGATGCTGATCACATCACCCCCACTCACGACCGGATCAAGAAAGTGTGGGGCGTTACCCCCACACCCCCTATACGCCTTCATGGCGTGGTGCTATGCACAGGGGAACACTTTACCTTTTTTTTTATTTTTCAAAACTGCTAAAGAGATAGGTTTGGAAGTTAACAAAGAGAAAACTAAATATATGCTTACAGGCCGAAACCATGTGTTAGGTAATAATCAAAATCTAATTATTGATAACAACTCGTTTGAACCAGTTTCCAAATTCAAATACTTAGGAGTAATATTAACAAATGAAAATTACATTAAAGAGGAAATAAAAAGTAGGCTTAATTCAGGAAATGCATGTTACTTCTCTCTTCAAAAACTTTTGTCTTCTCGTTTAATATCTAAAAAACTAAAAGTTAAGATATACAAAACAGTAATTTTGCCTGTAGTATTATATGGGTGTGAAACTTGGTCCCTTACATTGAAAGAGGAACATAAATTGAGAGTATTTGAAAATAAGATCCTTAGGAAAATATTTGGACCTAAAAGGGATGAGGGGAGAGGTGAGTGGAGAAGGTTACATAATTTAGAACTACATAATTTGTACTCATGTCCAGATATTATTAGAATAATTAAATCAAGAAGACTTAGGTGGGCAGGCCATGTGGCACGAATGGGAGAGGAAAGAGGAGTTTACAGGATTCTTGTTGGGAAACCAGATGGTAAGAGACCTGTAGGAAGGCCAAGACGAAGATGGAGGGACAACGTTGAGATGGACCTAAAGGAAATCGGTAGGGATGGAAAAGAATATATAGATCTTGCTCAAGATAGGGACAGATGGAAGGCCTGTGTTGCTGCAGCCATGAACCTTCGGGTTTAAGAAGGCTAGAGAGTTAGTTTAATTTTTTGCATTCAATCAGTGAATCATGCAACCAATGTGATACATCTGCTGCATAAAAAGTTAAAAATTCTTACCAACATAGTAAAAACCAGCCTGTGCCATTTCTTCTGGTGTTTGCTCTACAGTTGTTGACGGCCATTCTGTGAACGTTCGCAATCTGGATTCAAATGTTGCATACCTTGGATGCCTTGGACCTTTATGACTCTGAATACCCAGTTCCTTAGCACTTGAATCTTCTGCTGCTACTGTTGCTAACTGTTCATTATTAAATGTTTCTACATCTAAAACAGAAATAAATAAATTAATAACAAGGAAATAACGCATCAGATATTGGAAAAGTTTTTCTTCATGAGTTGGCTAGACCAGGGACCTAAGGTCACACATAATTGATCAAATCACAATTATGATAAGTTCGTTTCACACAAAAAGTAATAATTTGGTGGGGCAGTTCTACAGTTATCGACAAATTTCAATGTTTAATGTAATGCAAAATGTTGTCTCAGGGTGTGGAAATCACAATTACCTGAGATATCTGATACTAATAGAACCCCATTAAGCCACACATTCTTCACTATAACACGTCTCTACAAGTTAAAACCAAACATCCATCAATAGCATAATCTTCATAAACCATGCAAAATTTTCCAGTTTCTAACACTTCAACTACATCATTGTACATATATTTGTATATTGTACATTGTATTTCTCTGTGATATATATAACTTGCTGCGTCAGTGATCAATTCCTGTTCTGGTTGGAGTCCTGGTTTAAGCATGGGTGTTACTGCTAATTGCTTATTGCCTCAATTTCGGCTGCATTCAAAGTTTCGAAGTTTTCCATTAGGTGAAGATATTATCCAACTGCCATATGGCCAGGTGGTTGTGTACCTGGGTTCTTGGTTCAATTCCCGTTAGATTGCCCCTACCTTCTATAATTTATTTATTTATTCCAAGTTTGAGATACAGCACTTGTAAGGCCATTTTACACTGAAAACTCTAAAATAAATCAACAAGAACAAGTCAAGATGTTTTTTGGTAAAAACAAAAAAAAGGTAAATATAAACATGATAAGACATAAACAAGGAATCAAACAAAAGATTTACATATTCATTCTTAGAGAAGATTGGAAAATACTTTCAGGGGCAAAAATGTTGATGTTTGTGGGTAGTTTGTTATAGAACTGGGGCAGCCTGTGGAACAGGGAGCGCTGTATAAGGGAAAGCCTAGCGGTAGAGTTGTGGAACAATTGAGTGTTTCGGGTCGATCGAGAGGAAACTCTGAAAACTGAATTCTGTAAGTAGAAATTCAGACCTTAATTTTCCATTGATGATTTTATAGAAAAACTTCATATCAGCCTTATCGCATTGGGTCTGCAGTCATTGAATGTTCAAAATAGCCAGGATGTCAGGTTTCTGAATATGCTGCACAGAAGGAATTCTATGAAACAATGGTGGTAAAGAAGCTGAGGACGAAATCCAAGTTAGAAGTATTTGTATTGGCCCAGACTGGAGAGCAGTATTCAAGAATTGGAGAAATGAATGACTTGAAAAATAAGCTACGAGAAGTTGGAGTATCAATTTCAGTTAATCTGCAGAGGAGGCCTAAGAGGTGCATTGCACTTTTACTTGTAGCTGTGATGTTTTCCTTAAAGTTCAGTTTTTCATCTATGATAACACCTATATCTTTTTGGGTCGCAACTGCAGTAAAAGCAAATATTTAATGAATTTATTGAAATTTTAAAATTTGTCATTGATTCTTTTACATTAATTACCACTCTGGACTAGTACAAAAAAAATGTAATATGAATAGTTTCCTTGTGTTTTGTTTCTTGTACATTTTATCAAGAAATGAAAATGTGTACTCTTCGCTATACATATTTTTTTTGTCAAATATAACACGTAATAAAATGTAATAAACAGTTGCTAGAGTGAATAAAAAAAGGTAAGAGCAACCAAACCCAGAACCTTTGGCACACACTACCATGAGATGCGCTTGGAAAATTTTGAAACTTTGAAGTGGCTTTTCTCAGAAATGGTTGGCTAGTGGATGCTAGTACCTTAGGATACCAATGCCTATTGGGTACCCTATCCCATCTCAAACTCAATTTCCCAAGCTGTGTCCTCTCCTTGTGAGATTGATATTCTGTTCATATTTGAATTTTTTGTTTTACATAGTTTTTGACCTTTTTAGTCTCGTTGCAATGCCATAGATGAAAATGATTATATGAAATTGATACCAGGGTTACAGCTTGAACCCAATGGCAAGGTTGTGAGTTGGTCACTCAACACTAATTTTGAAACATAATCGTTACAATTTATATGAAAATTGGTAACAGTTCAGATTGTTTTATGATTTTTTCAAATTCTCCTAGCAGGAAGACTAATTATCGTATAATTTTGGCAATCATTGTCACACGAAATTTGAACCTTCCTTAACGTAATGAGCACTGTCAGATTTCGAAAAAGTTATTTATGTTGAAAAAAACAACTTAAAAGGTACCTTAGGCAAACATGCATGCTTTCCATGGACAATGTATTTTCCGTTGACAAGTGACTGTAAGTATCATAGACTAGTGGGAATTAATGTAGAAGTAATCGGAAGCTTAGTAGAATACATTTAGAGACTTTATTTTAATGCTAAGAGAACCAAACCTGGCTGCCTAACCTAACTACAAAAGCATATATTGAACAAAAACTTAAGTAAATCAGTAAAACTCCATAGTATGTGTTAACAGTTGTAAATCGAAATTCAATCATGTAAAAATTGCATTCGTAAACCAAAAGGAACTTGGGTCTAAAAATTCATCTGTATTTGTCTTTGGCTCGGAATGATATTTTTTGATTGGTCCACAGCAGAAAGTACGTAACATGGACCCTTCACACACTATACATTACACCAATTAAAAATCAAAACTATTGGAAGTAAAAACAAAAGGAAAACTGACATTCAAAAATAGAATGCATTCACAAAAGAGCCTGAAAATATATAAAGTATATTAAATACCTCCTGCACGACCAACTACTTACGTCTCTCCAATGCAGCAGGAAAATTCTTCTGTCTCTCTTTCTCTGGGCATTTATTTGCTTTCATCTCCACATCACGTTGTACTGAACATATCACCATGTTCAGATATGAACAACTCGGAAAGTGACGTTTGTGTTCTGTAATTGGGTCATCACCTCTCTCCCAACGTCCGACGATCCCTGAGCAGAACGCACACTGAACTTTGTCCTCTTCTTGCATGTAGTAAAATCCAGCCCTAGCAAGATCTTGTGGTTTTATGAATGGAATCGGCCAATTTGCAAAGGAGCTTAGGCGGTCGCCTTCTCTATGATACAATTCGGCCTTGCTAACAAGTTTTACATTTCGGATTTGCTGTGGCTGTCCAGCCTGAGATACAGATGGTGTACTGGCACTTCTCGAACAGCCTGGAGCACTAGCGTCACCTCCCATGTACTGGGTTGGACTGGTTGGTGACATCTTGAGAATAGGCACGTTACCCGACTGTCTGGAATCTTTCACAAAGGGACATAATGCATTCAGATTTCTATGCTTAGCCATAACTTGATCCCCATAATTCCATGAGCTGATTCTGCCACCACATGCAAAGCATTGTACCTCAAGGCCATTCCCAGTACTAAAGAAACCTGCCTTTGCTATGCGGTGTGGGTCAACAGCAACGTTAGTTGGCCAACTACTGAAAGTTTGAAGTCTCTTAGCTTCAATACACATGTCTTGCATTGTTCCAGAAGCCATTGTATTTCCTCTATGGTGCAATCTTTAAGCATTCACCTCTCATATATTTCTGAAAAAAAGAAAAAAAATTAATCTGCCTTCACTAATGAGAAGGTACTACATAATATTTGCATCCTAGTTCACACATTAAAAATAATATCAAAGATTCCATAGGACAAAACCAGAAAACTGCATTTCACGCATCCCGAAAGATTAAGTTAGAAGTTGTTGTTTTTTATACTGTTGCATATGTTTGTTTAGTTTTGTGTTGTTTTTGTTTTTCTTACATGATGGAAATCAAGGGTAGAAAAAAACAGGGCACCCAGTCACCTGAATTTTCAAAATCAGTTCTAATATTGTATTTAATAATTCATGGTCACTTATGAAAATTTTCATTAATTTTTTTAAAAAATAACCAGTACACTATGTGTTTTTTAATGTTTATATGTTCTGTATCATTGTGTGTCATTAAATCAAAATGATAAACATGCTATTAAAATTTTTTTCGCTGTGGCTAGTCGAATATTAAAGACTGCAGCAATATGGTACAGTCGGCCACATATTAGAATGTACGTATAATTAGTTATTCATGCTGTTACTGGTAGAGCCTTCTTTAGAAAGTCTACTTGGCACAAGAATTAATTACTTTTAATCCAAACTTGTATTAATTAATAAATTAAATGTTTTAAGATCATATTTCAAAATATGTAGCTTTATGTGAGTTGGATTCATGGATTTCTTAGACCATAGTTGCCCTCTTCCCCTCCCACCCAAAGGCTGGCGCCTGAATTATATAAGTTTTTCTATCCCTGGTACATGTTCTCCAGTGTATAACAAATTGGACACAAGCTGGTCACGCAGATATTGACAGATTCATGAATATCCTTTTTTCTATACTCAATACACAGCAGGAAATGCATATTTTGAAGGTATATTTCTTGATGATGCGGTTGTTTTATTTGGTCGTGAGTGTTAGTAATTTTCCGTTGTTAGGTTTAATATAGTCAGAATTTCTGCCCTTTTCTTTAAATTTATTTTTGCGCATGCAACATTTCATCTAAAAAAAAGAACCTTCTCCAGAATATGAGAAAAACACTTCCAAGGCTAAATATCTCAGTTATTTAGGTTACCACATATCATAATAAATTTTATGTTTCATGAAAACACTAACATATGTCAATTAAATTTAAAAGAAAAAAGCTTGAAATTTTCAAGGGTGTATGGTCGGTCATTGGCTCCAGCAAACTTTTACAGATGCCACTTTGAAATGTAGGTCCAATCCCAATTAACATACGAGGGTCACTATTTATATTTTGAGCCTAACAATGAAAAAACAGGAATTTGGCATTGAAAACTGCTTTATTGTTTTTCGAAGTATTCTCCTTTATGGTCAATACACTTTTGCATTCGTTCGAACCATTTGTCAAAGCAGTTTTTCCAATCTTCTTGAGACACCTCCATAATATGGTTTTTGAACGCATCAATGGCATCTTCCGCCGACGAAAATCGTTGTTCACACAATTTATTCTTGACATTCGGGAACAAGAAGAAGTCACTGGGTGCCAAATCAGGACTGTACGGCAGATGACCCATCAATTCGATTTTTTGACTGTTCATAAAGTCGGTTGTTAGACGAGATGTGTGACAGCTGGCATTGACTTGATGAAGAATGATCCGACGGTGTTTGTTTGTTTTCCGTATTTGACCGAAGACCTCTGGCAAACAAATTGTTGTGTACCATTCACAGTTGACCGTTCTACGTTCCTCTAAAGGCACAGTTTCCACATGACCAGTTTTCCCGAAAAAACAGATGACCATTTGTTTCGATGTGCTTCGAGTGCGAACAACTTTTGTTGGATTGGATTCATCTTGAAACACCCATACAGTCGACTGCTGTTTATGTTCCGGCTCATATGCATATATCCATGATTCGTCACCTGTTACAATCTTATATATGTCTTTTGAAGCACCACGATTGTATTTATTGAGCATTTGTTTGCACCAATTGACGCAAGCGTCTTTTTGATTTTTTGTCAAATTGTGTGGGATCCAACGAGAACATACCTTTCTCACAGCTAAATGATCATGTAATATTTTACATATGCTAGTGGAACTAATGCCTATGGTTGCCTCAATCTCACAGTATGTCACATGACGATCTTGCAGTATTAGGTTTTGCACAGCATCAATGTTTTCTTGAACAACAACTGATTTTGGATGACCTTCGCGAATCTCGTCGGCGAGCGAATGACGGCCATGATTAAATTCGTTATACCAGCGTTTCACAGTGGCAAAGGATGGGGCTTCATCGCCAAATGTGGAAGTAAGTTGATCGATGCACTCTTGTCTTGATGATCCACGTCGAAAATCATTAAAAAAATCATCGCACGAAAATGTTCACGAATTTGAATTTGAATTTGAAGTTAAAATTTTGGGAGCGTCAGCACTTAGGCTATTTTGCTCCCGTCACATTATACGGGGGCCAGCCCCTTATCATTACAAATAACAACTCTAACGTTGAATAATTAAAAATCTTAAAATGTTCTGACTTATGTTAAAAGCTGAGGCTGTAAATGGGCACTCAGCACACACAAGGACAAAAAACAGGACAACACACACAAAATTATACTGGCCATAGTGCCAGTCGCCAGAGCCTCGTTAGTCTTTAGTCCAGGGTGCACTACGTGGAAGTGAGGTTGACTTTTGGGCGTCTACGTGGAAGGTACCCCTTACACCCCGAAAATGTTCACGAGTTAATTCCATTTTATTGTTGTCGCGCAATCTCCAAGGCAACATAAACAACACAAATCAAGCTATTGACAAAACATATGAAGTACGTTATGGTCAATAATGCCAGACGATTCCGTGCAAACGTCAAATCGCACCTAACGTCAATCAGTGTTGCCAAGGCTCAAAATATAAATAGTGACCCTCATACCAGAGCATAAAATGTGCTTTGAGAAGATGAAGTAACCCCTTTCTCACATGACACATGTATACCAAGGGTGAATATTCTAGGATATCTATGAAACCCGAGGTATATAGATTAAAATACAGAAGAAACGTTGATTGTAAAGTATGCATCAAATTGTTCATTTCATTATGATGATGATGGAGTTGACAACCAGATCTTTTAAGACTTGGCAACCTTGCACTCCTCTTTTGATGAAGTCACAAGGTTAGCTAATGCAAAGAAGGCAGTGTGTGCAATGAAGGCAGCCAGTCTTCATGCAACTTTACCTATCAATGTTGTGAAACCATTGTTCCCAATGTAGAATTTTCCTATGAACAGGGAAATTCTCCTCTGTACCAAGCACATCACTGTTTCAATGAAAACTTGCACATGAGTACAGAGTTCATTGAGCTGTTCAAACAACCACGGTAGATGCCTCATCATGGTGATGAGATTCTTTTTGTGTGTTTGTTTTTAAGTTGGCTGACTGGGAAAGGTTTATGACTGCAGTCAAAAAATGATAAAAATGGCAAAGGACAGTTGGAGCCAAAACTGCATCGGAATGTTCTAAGAGAATTAGTTTCCTTGATGCATGGATTTTTTTTTTATTTTGTGTTATACATGTAAGCCTACACCAGTATTTGGTACCAGTGCGATCTCCACCGAACACCTCTCACTTGTTTATTTCGTCATTTTTAACATTCGTACTTACCTATTCTGCATTGCGAAAGATTCTTTAAGGTGGCATTTTGCTTTTTTCACGAAAATAATTTCAATTTTTTACATTAACAGTAATTATTGTTCTTCGTTTTTTCGCTTCTGTAACATACAATATGGTGGGTACAGCTTGAGTCGCATCGTGCATCATGTGGGTATGCAGTGTTCCCAACCTTCGTAACCGAAAAATACCTGAATAGCCGGACAAACCATTGATGCATATAGCTCCAAAAAACATTCACGGATAGCGCCACGAACCATTTCCGGCAAGGTTAGGTTAGGCAAGCATAGTTAAAATGTTGTTCATACAACAATGTGATACAGTTCTGAAAAAAAAATCACCTTCACTTCTTGCAAAACAACGGCGTGGTTGGAAACACTGACAGGGGGTTACATCATGAAACATATGGAAAATTCAGCTCAAGTAGATGAAGCAATGGTCATTGTGCGTCGGAGAGATACTTTTCTTGAAAAATACATGAATTCTCGGTCAAATAGATTCCACGATGGAAAAAAATACCTCCACGAAGTTTCAGAATGCTACAGAAACTCATTTCTGTAAGTAGTTTCTTCTGTAAAAATGAAGAAATCCATCCGGCGGAGATCGCACTGTTACCCAGTATTTAACTTTTCTTAACAATGAAGCATGGAGTACTTGAGATCCTTTCCTTACTGTTGTTCCTTTAATGATACATTTTCATAATTATTATCAAGGTATGTATTTTTAATCACAATGTCAAATCATTTCAAAATTCTTACAAATGAACAGAACTTTTGAACACTACAGTAATGGTGATATACGCCAGCCAGGCCCGTAGCCAGGCAGGGTCCAGGGGGGGCTCAGCCCCCCTTGACATTAGGTAAACTATTTTGCATACTTTGCATATATTGTGTTATAGTTGTGATGTGTTTGTGTATGTCTTGTGTAGTAGTTATGCTGTCTAATGTGTTTGTGTTTGTCTTCTGTAGTAGTTCCTCCATTCATATTGGGGGTTAGGCGTAGAGCTGACAACTCTGCACTGTTAAAAGCCATGTCAAGAATCAGCAATATAAGGCCATGGATGTTCCCAAGGTAAAATATTCCGGAGGTAAAATAGTCCCCCGTTCGGATCTCCGGGTGGGGACTACTTTGGGAGGTCCCTGGACTAAGGATAAGATCTACGTTAGGAATAAGGATATTAAATTAGGCACCTGGAATGTTCTGAGCCTTTACCGGCCTGGGGCATTTCAGTGTACAGTTAATGAGATAGTCAAGTATAAATTAGATGTAGTAGCTGTCCAGGAAGTTAGGTGGCCAGGAGAAGGGAATTGTAAAACTAAAAATTATACTTTTTTCTATGGTGGTACTGAAAATCATAATTTTGGAACAGGCTTTTTCATAAATAATAGAATTATCTCAGCTCTTAAAACAGTAGAATTTATTAATGATAGGATATCATATGCAGTTTTACAGGGTAGGTGGTGTAAAATTATTTTAATAAACATACATGCGCCAACGGAAGATAAAGATGATAATACTAAAGATGATTTTTATACAGAGTTAGAACAGGTCTTTGATAAATTTTCTCAGTATGATATGAAAATTCTGTTAGGTGACTGTAATGCACAGATTGGCAAAGAAGAGACATTTAAACCCACAATTGGTAAAGAAAGTCTTCATGAATTAAGTAATGATAATGGTATAAGATTGATTACTTTTGCAACCTCAAAGAATTTAATTGTGAAAAGTACCACTTTTAAACATAAAGATATCCATAAATATACCTGGTCTTCTCCAGATGGTAAAACTCATAATCAGATAGATCATATTCTCATTGATAAGAGAAGGCATACTAGTATAATTGACATTCGTACACATAGAGGTGCTGACTGTGCCAGTGACCATTATTTAGTAATTGCTAAATTAACCTTTTGGATCCCAAGCGTCTCGAACGAGATACCCAACTGTAACCCTCACGGTCCCAAGCATCTCGATCGAGACGCTGTGTCAAGGTCGTAGTTTTTACGTTATAACTTTTCTATTTTTGGCTAGAATTTCGATTTTTTTCTTTTATATTGTTCCTAACACATGTATTTAACAGAAATGTTTCTTGCACCTTATTTTTTCTTCATGAAAATGGAGGTGAAAAGGCGGGAAAAGGGACTTCTGTTTTCAAGGGAAAATATAAATTTCAAACATTTCAACAATTTTTAAAAATAATTTTTGGAGTTTTTCTCCCTTCCCCCTCCATATATACGCCAAATTTGCATAAATTTTGCATTTTGTGCATTTTGAAATTTTTTGGGGGGGATGCGGGGGGAAACGCAATTTTTTTAAGAAAAGTATTTTTGAGGGGATTTCCCCCCTTTACCCCTCCATATGTACGCCTAATGTGCATATATTATATATCGTCTGATTCATTCTGCGTACAACGGTATATCTTTCATATCTCTAGGGCATTTAGTTTCTGAGCTATAGTCATTTCAAGGTACCGCTACATTTTGAAGCTTGAATCAGTGGCGTGCCCACCATTCCTTTTGGCGGTACATTGGTCATAATACAATGATGCACATATATCTTTGTGTTCCTTACATGCCATTTCTATGTGCATTTTGAACTTTTCATATTGTTTTTTTCGGGGGGGCGGAGGGGGGCAAAACTCCATTTTTTAAAAAAGTATTTTCAGGGGATTTCCCCCCTTTCCCCCTCCATATATACGCCGAAGGTGCATAAATTATATATCGTCTGAATCTGTGATTCATTCTGCGTACAACGGTATATAGTTCATATCTCCAGGGCAAATAGTCTCTGAGCTAAAGTCATTTCAAGGTACCGCTGCATTTTGAAGCTTGAATCAGTGGTGTGCCGACCATTCCTTTTTGGGATGTACAACTCAAGTTACATTGGTCATATGATAATAATGCAAATATTTTTGTGTTCCTTACATGCCAGCGATAATTTCTATGTGCATTTTGAACTTTTCAAATCCTTTTCTTCGGGGGGGGGGGGGGTGAAACCCCATTTTTAAAAAAGTATTTTCAGGGGATTTCCCCCCTTTCCCCCTCCATATAATGCCGAATTTGCATAAATTTCATATAGTCTGAATCTCTGGTTCATTCCGCGTACAACGGTATATCACTCATCTCTCTAGGGCAATTAGTCTCCGATCTACACTCATTTAATTGAAACTCTGCATTTTACTCAAAATCGGCTCGGGACCGAGAGGCTTACTTGTGAAAATGGCCTTGGGACTCAAAAGGTTAAGAGAAAGACTCTCAGTGATAAATCATAACCAACAAAATCTAAAAGTTCTAAAATTTGATACAGGAAAGTTTACTGATGAAAGAATTAAGAAAGATTACCAAATTAAACTGTCAAATACATTTGATGTTTTGCAGGATTTAAATGATGATGAAAATATAAATGAAACAGACGTAAATAAGAATTGGGAGCACATACGTAATGCAATAGAATCAGCAGCTAAAGAAAGTATAGGATACCATAAACCGAGAAAAAGTAAGCCATGGTTTGATAATGAATGTCATAATCTAATAGAAATAAGAAATCAGGCTAGACTTAGGTGGTTAAATAACTCTGATGATACAAATCTAAACAATTATAATAGAATAAAGCGAGAAGTTAACCGCACGTTTAGAAGTAAAAAAAGAGATTACTTGAAAAGCAAATTTAACGAAATTGAAACAAACAGCAAAAATAAAAATATCAGAGATTTATATAAAGGTGTAAATGAGTTTAGAAAGGGATGGCAACCTAAAGTAAACTTGATAAAAGATAAAGACGGTGATTTTCTAGCTGACCCAAGCGATATTCTAAACAGATGGAAGAACTACTTTAATGACCTTTTAAATGTCCATGTAGGAGATAAATTAGAAGTGAATGAAGTACACACAGCAGAACCTTTAGTTCCAGAACCTAACTTGACTGAAGTTAAAGATGCTATTAAAAGGCTAAAGAATAACAAAGCACCTGGCATTGATTTAATACCAGCTGAGTTAATTAAATATGGTGGAAATTCATTAATATGTCAAATTCATAAATTAATTTGTTTAATATGGAATAAAGAAGAAATCCCTCAACAGTGGAAAGAATCCATAATTGTTCCTGTGTTTAAAAAAGGTGATAAAATGAACTGCAATAATTACCGTGGAATTTCTCTACTCTCAACAACATATAAAATATTATCTAACATTCTTTTAACAAGACTAACCCCATATGCTAATGAAATTATAGGTGATTATCAATGTGGATTTAAACGTAACAGATCAACTACAGATCAAATTTTTCACATCAGACAGACACTTGAAAAAAAGTGGGAATATAATCAAAATGTCCATCAGCTATTCATTGATTTCAAAAAAGCATATGATTCGGTCAAAAGAGATAAATTATATAATATATTAGTAGAGTTTGGAATACCTAAGAAGCTTGTTAGTATGATAAAAATATGCACCAGTGAAACAGAAAGTAAAATTCGTGTGGGTATTAATATGTCTGACAAATTTACAATTCATGATGGGTTAAAACAAGGAGATGCATTATCTCCATTGCTCTTTAATTTTGCCTTAGAATATGCTGTTAGGAAGGTAAAAGAAACTAAAAAATTAAATGGTGTGACTCAGTTGTTAGCATATGCAGATGATGTAGACTTACTGGGGGATGATGTGAATACAATTAAGAATAATGCTAAAATATTTTTCAAAACTGCTAAAGAGATAGGTTTGGAAGTTAACAAAGAGAAAACTAAATATATGCTTACAGGCCAAAACCAAGTGTTAGGTAATAATCAAAATCTAATTATTGATAACAACTCGTTTGAAACAGTTTCCAAATTCAAATACTTAGGAGTAATATTAACAAATGAAAATTATATTAAAGAGGAAATAAAAAGTAGGCTTAATTCAGGAAATGCATGTTACTTCTCTCTTCATAAACTTTTGTCTTCTCGTTTAATATCTAAGAAACTAAAAGTTAAAATATACAAAACAGTAATTTTGCCTGTAGTATTATATGGATGTGAAACTTGGTCCCTTACATTGAAAGAGGAACATAAATTGAGAGTATTTGAAAATAGGATCCTTAGGAAAATATTTGGACCTAAAAGGGATGAGGAGACAGGTGAGTGGAGAAGGTTACATAATTTAGAACTACATAATTTGTATTCATGTCCAGATACTATTAGAATAATTAAATCAAGAAGACTTAGGTGGGCAGGCCATGTGGCACGAATGGGAGAGGAAAGAGGAGTTTACAGGATTCTTGTTGGGAAACCTGATGGTAAGAGACCTGTAGGAAGGCCAAGACGAAGATGGAGGGACAACGTCGAGATGGACCTAAGGGAAATCGGTAGGGATGGAAAAGAGTATATAGATCTTGCACAAGATAGGGACAGATGGAAGGCCTGTGTTGCTGCAGCCATGAACCTTCGGGCTTAAGAAGGCTAGAGAGTTAGTTAGTTATTTTGCATACTTTGTTTGCAGTGAAGAGTGAAAATGTAGACAACACAACATTAAGGATACATCAACAGAATATGAACAGTATCTATTACATTCGCTCATTTTGTTTATGAGCAGAAGTAGCTGCAAGTATTTAGAATATTCTCTAGACTTCAGAAAGTGGAGCTTATATATCTGTACCTTCACTGCCCCTGTTGCAACCTCCCGTTTAGACAGAAATCTGTGACTTTGATGTAAGTTTAATTGCTTCGGCCGGGGGTGGAATATACTGTAGGCACTGTAATTAAATATTGTGCGATTTTTGTGTGTGATATACATATCTGTATCATCTAAAATAGTATGGGGTGTGTAAGGGATAATTTCAGTATCAGCCAATTAACACTTCAAGAGATGTTTTAAAAGATGTAGAAAAATGTAGCATTTGTGTAGTATATGATATTTATAAATGAATGAGTGCCCCCCCCCCACACGCATAATTTACCTTCATTTAAATGAACGAGTTCCCCCCCACACAACTTACCTTCATTTAATATTTTTTTTTAAAAACGGACTTGGTTTACAAAGCCCCCCCCTGGAGATCAATTCTAACTACGGGCCTGACGTTGATCTTAGAATGCATACTGATGTACACCATATTTCAATGAATGTTTTGGAATTAACACACACAAAAAAGGGAACGAGTTTATAATACCGGACCACTCTCAAATTTCTATGAAATTTCGCCTACTCACTAAATGTGAACTCCTAATCACGAATCTGCATGTAATAATTGGCAGTCAAGTATGGAAATCGAGAAAAAACTAAGTTTTCTTAACGTAATGTAACCCTACGATAAGAACAATAGCTCCACGGAAGATGCCATTTTCCAAACATGTAGAAATCAACAGGCAAGACAAGGTATAGTTCTCTTAGCTAAAATATTCATTTTTCTTTGTATTTATGCTAATGGAACCTAACCTAACCTCGTAGGCATTCCTCGCCTGACGTCAGCAAGATTATTGTGCGTAAAGGAAGACCATTAACGAATTGCGAAAGAAAGATGGTTCTGAATTGCTGTGTTGGGACAATCGCCATGGTAAATCGCAAGGTTATTTTACAAGTTCTACACGTAAATATACAATTTTAACAAGTGACAGCCAAATATGAACTACAGATACATCATCAGGACACCGAAATTAGAAAGTAGACGAAACTTTATAGAAATTGGAGAGTGGTCCGGTATTGTAATCTCATGCCCAAAAAAGTTTCATTCAGAAAATGTGCAATTGAAGCAAAATTGTTTAAAACATTGGGGCGATTTTACAATACCGGGAATTTCTCCATTTTGTTTGAAATTCGGCACACTCACTAAATTAGGGCTCCTAATCACGAATCTGAAGATAAAATTTGGCGCTCACGTGTCAAACTTGCAAAATGAGAGGGTCAGTCATGGCAACCAACAATGTACAATTGCTCATTATTTATCGCAAGATTTTCCATTTCGAATACTTAAAGAACGAAATATATATATTCCTGATATTACTACGACCCTAAAATTTAACTATGTTTCCTAACCTAACCACGTGCCAATGGCTCGTGGGGCTAGCGCCAATGGTCCATGGGGCTAGCCATAATTCAGGAATTTCTATACGTGAGCGCCAAATTTTAAGTGCAGATTCGTGATTAGGAGACCCAAATTAGTAAGTATCCGAAATTTCAAACAAATTGGAGAAATTCCCTGTATTGTTAAATTATACCAAAACATTTAACACTTTCGTAAATATAAAAAAGATGTATGTTTAGCAAGTTTAAATTGTTTTAAAACATACAAAACCCTGTTCCAAGTGAGAAATTTTCAATTGCAGTGCATCATGTTAATTGAGAATTTGTAAATCATGTATTCGGTACTATTATCGTATGAGGGAAACACCTACGAATCATATATTTCGGACTTCTGTACATTGCTAACGTGTTATTTTCAAATGTGGAACATTTCTTACGGTGAAATAATGCATTTCTAACTAAGATAATGTCTATTTCTTCTATTTACGAGTACTTACTGTTACTTGTTGTTTCGAATCTGTAACACATTATGGCCATGATAGCATACTGGTTTAGGGGGTGTTCTGAGAGTGTTTTGTCGATTTATGCAGTGTTGCAACCTCGTTCACCGGAAAATATCTACTTTCGTGCCCGGATTTGAAATTATGCTAATACGTCGCAAACCATTGACGTTAGCCTCACAAACCATTGACGTTAGCCCCAAAAACCATTCACGTTAGCCCCAAAAATAATTCTTCGTAAGGTTAGGCACAAGCATAGTTAAAAAAAAAAATATTCGACACGTCATGTTCTAGAGAAAACACGGCAAGGCTGAAACACTGGCTACGGGGTTGCATCATCTTAACACACGGAACATTGCACTCTCGTGCAGAAAGCAAATGGCGGGAGCAGAAACAGCGTGTCACATAGAGATTTTCGCAGAAAACAACACGTATTTACATTAAAATGGATCAAGTCTACATTCAGGAACTTCCACAACGCTAAAGAAAATGATTTCCGTAAGTACTTTCTCCTGTAAATTATGAAGAAATCCGTTTCCCTCATACGATAATGTTACCCATGTATTCCATTGGTATAACAAATTAACCTTTCAAATATACTATGTTTATATTATGGTTTAATGGCGTGGTTTTGTTATTGTAGGAGCAATATGAAGTGCATTTATTTCAGTGATAAGACAGGCAACAAGATGAACCACTTCATCCGCGATAATTATTACACAACTAACTAACTTCAATTAATTTGGGAACAATGATATACCTTATTTTACATAACAAAGCGGTAATACGTAAAATTATTTAAAAAATTATGTTCCTCCAATAAATTTTGACTGCAAAAAACAAACATCAACTACAATAACGAAACCACATCAAATGAGGATTTTTAATGCAATATTTTTGCTTTACACATAGGTTTTTTGTAGCATGTTAGTTGCTTCTGTAGCAAGTAAATTTTCTCCTATAATTTCGAAAATATGTAAGATGGTTTGTAAAGTTTTGGTCTGTATGTTCTAAATCAAACACTGACCGGAGTAAGACAATTTTGAACTTCAGCGATATACGTATGTGACATTTAGATTGCCGAACTTTATTCACAGTTCTTACCATTTCAAAATTTCTACTCTGCAATAAATATCACATTCTCAGAAGAAAACACACAAACTTTAAACATAAATACAATAACATCTGATCTGATAAGACTCGCCCATTATCCTTCAAATAGTCTGTGCACATGTCTGACAATCGACGCGTTTGGGTCTAGCTCTTCGCACAACAGTCTTGCTACCTTGTGTTCTGACGTCAGATAAAAAATTGTTGCGAGGTTAGGTTAGGCCTGTTAGGTAAGGTTCCATTAGCATAAATACAAAAAAAATATTATTTAGGCTAAGAGAACTAAACATAGCTAGCCTAATCTAACAACGTAGGCATTTAGATTAAAAATAAAAAAGCTTTTTTTCGATTGCTCAATTGTTATGCGATAAGTGAGACCCACGACTTGCCACAGTACTTATCCATTGCGGTCGTGGGATTTTCTTCTTTTTTTAAAATTAAAAAGAGAAAACCCCTCGGAAAATATGCGAACTAAGGCCGTGTCCGGATTGGCAAGCGCTCCGCCCCGTTCTCTCCCGTTGCTCTCGCGTGCCGTCGAAGTGACGTCCAAATCGTCCGAATCTACATGGCCCCTTGCAGTACGGTTGTCACTTTTATCGCCAGGTGTCAGCCCGAACGTCACCCACCGCGTTCTGGGGCGCAGGCGCACCGTACGGAAGCAGAAGGCAGGCGCCAAACAAACATCACAATGATTTCCACCTATTTACTACTAATGTAACATGCTATTTCATCATTTACAATTTTTCTGCATTTAGTGTTATCGATAAAATGTTAAAGTATCACTGAGTTTTACATCGTCTATTCAGTAAATGTTGTCTGTACAAAGTGAAAGTTGGAATATGGTTGCCAAGCGCAGGGTCACAGCGAGTTCAAGCGTGCATCTGTCGCGCCTCTCGGCTCTCCCCTCCGACTCCACGTCTGCCGCGAATTCGGACAACGGAGGTTGGCTGAGTCCCCGGATGGAACGGTGCTCTAGGTGACATCTGCTGCCGATTCGGACGCGGCCTAAAATCCACCCTCACTTGTTTCTGTCCCACGGCAGCAGAACAGAATATGGGGGAAATCCTTCTCTTCCTCTGCTCTCAAATGGCACGCTGTTGCCACGTTGCCTCACAGCTGTTCTCTGACATATGGAATCTGGCGGACCTGCCGCAAAACGCGACCATGACGCGACGTTCAGGGTGGCGCGGTCAGTGGTTGAAGAAGAATGGATAGCGTTTGTGACTATTCCCGATTTAAATAATTAATAACAATAAAATCTATTGTAATGATTGTGATTCTTACTATGCGATAGTAAATATTACCATCTAAGAAATAGATTTTATCTTCAATTTAATTATTAATTATAATTATATCCTTAGAGACAGTGGCGGCGATTGGGGCGGACCAGGCCAGAGGTGCTAACTTAAGATAAATTAGGGGGGAAGGTTCGCATAAACAATATTTATGTAAATAAATAACCCGTCAAACATACACACAGCTTAAAAAAAGTAAAAGTGTTCCCCTGTGCATAGCACCACGCCATGAAGGCGTATAGGGGGTGTGGGGGTAACATACACACAGCTTACATTTTAAAAAGAAAGAATTTTTTGAAGAGGTTTTCTCGGGCAATCAAGAAGGTGATTTCCGGATAGGCTTTCGAGAGCTAACATCATTCTCATCTTCAGGAATTGAAGTTAATCCCTTAAGATGTGAGTGACGTTAGCTCTCGAAAGCTCGGAATCCTTTCCGGAAATCACTAGGATGATTGCCCGAGAAAACCTCTTCAATATTTGCAGGCAGGAAAGCTGCAAGAATTATTAAAGAATTTTTTTTTTTTGTAAACTTACCATTTACAGCGGAGTGCAACCCAAATCCGACTCGTCACTAACATTCACCTGACTGTCATTATCAACCTCAATGGCACTTCCACTCTCGTCTGAATCCGAACCATTCTCGTCTGAATCCGAATCCTCACCGCTCTAATGTGACTTTCATCCTCCGAGCAGTCTTCGATTACCAACTTGTCAACTTCTACTTCAATAATTCCGTCCTGGACCCAATATTCCTCTTGTTTCGCCTTTACTTTTTCGCAAGACCTTTTCCATTCTTCTTTGGGAAAGTTCTGAAATTCTTCTCTTGCAACTTACAGTACTCTGCCCAAATTACGATCCACATTTTTTGATGCAATACGACCCTTTATTATACCCCAAACATACTCAATAGGGTTTAGATCGCAATGATAAGGTGGAAGACGAAGAACGGTGTGGCTGTTTTCTGCTGCAAGAGTGTCGACCCGATATTGCGGGGGCTTTTGTTGGTTTTGATTAGCTGATATAATTCAGCCTTTCGAAGGTTATCTGAAAATTCAATTGAATTGTCTTTCAACCAGTCCTGCATTGCAGCTTTAGTGCTGCCTATTGTGGGAGGTTTGTTGACTTGAGCAGAATGGTAAGGCGCATTGTCCATGACGATAATGCTGTTGGAGGGAATATTTGGTAATAATTGACTTTCAAACCATCGTTCAAAATTTTCAGCATTCATTTCTCCATGATAATCTCCGGTTTTCTGTTTAGCTTTGAACATAAGTAGACAGTTTGGTACGAAACCGTTTTCACTCCCGGCGTGAAGGATGATCACCCTTCTTCCAACACTGGTATTTGATAAAGCACCATGTACACTGCCTTCACCCTGCCAACACTTTTTCACCGTGTAGTTCTCGTGGATCCATGTTTCATCTAAGTATATAACTGGCATTTTCACGTCACTCTTCTCATTTCGCATCAATGCCCTCAGAAAACTTGTTCGATTGGACACGATGTCACTCCTTTCCACCAAAGCACTTCTCACGTTTTTGCACTTTCGGAAACGAAATCCTAAGTCATTGCAAATGATGTTGCGAAGAGTTTCACGACTACCCCGAAAATTTCTTTCTTTCCTTAATTTCGAAAGCACTTTTTTTACTGTTGGCACTTCATGTTCAATCGTATAAAAATTACCAATAGTTCTTCGAATTAAACACTTGTCAAAGTCGTCCACAACAATTCTACGCTTTTCGGCAGACCTGTGCTTCCCTGGTGTCGTAAATTTCCCCCCGGAATTTTCTTCCTTTCTAATTTTCTTTATGAAAGTGTCCGACATTCGAACTGCAGCCGCCGCACGCTTTGTAGCTTGATTGACCGGAAACGTGTAACATCCTTCTCTTGCTTCGTTGTCAAAAAATTTAACAACATCGGAAATCACCTCTGCTCTCACTATGTACGGTTTTGCCCTTTATTTCGGTACAAACAACATACACAACAGACGCACTCGTACTCAATGACCTTTCGTCCTATGTAAGTTTGGCAACATTGAAAGGGTGTCAGAAGTCGAGCAGTCCTTGCTAACCCCCCACCTCCCACCAGTAGCGGCTCGTGCCTAAAATAACAGGTGAAGAAGTACATTTATAGGCAATGAAAAACAAATAGTAAGTGTCAGTGGCCCCCCCACAATTTAAAACGTCTTTTTTGTCTTCATCCGTCCATCTGGAAAATGGTGTCTGCAACAAATTACACACTAAGTCATTTACTGAGTTCATTGTACAAACCACAGCTCAACACATGAACACAACACACGATAGGAAACGCGAAACACACACGCGGAACAAGATCTCGCGAGAACGCAACGATTTTGCCACAACCACTGGATGCAATGTTTTCTGTTGACGAGAGAACTGCTGCACGTAGATGGCGACACCCATTCAATTCCAACGGTAGGTGACGTCACCGTTGCCATGACAACCGGCTAAAGTCTTCCGCAACCTGGCGGCGTCTGCTCTTGGTTTGTTTAAGCTACGACGAACTCTTCACGTGCGTAGCGCCGAGCGGCGTATTATTTGAGTATTATCGTGTGCGTTCTGCTGTGAAATAGTTTAATTTAACAAGGAAATGAAAAATGTCAATATTAATTTCAAAATTAGGTGAAAACATCTGCACTTGTTGCACTTGGCCAGCCGCCACTGCCTCCCACCCGACCCAACCCTCGAACAAACAAGTTGATCACAGGACAGCAGCACCAGAGAGACTTTCTCATCTTGGCTGAGCCGTTTGCGTATTTAGAAGGCAGAGTCTGCTGCCACGCGCGTGTCAGCAGTAAGAACATAGCTATTATATGGTAAGAATAAGCGTCAAATTTGCTCCTGCCACGTAATTCGTCTACGAAGACGAGACAAATGCAAGTTTATTATTAGTGGGAATGAATGTACAGGTAATTTAGAAACTTTTCTTTTAGAAAGCATTTAGCGATATTATTTTAATGCTAACAGAACCTAACCTAACTACGAGAGCATTTAGGTCTTTATTAGAAGAATGCTAATAAACATTGGGTCATTTTGTTTCGCTTCACGCCAATGAATATTCGCGATTAAAATTACCACTTGAGCGCTAGTGTCGCCTCCAATATGGCCGCTCTATGTAGGATTAATTGATTGATTGATTGATTGATTTGGTGTTTTAAGTCCACTTTATGCACAGTAAGGCTAATCGGGACTGGACCTACAGTTTAAAGTGGGATCCGAACCACTTGTGCCTCCACCGGGTATCGAACCCGGGACCCCTTGATTAGAAGGCGACGACGACTCTCTATGTAGGATAAATGTTTGTTTACATTCAGTAGTAGCATAGAATAGTAGTACGTAATAGCAGCGTGTTGTCATTGCTGGTATGGAAGGATCGTTTAAATTACGCGATATTTTTAAAAATTGCGAATGCTATGTGAATCGCAGGAACTATAACGAAGGTGAAGCTGTGCTGAGAGCGAAGCATTTAATTATGATAGGCAAAAATAACACAGAAAACGCAGACGAAACTAATGTTATCGCACGGGTTCTTCAAAGCAGTGCTGTTTCATCTGCACCTCGGTTGTAACGGGGGGGGGGGGGGGCTCAGAAATGATTAGAAAATGAAGCAATTCACCTGTATTGCAAAGCTTGAGCAGGAGAAAGATGTAAACATGTCGTTCCAATTCTTTCCCCAAAGACAGGTTGGTTTAATAACAATACAGGATAATAATAACAACAACAATATCATTGAGGCTATCTTCAGTCTTCACTGAAAATTAACTTACTGAATGTAACAGCAACATTAGCATGTCAATTTCCTTTTTCTGACTTACCTTTACGATTACAGACATTAATTAATTCTCAAACTATTTTCATCTTCGCACATAATCGACTTGCACCTGTTCCAAATACTCCTCCTCCGTAGTCGAGCGGGTTAAGGCGGCGTTCACTCGTCTTGAGACCGTTCGCTGCGGGACGGCGTAGGTTCGAATCCGGCTCTGGTCGGAATTTATTCGGCCTACGTATAGGGCCGGTGGCAACCCACCATCGTGAGGAAATTGGGGAGCTCCGAGTGAGTGAGCGAAACCTGGTCAAGAAGACCTACAATAACGGCTGGGGGTTCGTCGGGCTGATCACCCGTCACCCCAATACGGGTCTGAGACCTCCACGCTATAACAGGTGACGACGGAACAGTGTGGGAGGGAGACCAGCAGTCGGTAGGTAAGCCATGGGCTGTAGAGCTGAGGGGTTTTAATACATTGTTTTCGAAAAAAATGTTTTATTCATAAAGAACAATTTAAAACTTACTTTCATGGTAATAAAATCATCTTTCGGAAAATAAAGTGAACAAACTCGTGCATTCTTCGTAATTTCCTTGCCGCATTTCAGTTATGCCTAGGATTACCAGATCGCTGTAAGGAAAATGTAGGACATACTGTCCCAAATTTTGGACATTAAGTCAAAATGTAGGACACAAAACATTCTCAATAAATAATATATATCTATAGAACACGTTAGAAAGTAGTTGAAAAATGACACTTTTCAGTTTTAAAGAAATGAATTCTTCATGTATTTTTAAGTACAAAAATTTCAAACCTTGCAATCATACTAATCAATGCACCTGTTACTACATGATTTAAGTAGCCTACTTCTCAGAGAAGACAATTTTTATCAAAATTTCAGGTTTAGTCAAACTATATTTATGTTAGAGTGGACAGTCAAAGTCTTTGAAATTATGCCATACATTTTACAGACTTTATGAAAAATAATTTCTCTCGTGAGTCTGTTGTGCTGATGGTAATGAAAGTACTCCCTCAATAATTGAATTATAACCTGTAATGGCAAAGAAATATTCAGCAATTACCGTAATTTAAAATGGTCCCAGAAGTTTCATCTTGGGTAGTTTACCAAAATAACACATCCAGAATTCTTGACTTTTTCTGGACTTTTCTAGACCTTTTTTTCCGTTTTTCTTAAGGTTTATTTATTCGACCCCTACTTAGGTAAAGTTGGAAATCAGTAATTAACAAAATAACTATTTATTTAATGAAAACCCCTACCAAGGGGCCAGTTAAAATAAAAACTGAAGTTGAATTTAAGAAGAGAATTAGATCTGCTTTTTCGTATAAATGCATCCTGAACTGTGTTTGGCAGACAAGCGAGGCTTTGGCGTCTGGACTCTCACCCTCTCAGCCAGTATAATCTCATGTGGGGCTTGTGTCGGTTGTCCCTATATGTTTGTGACTGTCCCTTCATCTTACCACCATTCATCTTCGCGATTAGCCAAAGGGACAGAAAAAAGTTAAGTAAAATAAACTAAATCAATCAATCAGTCATAATAGGAAGAATTCTTGACCACAAGAATAATTTATTGCCTTTTTATTGACTTCTTGACCTGTTTGTTGATTTCTTTACTATTTATTGACTTCCATGACTATATTGACTGGCAAACACCCTGAATAACTTTGTTCTCTATGCCCCTGCTTTACAATCAAATTATATTGAATATTGAATAAGAATGGGCAACACTTTGTTCCATCAGTATAAACCATAAGGCAAGAAATTCTGCTCAGGCATTGAACAGTGACGTTATCAGAAAGTGGTCCCAAAACTTTATTCATTAATTGCTTCCGTTTTCCCGTTTGTTTAATAGCAGGATAAACTTTTTTGTTTTTGGGCAATGACTGAATCAAAATAAATTTCACTATTGAGTTAGGAAGCGCAGTCCCTAGACTTGTAATTTGTATGATTTTTTTCTCTCACGTATATTCCTAATTAATATTATGTGACGCTCAAAATGTAGGACATTTATGATATTTTCCAAATTCCTCCCGGACGCCAGACATAAGGCTAAAATGTAGGATATGTCCGGGAAAAACCGGACGTCTGGTAACCCTAGTTATGCCAATCAGTTCTGTTTTCCCTGATTTATTTACAAATTTTATTTTGTTGATTCCACGGGATGGTCCTGACCCACAAAACAATTTAGAGCAAAAAACTGAACAGTAGACATTACTTTTTTGCATGTTCTTGATGCTTTAAACGGCTTCAACACAGCGAAGTGTCCTTCGAGGAGTGGTTCCTGAAAATCTCACCAGATGGCATATCGGATAATCTCTTCACGCTTGCCATGACTTGCCCGCTTGCCGGCCCATGGTTTTGGCCAGATTTCCCATCATGCTCTACGCCGCTGACGTCACATTGAACAGTGACCTTCATCCCTCTTTTCCAAGAACTCCGCAACTACCTGACCCGGCATTAGTGCGGCTGGGGTTTAAAAACATCCACCTATCTTACGACCATGATAGTCAGTTATTGAAAACAACTATAAAAATAAAAGTACAGTCCCGCGAAATTATTATGTATTATTCTTTACCGGATTCTCAACAATAGATCACTTAAATTGTGAAAATTGCAAGTGACGTAAACAAGTACTGTGCAAATTTTAAAGCTTTTTGAGTTCCGATATCTTTTCTGTTATTGACGATCGTCTTTTCAAAAATCTTACTTTTACAGCACTGATTATTCAATTATCATGTTCAGACATGATTTCTGAGTTTAAGATGAAAATTAACTTGCAATTTAATGTAAACAACGTGGGTGCTGGAACCTACAATAGTGTGCTTTGACCAGGCCCATTGGCAATGAATGGTTTATTTCCCACAGCGTTAACTAAGCAGTTACATGCATGGCCACATTTGGGTTCAGCTTTCACTTGTCCATGACTTTGATCTTGCCATCTGCTTCTCAGGATGGTAGGGGTTTATGATCCAGTGTTTCTATGAAAATCTATGGAACTTCTTGCCCTGGTCTCCCAATCTGTCACAAGGAAGGGTGAACGAACTTTTAGAAAGGACAAATGTTGAGACAAGCTGTTGCCTTTGCCGCTCTTCTAGCCACTGAAAATCTTTGGTATCGGATGGTATCGGTAAAAGAAAGTCAACCGATACTCACCGATGCCGATACCGCCGGCTCAGCCCTAATTTAAAGTTTAGTGTCATTTTCAAGAAGGAGGGACATTCTTACAAAATGTGGTCTATCTCAAACACCTACGCAAAGTAAAGGGGAGCTGATGAGGCAACACCCCTCCCGAAATTTTGAGGAAAACAAAAAAATTTTCAAAGAATTAAAGAACTCTGGTAAGACCAAAGTGGTAAATGTAAACTAAACTCCCGTTAGAATGACCCCTGGTTAGCATGTTTGTCTTTAAACAACTTTTGAAACGAAGGTAAAAAATTGTTATTATGAAATATTTTAGTAGTATCGGAACGCGATAACGTCAATCGCTATTTAATATTCGCAATTCATTTGCACGTACTTATAACTAATTTGCACGTACTTAGAACTAATTCGCATGTACTTAGAATTCATTTGCACGTACTTAGAATACTTTACATTTATGTATTTGCATGTTTATAACTTTTTATGAATATATATTTATTTATTTTATGAAAAATATGTATATAGAAGGTAATTAGAGGTACTAAACGCTATGCATATGTTTTTATATTCATTACTGCAAAGTATGTAATGTATAAAATGTTAATATTAATGTTTATAGTATTGAAAATAAGAGTTTACGGTTTATGAACCGCTATGAAAGGTGGTAATGGTACGAAAGAAGACGGTCCCGGTACTCGAACCCGCGATATGTAACGTTATTAATTAGTACTATGTTTTAATGTATGTTATTATGGTATGAAAGACGGTGGTTTCACACGCCAGACAGAATACTGTCTCCGAATCTCGACTCGGCGGTGAAGGTAGACAGAGAGAATGAATTAATATTCCGCGCAGGTAGAGGAGAAAGGAATTTAGGGAGTGTGCGTTCAAGGTCAAATGACGTCACAACGTCAGAACAAAGAAGGAATCTGATTCACCAATCAGAGAACGCGTCGGTAGGTTTTCAGAACCGGTTTTTTCAAGGTTAACCAGTACGCAAGAACAGGGGAAAGCTATGCAATACTGTAGGCCAGGGGAGGGATTCAACCAGACAACAAAGGATGTCTGGAAATGCACAGCAAGGGTCAAATCTCTGAAGCTATGCGGTTTCCGCCGCCAATTAATATTCCGCTCAGGGTTGCCCCAAGGCACAGGACGCTTTAGCGCGGGTTTGGGGCTAGAACGCTTGCATGTCAGAACAGGTTTTTGTCTAAGTAAGCCAAGTTTGCCCAGAACACAAGAAAAAATAATTTTTGGATACCGAACTAGATTGGAGCGAGAACTTTAATTTGAACAAGGAGAACGAAGCGTAAGGGTTTATTATCTGTACTAGGAAGAAGGGAGAGCTATCAGGGACTGGGCCTACAGTTTTCACTATTTGCTTTTATCACGGGGTAACAAATCTAGGACCCTTTGATTATTGATTTAGGTAGTAAATTTATGTTACTGTGTGCTATTTAACATAACATTGAGTTTATTTTTTTACCAAACTTTGACTTTATGTCAAATCTTTTACAAGTTTTTATGTATTTTTACCAAAATAACACTATTTATACTATTCAGGCAACATTTTTTATTAAATGTTGGACTCGCAAAGACATTTTTTCAACTTTTAACTTATTATTTTACAATTTTATGTTAATTTTTTTACCAAAATAACACTATTTGTACTATTCAGGCAACAATTTTTATTAAATTTTGCACTCACAAAGACATTTTTCAACTTTTAACTTATTATTTTACAACTTTATGTTAATTTTTTACCAAAATAACACTATTTGTACTATTCAAGCAACATTTTTTATTAAATTTTGCACTCACGAAAAACATTTTTCAATTTTTAACTTATTATTTTACAATTTTATGTTAATTTTTTTACCAAAATAACACTATTTGTACTATTCAGGCAACATTTTTTATTAAATTTTTAACTCGCAAAGACATTTTTTCAACTTTTAACTTATTATTTTACAATTTTATGTTAATTTTTTTCCAAAATAACACTATTTGTACTATTCAGGCAACATTTTTTTATTAAATTTTGCACTCACAAAAAACATTTTTCAATTTTTAACTTATTATTTTACAACTTTATGTTAATTTTTACCAAAATAATACAATTCAATCTGTTCAGGAAAGATTTTTAGTCGCATTTTTGACACACAGAGTGTGTGATCTCAACTTCTATCTGTTTATTTCACAAGTTTAGGCTTATTATTACCAAAATAATACAATTCAATCTGTTCAGGAAAGACTTTTAGTCGCATTTTCGACACACAAAGTGTGTGTTCTCAACTTCTATCTGTTTATTTCACAAGTTTAGGCTTATTATTACTCAAATAACATAATTCTATCTGTTCAGGAAAGATTTTTAGTTACATTTTCGACACACAAAGTGTGTGTTCTCAACTTTTATTTGTTTATTTTACAAGTTTAGCCTAATATTTACTCAAATGACACTATTTATATTATTCAGGCACCATTTTTATTACATTTTGGACACACACGCACTCTCTCACACACACACACACATACACACACACACACACACACACACACACACACACACACACACACACACAGAGAGAGAGAGAGAGAGAGAGAGAGATTTTTCCAAGTTTACTCAAATAACACAATTTAAATGTGTTTTGAATTATATTTTGTACACATGAAGTGTGTTTCGTCAAGTTTTACCCTTTTATTTTACAAGTTTAGGCTTAATATTACTCAAATAACACAATTTAATCTAGTCAGGAAGGATTTGTTATTATATTTTGGATGCACAAAGAGATGTTTTCAACTTTTTTACTGATTTTTTGCAGGGTACGTATTAATTTTTATTTATTTTGTTTTGTATTATATATACATTTACAAATTTTTAACTTAGAGTTTAGTATTTATTTAAATTTTTTCAAAAACACTAAAAAAAAGTACTTTTAGCTAAAATGTAAGCCATAGAATATATTATTATTATTATTATTATTAGGGTTTACTGATTTCCACTATGCTATTTTTGGTTCTGTATTTCTATATGTATTTATTTAGGGCAGGTTACGCCTGCCACGTAGGAAAGTTTGTTTATTTTAGAGTTTGCTGAGTATTTTGTTACTTTTATACTAGGTAATGTTTCCTAAATATATCAGGTAGGGCTCCATCCATATACTTTTGTTTTTGTTATTTTGGAGATGTGATCAGCATCACTCTCCATCTGCTTTTTATTTTATGTACCCAATATTATTTTGAGGCTTAGTGAATTCTAGAGCCTATTTATGCAGGAGAGAGGAGAGAGGACTTGAAAATTTTGATCTCAGACAACCCACAACTATTTGTCAGAGTATTTTAAAGGATATTTTATACTTATTATGTGCCACTAGAATATCAAAGCTTGCTTAATTTTTATGTCTGTAACGCATTTATTGTATTTCTAGCTAAGGCTTACTGGATAAAGTACACGAAATGTTTAACATTTCAACTATTTGCTTTTATACGAGGGCAATTTTTTAGTGTAACGAAAATTATGATGTGTCTATGAGGTCTGAAACCCCTTTACCGAGGGTCCATATTTGGACGCTTACTAATATTGTTTTTTCCCCTTACATATAACAATTTAACAATATAATTATAATACGAAGTTAACAGACGGCTTAGGGGCCTAGGTCCACTTTCCAAACTTTTTTACTATTCTAGAAGAATTATTTAGCTTTATAGCCTTTTTCAAGGTATTTTTGAAGTATTACTGGCTTCTTTGGGTGCATCAACACTTGGGTTATTTCCATTTGGTTTATTATACGAGGTTTATTTTTTACTCTAAGATCAATATATGTCTCCGAGGACTAAAATACATTTATTGAAGCTAAAAGCTTAGGCTGTAACTAGGGACTTAGCATGTATATCGACAATTTATAGGACAACACGAACCTTACAAAGGATTATAGGTGACGTACGACCACACGCCAGAGCTTTGTTAATCTGCAAGAAGCAGTTGCAACTAATGCTATGAGGATATAATGTTAATTTTTCATTGTTTCACAAGGAGGCTATTTTTCACACAACCAATATTTGCTTTTTCAAGTAACTACATGTACCAGAAGCACACATGCCAACACTAACTAGATTTTGATTTATACTATCTCAGGTGCTAAATGTATCAAGAACACTGATTGTATATATTTTTGAGAATCCAACTATATCAGGATTTTTCTATGTAAGTATATTTTTATTGACTGGCTTATTTAACAGATCAAACAGAAAGACGGCAAAATTCACTAAATGTAGGTGATTGCATGAAAATAACTAGATCAAGGGGTGACCAACAGTGAGCTGAATGTATATATAGAGGGTTGCGCTCTATTATTCTCACCTTCGCTGGATTGGCGAAGGAACGCACTTGTGGGCGGTAGAACCTGAACGGGCTCCACCATGGCATCGGAGACTCGAAGCAGATGTTTTGGAGGATGAACCCAAGTAGGGTCATAGGCGCTACGACCAATTTGGTCATTGCTTTTTATATGAGGAACCAATTTGGCCCACTCCCAAAATTAACTTAGATTGCTTATAACTTATGAAATTTGAAGTCTGCACAAGATCCGATGACAAAATCTAAAATTGTAACAACCCTGCCAGGGACTTGAACCCTGGACAGATAGGTTAAAAGCCTAGCGCTATACAAACTAAGCTACCTGCATTTTTAAAAAGTTAGTTATGTTAAGAAATATATTGAAACACCTGAGAACACTCTTGGTCTGGTTCGACAGAGAAGGAGACAACATTTCCAAATTTTTACAGACTGGGTGTATTTTTCCACTATAGAGGCCTTCACTATATGTAATTCGAAACGCTAAAGTTCAGCTAGCTTCCAAAATTGAGGTAAAGATTGTGTTTGGCGAGATTAACAAGTTACAATTATATCCAGTTACGGACAAATAAAGCTAAAAGTCTCAGATTTGCTGTACTAGCCAAGTTTTAGTAACATTTTCTTCACTTTAGTACAAATATCAAAGAAATAGGTATATTTTATTTATAATTTGACAAAATGTACTAGTATTTAATTCACAAAGTTAGGTAAAAAACAGTATTTTTTAAATGCCTTCAAATGTTATGTTATTTAGCCACTAACAACTGGTTTACACTGTTTGGCATCCTTTAAATAGGAAAAGAAGGAATTATTTGTTTAGTATTTTTATATTTATTTAAGAAAACAATTCTACAGTTTAACTTAATTTTAACAAATTGTTACTAATTTATATATCAAAGTTATGTTATTTAGAGTGTATGAAGGCGTATAAAGTTAATATTTGTACTTATCAGTTCAACTTACAATTATATTTTACACACAAAAAATAATGTTTACAGTTAAATTACTTGAATCAGAGAATAATATTTTACAGTAATTGATTCATTCAGCAGTAGTCAGTACTTTTATGCATCAGAAAGTTTTCTTAATTTTCTATTACGCATGCTATTTTGGGCTATTCTTAAAATGTATTTCTAGGGCAAACTGGTTTAATTTTCTGCTTATAATGCAAAGTTGACAGTTTTCGCAAAATGCATTGTACATTTGTTATATTCTCTACTTACAATCCAAATATTATGCTTATTTAATGTATAACTAACTAACTCTCTAGCCTTCTTAAACCCGAATGTTCATGGCTGCAGCAACACATGCCTTTCATCTGTCCCTGTCCTGAGCAAGATCTATATACTCCTTTCCTTCCCTACCAATTTCCTTTAGGTCCATCTCTACATTATCCCTCCATCTTTGTTTTGGTCTTCCTATTGATCTTTTACCATCAGGTTTCCCAACAAGAATCCTGTATACTCTTCTTTCCTCTCCCATTCGTACCACATGATCTACACACCTAAGTCTTCTTGATTTAATCATTCTAATAATATCTGGACATGAATACAAATTATGTACTTCTAATTTATGTAACCTTCTCCACTCATCTGTCTCCTCATCTGTTTTAGGCCCAAATATTTTCCTAAGGATTTTATTTTCAAATACTCTCAATTTATGTTCCTTTTTCAATGTAAGGGACCAGGTTTATTTACTGAATTTAACTTTCATTTTTTGTAATTAACAAAAATTAAAAGCTTATACTGTAGTTATTATATCTTTTTCTATCAGCTTATTTTGAAATTAATATTATTAGTTATAGTCTTTGATTTATAACTATATTGCTTTTTTATCAATTTATCTAAGAGTACACGCAGACAAACACATGTGTACACACGTTTATGTAAATAGATATGCCTTTTTTCAATATTTTAGTATGAAGATTGCACTTTAGCTATTTAAGCAAGGGTAGGAAAGGTAGGATTTCTGAGAATTTGTTGCAGGATTTTGTTGTCCAAGTATAGATGAGAACTGAGCTGGGAGACTGTTTTGAACATTTTCATGATAGTTTGCATGTGAACTGTATGCAAATTGAGCACTATTGACTGTGCATGCTTCTAAGTTTTGCTGTTATTTTACATCAAGTCTATGAGACTGTAGTCAGTTTTCCCTTTTCAAGTAGTTTTTATTGATTGTATTTGTATATGTTTTGGGGACTTAGCAGTTTTATGTTATGAGGCAGTTTGTTGTAGAATATTTTTACCGGATTGTTTTGAGATATTGAGTGTCTGCTGTTTTACTTGTAATTATTTTCCTTCTTGTGTTGTGTATTTGACTATATTTTGTCCAAGTTCGTAGTATTTAGAATAATTGTTATTGACTTGTAGATGTAGGGAGTAATAATCCTTTGCAAGATGCTTTATAATTTAGTCTGAACATTATTCTTAGTGTTCACTTTTGAAGCCTTAGTATTCTGGTAGTATTATTAATGTAGAGGTAAATTAGGCTGAAATGTAGGCATTTTTCTGATACATTATACTCACTTAGTTGTTTCAGCAGGTAGAAGTTGCATGATGGTTTACTGCTGATGATGTTAATTTGCTCTTCTTATGTACTACGTATGATGTAGCTTACTTGAGTAATTGGAATTTTCTACTGAAAAAAGGATTGCTTGTCTATTTTATTCCTATGTTGTTGAGTTTGTCCATAAGCAAGCCATGTTTTTACTCTATCCTATGCCTTGGAAGAATCTAGATATATTGTGTTTGCAGTTTTATGTTTCTCTAAGGTTTCAGCTATGTAGTTTTTTAAACTGTGCTATGGGTGTGACTATTGATTTCTCTTTCTGGATGCCATGTTGGTTTCTGTGTATTCCTCTTGCTGCTTGAATTTGACTTAGGTTGTTTGCTTTTTTTCTTAGATCTTTATATGTTTATTTGTTCAGTATTTTTTATTTTTTTAATATTCTTTTACATAAAAAAATCAAAGTACATTGTTAAAGTCAAAGTGTGTTAAAATTCAATTTTTCAAAGTTAAAATTTTAAAAATACAATTTTCTAAAATCAAAAGTTATAATAGTATATTTTTGTTAGCAGAAGTTTTTATACTAGGGCAAATTATTTTGTTGTTAATGTAAAATTTGTTAGTTAATGTAAAATTAAAGTAATTAAACATCAATTTTTCAAAGTTAAAGCTTTAAAAATACAATTTTCTAAAATTAAAAGTTATAATAGTACATTTTTGTTAGTAGAAGTTGTTTTTTTACTAGAGTAAATTATTTTGTTGTTAAAGTAAAATTTGTTAGTTAATGTAAAATTAAAATAATTAAAATTCAAAAAAATAAAAAATACTGAACAAATAAACATATAAAGATCTAAGAAAAAAAGCAAACAACCTAAGTCAAATTCAAGCAGCAAGAGGAATACACAGAAACCAACATGGCATCCAGAAAGAGAAATCAATAGTCACACCCATAGCACAGTTTAAAAAACTACATAGCTGAAACCTTAGAGAAACATAAAACTGCAAACACAATATATCTAGATTCTTCCAAGGCATAGGATAGAGTAAAAACATGGCTTGCTTATGGACAAACTCAACAACATAGGAATAAAATAGACAAGCAATCCTTTTTTCAGTAGAAAATTCCAATTACTCAAGTAAGCTACATCATACGTAGTACATAAGAAGAGCAAATTAACATCATCAGCAGTAAACCATCATGCAACTTCTACCTGCTGAAACAACTAAGTGAGTATAATGTATCAGAAAAATGCCTACATTTCAGCCTAATTTACCTCTACATTAATAATACTACCAGAATACTAAGGCTTCAAAAGTGAACACTAAGAATAATGTTCAGACTAAATTATAAAGCATCTTGCAAAGGATTATTACTCCCTACATCTACAAGTCAATAACAATTATTCTAAATACTACGAACTTGGACAAAATATAGTCAAATACACAACACAAGAAGGAAAATAATTACAAGTAAAACAGCAGACACTCAATATCTCAAAACAATCCGGTAAAAATATTCTACAACAAACTGCCTCATAACATAAAACTGCTAAGTCCCCAAAACATATACAAATACAATCAATAAAAACTACTTGAAAAGGGAAAACTGACTACAGTCTCATAGACTTGATGTAAAATAACAGCAAAACTTAGAAGCATGCACAGTCAATAGTGCTCAATTTGCATACAGTTCACATGCAAACTATCATGAAAATGTTCAAAACAGTCTCCCAGCTCAGTTCTCATCTATACTTGGACAACAAAATCCTGCAACAAATTCTCAGAAATCCTACCTTTCCTACCCTTGCTTAAATAGCTAAAGTGCAATCTTCATACTAAAATATTGAAAAAAGGCATATCTATTTACATAAACGTGTGTACACATGTGTTTGTCTGCGTGTACTCTTAGATAAATTGATAAAAAAGCAATATAGTTATAAATCAAAGACTATAACTAATAATATTAATTTCAAAATAAGCTGATAGAAAAAGATATAATAACTACAGTATAAGCTTTTAATTTTTGTTAATTACAAAAAATGAAAGTTAAATTCAGTAAATAAACCTGGTCCCTTACATTGAAAAAGGAACATAAATTGAGAGTATTTGAAAATAAAATCCTTAGGAAAATATTTGGGCCTAAAACAGATGAGGAGACAGATGAGTGGAGAAGGTTACATAAATTAGAAGTACATAATTTGTATTCATGTCCAGATATTATTAGAATGATTAAATCAAGAAGACTTAGGTGTGTAGATCATGTGGTACGAATGGGAGAGGAAAGAAGAGTATACAGGATTCTTGTTGGGAAACCTGATGGTAAAAGATCAATAGGAAGACCAAAACAAAGATGGAGGGATAATGTAGAGATGGACCTAAAGGAAATTGGTAGGGAAGGAAAGGAGTATATAGATCTTGCTCAGGACAGGGACAGATGAAAGGCATGTGTTGCTGCAGCCATGAACATTCGGGTTTAAGAAGGCTAGAGAGTTAGTTAGTTATACATTAAATAAGCATAATATTTGGATTGTAAGTAGAGAATATAACAAATGTACAATGCATTTTGCGAAAACTGTCAACTTTGCATTATAAGCAGAAAATTAAACCAGTTTGCCCTAGAAATACATTTTAAGAATAGCCCAAAATAGCATGCGTAATAGAAAATTAAGAAAACTTTCTGATGCATAAAAGTACTGACTACTGCTGAATGAATCAATTACTGTAAAATATTATTCTCTGATTCAAGTAATTTAACTGTAAACATTATTTTTTGTGTGTAAAATATAATTGTAAGTTGAACTGATAAGTACAAATATTAACTTTATACGCCTTCATACACTCTAAATAACATAACTTTGATATATAAATTAGTAACAATTTGTTAAAATTAAGTTAAACTGTAGAATTGTTTTCTTAAATAAATATAAAAATACTAAACAAATAATTCCTTCTTTTCCTATTTAAAGGATGCCAAACAGTGTAAACCAGTTGTTAGTGGCTAAATAACATAACATTTGAAGGCATTTAAAAAATACTGTTTTTTACCTAACTTTGTGAATTAAATACTAGTACATTTTGTCAAATTATAAATAAAATATACCTATTTCTTTGATATTTGTACTAAAGTGAAGAAAATGTTACTAAAACTTGGCTAGTACAGCAAATCTGAGACTTTTAGCTTTATTTGTCCGTAACTGGATATAATTGTAACTTGTTAATCTCGCCAAACACAATCTTTACCTCAATTTTGGAAGCTAGCTGAACTTTAGCGTTTCGAATTACATATAGTGAAGGCCTCTATAGTGGAAAAATACACCCAGTCTGTAAAAATTTGGAAATGTTGTCTCCTTCTCTGTCGAACCAGACCAAGAGTGTTCTCAGGTGTTTCAATATATTTCTTAACATAACTAACTTTTTAAAAATGCAGGTAGCTTAGTTTGTATAGCGCTAGGCTTTTAACCTATCTGTCCAGGGTTCAAGTCCCTGGCAGGGTTGTTACAATTTTAGATTTTGTCATCGGATCTTGTGCAGACTTCAAATTTCATAAGTTATAAGCAATCTAAGTTAATTTTGGGAGTGGGCCAAATTGGTTCCTCATATAAAAAGCAATGACCAAATTGGTCGTAGCGCCTATGACCCTACTTGGGTTCATCCTCCAAAACATCTGCTTCGAGTCTCCGATGCCATGGTGGAGCCCGTTCAGGTTCTACCGCCCACAAGTGCGTTCCTTCGCCAATCCAGCGAAGGTGAGAATAATAGAGCGCAACCCTCTATATATACATTCAGCTCACTGTTGGTCACCCCTTGATCTAGTTATTTTCATGCAATCACCTACATTTAGTGAATTTTGCCGTCTTTCTGTTTGATCTGTTAAATAAGCCAGTCAATAAAAATATACTTACATAGAAAAATCCTGATATAGTTGGATTCTCAAAAATATATACAATCAGTGTTCTTGATACATTTAGCACCTGAGATAGTATAAATCAAAATCTAGTTAGTGTTGGCATGTGTGCTTCTGGTACATGTAGTTACTTGAAAAAGCAAATATTGGTTGTGTAAAAAATAGCCTCCTTGTGAAACAATGAAAAATTAACATTATATCCTCATAGCATTAGTTGCAACTGCTTCTTGCAGATTAACAAAGCTCTGGCGTGTGGTCGTACGTCACCTATAATCCTTTGTAAGGTTCGTGTTGTCCTATAAATTGTCGATATACATGCTAAGTCCCTAGTTACAGCCTAAGCTTTTAGCTTCAATAAATGTATTTTAGTCCTCGGAGACATATATTGATCTTAGAGTAAAAAATAAACCTCGTATAATAAACCAAATGGAAATAACCCAAGTGTTGATGCACCCAAAGAAGCCAGTAATACTTCAAAAATACCTTGAAAAAGGCTATAAAGCTAAATAATTCTTCTAGAATAGTAAAAAAGTTTGGAAAGTGGACCTAGGCCCCTAAGCCGTCTGTTAACTTCGTATTATAATTATATTGTTAAATTGTTATATGTAAGGGGAAAAAACAATATTAGTAAGCGTCCAAATATGGACCCTCGGTAAAGGGGTTTCAGACCTCATAGACACATCATAATTTTCGTTACACTAAAAAATTGCCCTCGTATAAAAGCAAATAGTTGAAATGTTAAACATTTCGTGTACTTTATCCAGTAAGCCTTAGCTAGAAATACAATAAATGCGTTACAGACATAAAAATTAAGCAAGCTTTGATATTCTAGTGGCACATAATAAGTATAAAATATCCTTTAAAATACTCTGACAAATAGTTGTGGGTTGTCTGAGATCAAAATTTTCAAGTCCTCTCTCCTCTCTCCTGCATAAATAGGCTCTAGAATTCACTAAGCCTCAAAATAATATTGGGTACATAAAATAAAAAGCAGATGGAGAGTGATGCTGATCACATCTCCAAAATAGCAAAAACAAAAGTATATGGATGGAGCCCTACCTGATATATTTAGGAAACATTACCTAGTATAAAAGTAACAAAATACTCAGCAAACTCTAAAATAAACAAACTTTCCTACGTGGCAGGCGTAACCTGCCCTAAATAAATACATATAGAAATACAGAACCAAAAATAGCATAGTGGAAATCAGTAAACCCTAATAATAATAATAATAATAATATATTCTATGGCTTACATTTTAGCTAAAAGTACTTTTTTTTAGTGTTTTTGAAAAAATTTAAATAAATACTAAACTCTAAGTTAAAAATTTGTAAATGTATATATAATACAAAACAAAATAAATAAAAATTAATACGTACCCTGCAAAAAATCAGTAAAAAAGTTGAAAACATCTCTTTGTGCATCCAAAATATAATAACAAATCCTTCCTGACTAGATTAAATTGTGTTATTTGAGTAATATTAAGCCTAAACTTGTAAAATAAAAGGGTAAAACTTGACGAAACACACTTCATGTGTACAAAATATAATTCAAAACACATTTAAATTGTGTTATTTGAGTAAACTTGGAAAAATCTCTCTCTCTCTCTCTCTCTCTGTGTGTGTGTGTGTGTGTGTGTGTGTGTGTAGGTGTGTGTGTGTGTGTGTGAGAGTGCGTGTGTGTCCAAAATGTAATAAAAATAGTGCCTGAATAATATAAATAGTGTCATTTGAGTAAATATTAGGCTAAACTTGTAAAATAAACAAATAAAAGTTGAGAACACACACTTTGTGTGTCGAAAATGTAACTAAAAATCTTTCCTGAACAGATAGAATTGTGTTATTTGAGTAATAATAAGCCTAAACTTGTGAAATAAACAGATAGAAGTTGAGAACACACACTTTGTGTGTCGAAAATGCGACTAAAAGTCTTTCCTGAACAGATTGAATTGTATTATTTTGGTAATAATAAGCCTAAACTTGTGAAATAAACAGATAGAAGTTGAGATCACACACTCTGTGTGTCAAAAATGCGACTAAAAATCTTTCCTGAACAGATTGAATTGTATTATTTTGGTAAAAATTAACATAAAGTTGTAAAATAATAAGTTAAAAATTGAAAAATGTTTTTTGTGAGTGCAAAATTTAATAAAAAAATGTTGCCTGAATAGTACAAATAGTGTTATTTTGGTAAAAAATTAACATAAAATTGTAAAATAATAAGTTAAAAGTTGAAAAAATGTCTTTGCGAGTCCAAAATTTAATAAAAAATGTTGCCTGAATAGTACAAATAGTGTTATTTTGGTAAAAAAATTAACATAAAATTGTAAAATAATAAGTTAAAAATTGAAAAATGTTTTTCGTGAGTACAAAATTTAATAAAAAATGTTGCTTGAATAGTACAAATAGTGTTATTTTGGTAAAAAATTAATATAAAGTTGTAAAATAATAAGTTAAAAGTTGAAAAATGTCTTTGTGAGTGCAAAATTTAATAAAAAATGTTGCCTGAATAGTACAAATAGTGTTATTTTGGTAAAAAATTAACATAAAATTGTAAAATAATAAGTTAAAAGTTGAAAAAATGTCTTTGCGAGTCCAACATTTAATAAAAAATGTTGCCTGAATAGTATAAATAGTGTTATTTTGGTAAAAATACATAAAAACTTGTAAAAGATTTGACATAAAGTCAAAGTTTGGTAAAAAAATAAACTCAATGTTATGTTAAATAGCACACAGTAACATAAATTTACTACCTAAATCAATAATCAAAGGGTCCTAGATTTGTTACCCCGTGATAAAAGCAAATAGTGAAAACTGTAGGCCCAGTCCCTGATAGCTCTCCCTTCTTCCTAGTACAGATAATAAACCCTTACGCTTCGTTCTCCTTGTTCAAATTAAAGTTCTCGCTCCAATCTAGTTCGGTATCCAAAAATTATTTTTTCTTGTGTTCTGGGCAAACTTGGCTTACTTAGACAAAAACCTGTTCTGACATGCAAGCGTTCTAGCCCCAAACCCGCGCTAAAGCGTCCTGTGCCTTGGGGCAACCCTGAGCGGAATATTAATTGGCGGCGGAAACCGCATAGCTTCAGAGATTTGACCCTTGCTGTGCATTTCCAGACATCCTTTGTTGTCTGGTTGAATCCCTCCCCTGGCCTACAGTATTGCATAGCTTTCCCCTGTTCTTGCGTACTGGTTAACCTTGAAAAAACCGGTTCTGAAAACCTACCGACGCGTTCTCTGATTGGTGAATCAGATTCCTTCTTTGTTCTGACGTTGTGACGTCATTTGACCTTGAACGCACACTCCCTAAATTCCTTTCTCCTCTACCTGCGCGGAATATTAATTCATTCTCTCTGTCTACCTTCACCGCCGAGTCGAGATTCGGAGACAGTATTCTGTCTGGCGTGTGAAACCACCGTCTTTCATACCATAATAACATACATTAAAACATAGTACTAATTAATAACGTTACATATCGCGGGTTCGAGTACCGGGACCGTCTTCTTTCGTACCATTACCACCTTTCATAGCGGTTCATAAACCGTAAACTCTTATTTTCAATACTATAAACATTAATATTAACATTTTATACATTACATACTTTGCAGTAATGAATATAAAAACATATGCATAGCGTTTAGTACCTCTAATTACCTTCTATATACATATTTTTCATAAAATAAATAAATATATATTCATAAAAAGTTATAAACATGCAAATACATAAATGTAAAGTATTCTAAGTACGTGCAAATGAATTCTAAGTACATGCGAATTAGTTCTAAGTACGTGCAAATTAGTTATAAGTACGTGCAAATGAATTGCGAATATTAAATAGCGATTGACGTTATCGCGTTCCGGTACTACTTATTTTATTTTGAAATATTATGAAATTATAATTATGAAATATTAAAAAAAAGGTAAAGTGTTCCCCTGTGCTTAGCATTACGCCATGCAGGCGTATATGGGGTGTGGGGGTAACGCCCCACACTTTCTTGTTCTGGTCGTGAGTGGTGGTGATGTGATCAGCACCACGCCCCTGACCGCCTTTACCCCCAGGTACGCATGTTATTCGACGCTGGGTGGGCGCCGGGGCCGCTTCCATCGTTAGAAAAGTTCCCGGATTTGAACCGGCCGGGGATCGGTAGTCAGACGAGTTACCGACTGAGCCACCGCGGCCACTATGAAATATTCATCTTTCCAATTCCAGTCCCCTCCGAAAAAAATCCTGCGAACGCCAGTGACCTTAAAGGAAAATTGAGACAGGATCGGTAAATTCCTGCGGCGTATAGGTATCATACAGGCTACTTCTTGCTGTTGGCTTGAAGAGTCGTAACGAAATGATAAATATTAAATGATGCAGTCTAGATTTTTTTTAGTGCGGGACTGGGTCAAGGTAAAATATTATCTTGCACCCCCCCCCCCTTGAGATTGGTTTGTTTGTGTGTGTGTGTGCGCGTGCGCAGAAGCATTACTTGCTATTTTCGCAATACTTGTAATGTTCGCAACAGTGACGTGCCATTGCTACTCAGATATTATTTTTTTTATTGATTTTTAATATTTCTCCTGCCTCACCAACTAACACACTTTTGCTATTTGCCATAATGTGACATATGACGTCAAGCGCAAAACGAGAACTAATCCATAATTTAAGTCCCTTCCTGAGAATCTATTTCCGAGGAGCAAAATGGGGAAAATTGTACCTGGTTTCGCATCTACCACGACGTTCAACTTTGTATTGATGTCGATTTAAATACTTTGTAATGTACTGTTACAAAACACATCTACAAAACTTTCGGATTGTGTACAGTTATACATTAAAAGTATTATTGGATATTTTTTGTTATACTAAAACGGAAATAAATTTACGGTACTCTTTGTGTCTCGTATGAAATCGGGGAAGTCCAGAATCGTTACATATATGAGCGCAACGCGCGTACGTGTAACACAGAGTCTGTGCTGCAAGCAAGCAGAAAGTGTTCTGGAAGTCAATATCTTGAGAAATACAAACACATATATAAAGGACTAGTTTACTATCTAGAGTTCAGCTAGGAAAACACATCCAGGACCCGTCATTCTACACTAATTTCTTCTCCATTGCGACAACCCTTAGTTATCAGTGTACCCTCTAATCGTGGAAGGGCACTCACTATCAGAAACCAAAGTTCCCTGAGAGTCCACTCCAAGCAGACAAAACTGCTCTACAGATAAAAAGTGAAGCAGATATAGTTTTCAAATAGTTTCGCCGCTTAAAACTTTGCAACCTTTAGTGATATAAGTGTTAAGGAAAGTCACGTGAAACAGTTTGTTCAATACATCGATAATATTGAATTTCGAACCTGAGAAGTGGGATGTATTTCCCATAAAACAATCTCTAATTTCTTCCAGTGTTCATTTCCTCATGTGAATAAGACACAAAATACCAGAAGTCGAGTGTTCAAAAGCGAGGAGTAGGTAAGTACAATTTATTGTCAACTCACTATTCGTGTAACATAATACTACATTACAAAAGTAAGAATATAATAGTAATATAATAATTAGACTGAGAACATAAGTGCACATCTGTGAGCTATTGTGACTAATTTAATATTAGTTATGTTTTCACTGTGAATTAAACATCGCAAGCGCTTCTTGCGTAAAATTTCCCAAAGTTCTCATAGAATATTTTCGTGTTTTTGTTACTTTCTGCATGCTCTATGAAAGAATAGGGTTTTCAAAATCTAAAGTCATGGTTCCGCTTTCGTGCTTCCTTTTCGACTGTACTGCTTCTTCGCTGCAGAGATATGCGAGTATCTGTTCGTTTGCCTCATGTCTATGCTTGCAGCCTACCCTCTCGTGGAATTATGTTGTTTTCCCACATTTCACATTGTGCCATAGAAATGCTATAGATTTTGTTATTCCTTTTTCGATAAGATATAATGCCAAGTATTTACAAATACGGGTTGTTTAGATCTATTGACAGGGATTAGAATGTGTTGCTCTATAGTAGGATAGGGAAGATTAGGAGTAAAACCGTGGTCTTGAAGTGACTTTGGTTACTTTTTTCCCCCAAATAAAATGCTTCAATCTGGGCACACATGGAGCACCACTATTGGTAGTGGAAAAAAGAAAATTAAAATTCCTACAATGGAAGAGACACTCATATTTGTCTCTGATTCAAGCTCAGACGACGGAAATGTTGCATTTACGACAGTTATAAACCTTCAATTTCCTTCAATATATTAAATAACTTTTCAGAAGTGATACGTACAGCAATCCATAAATTCATTTACTTATTTAGGCAATTGAATTCTTAAAAGTTTTTCTGCTTAAAGCGAAAATTCAGAGGAGATGTTTGTTCGAGCCTTGGGAATAGGCTGATTTACGTAAATTATCCTACGCCCGAACTTCGAATACCATATTCAACGAGCAGGCTTAATTTTAATAGACAGTTACCTACAATGTAAAAGGAAATATTTAGCCCCAAAGAGACCAATTATAATATTACAGAAATATCTGCTCGCCAACCTCAGCGGCGAAGTGATTAGTACAGCGTGATATGACGCTAGGTTCGAATCTCGGTCTGTGCATGGATGTCCTCTGTGAGTGTCCCTTCATCACTGATTGATTTGCTTTATTTTACTTATTCCCTCACAGTAATGAACGTTATAGGTTATATAAAAATTGAAATCGTAATACAGAAAAAAAATGTAGTATGTAGTTCCTACAATAGTGCAAATTCACGTTAAAAATAGTTAATACGTCTTGGGGAAAAAATAATACTAACGTACAGGCTCGTAAAAAAACTTTGTATTAATCTCAGTAGGGAAATTCGATTGTAACATCGGCCCTATGTAAACAAATCCCATGATATTTTCAGGTAAAGACCACTCTTCAACGGTATATCACTGCTGTCCCCCCATTTGGGGGGGGAAGCCTGTAGGCCTATATATATTCCAAAATTTCGGGAAGTTCGGAAATCGAACATCTGTAACCAGGCCCCTAATTAACACTACTCGAACATAACAGTCTCATCTCATGCAACGATCATGCAACAACATTCTATTAAGCTGGCAGTGAAAAAAAATGTAATTGTAAACCGCCATACGCTGAGTAGAGTTGGTGTTTTAAGTCCACTTTATGCACAGTAAGGTTAATCGAGACTGGACTTACAGTTTAAAGTGGGATCCGAACCACTATGTGCCTCCACCGGGTATCGAACTCGGGACCCCTTCCGCCATACGCTGAAAAACAGGATTCCGAAAATTCTATTGCAGGATCGGCTGGTACAAATAAGTTGAAACTTGCAAGTATTCACCACAAAAAAAATCTCTTCGACAACATGTCATTTGCGTCCCCATATTGTGGAAAACAAGTGCGTAAAGTGCGAAATTTCTGGAAATGTATTCTAATTGGAATGCTTTTCCATTTTTCCGCCGGGACCTTATTATTGATTGGTTGGGGCATAGGCGCCGACTCCATGGGGCTTGGTGGAGCTCGAGCCCCCAATGTTAACGATGGGGGGGCAGAGCCCCCCAAATAATTTTGCTTAAGAGAATGTAATGTATTATTTTGCTTCTCTTGTAAAGTTTACTCTGAATTGCGCCACATGAATTTAACTTTAAATACACATTTGAAATGTTCTAGACCATCAACTTTGGGGGGCTGAGACCGCTAAACCATCAACTTTGGGGGGGCTCTCACCAGAGAAAGCAAAACACATGACTTAGTACTATATACTAAGTATATAATTATGAGTATTGTTAACATTTTTACTAAAAAGTGATGTGCATGAACTAGGAGAGTGGATGGGACGTTCGGGCTACAAATGGCTCTCACATGACATTCAGAACGAGATCATTCATATATTAGGGAGATCTGTCTTGCGCTCCGTGGTAGCAGATATTAACAGTCGGGAATATTTTGCTATTATGGTTGACGAAACTTGTGACATATCCATCCGTGAACAATTGACATTTTGCATTCGAACTGTAAATGAAAATTTAAATATTTGTGAGGAATTCATGGGCTTTTACGAGATTCCGAACACTGAGGCCAAAACTTAAGAAAGGGAGGGAGGGAGTCATTCATTAATTTATTTCAGTGATCAGAGGCCCCCCCCCCAATAATTTTGACAAGTCGGCGCCCCTGTTGGGGGTGAAACTTTTGTGAACTGTACATTTTAGTTTAGTACCTACGATGAGACAGGATCGTCGTTTTCGATTAGTGGCAATTAGAGAGTCGGACGGGATATACCCGATTTTCCGAGCAACGCTTACTTGGCCATCAAGTAGCTGAGCGATCACCTTGCTCGCTCAGCGCTCAGATACTTGACGCGCCCCAACCAGTGGCGACTCGTGGAATTTTTGAGGTGTTGGAAGTTATGGTAAACAGACCGAGGGAAGTTTTCAAAAATGCGTTCAATTACACAGTGACATGTATCATGTATCGCCTGTACCTTGGATTAGCCATTGGATTTGTAATGTTAGCTGCAGGCCCTCCCTGCCTGTCATTTGTGGATTAAGAACAGCTTTGCCAATACCAACCTCCTGATAAGAAAAGGTGCTGTTTCAACTCATAAATTACGCTAAATGTGATAAAATTATTCTAGGGTTTATTGTTATTATTATACAATTATTATTAATTTATTATCATCACTTTCTGATGATTGTAGTAGTTTTAAGTTCAATTTTATTTTTCTATTTTGGAGTTGTGAACTGCGTTATTCATTATTTATTGTAGTTAAGCAACATTAGGAATTTCGACCATTCAATAAAATGGGTTTAGCATAGTGCTTGAAAAAAGTTGAAGAAAATTGCATGACTGGTAACGGCGTCAGTTTGTTTTATTTGTGACCTCCAACTCTTTATACCGATTTCCTTTTATGAAATGTTCCTCCCTTGTTAAATCGGGGAAGATGAAGAGAAGATTAAGACAAGAGGATGGATCAGGGCTTGTAAAAGCTTGTCCCTTGGTCGGCATACATCCTTTTGTTTGAAACAAGTCCGCTAGAGAAGTACAAACAAGATCTGGATATTTTCTTAAAAATAAATATTTCCTCAAAACAAAATATCTTCATTAGAATTAAATTTCTCTTTTTCCCAGGGACGCCCGTTTTTGAGATGATGCTGGATTTTCAATTATGCCGAACACTGAGTGCTAGGTGCCAACAAAGTTCAAATTTTGCTAGGTTTAGAACAATTATGCTAGAGTTGGCATCACTGTTGAGGAACCCACGGGACCTTCCTCGCGGACCGTATAACTGGGCAATCCCCCGCGTACCCTCCCTTGCACTTCCCCTCAGCCATCTGCCTGTAGGATGACGAGAAAAGTTCCTCAGCGGCAGGCAAACGTCTTTGGGCAACAGATCTTTAACGAGCAGGTGATAGCTAGCACATTGACTCTTGACAGTCGAGTAGCGAACCTTGATTGCGCTCAAAATTTTATAACGCTCATTAAACTCTTAAAAAGTAGAAAACTGGAAATAAGTATAAATGAAACTGTAGGAAGTTCCTCACTTCCTACATGGAGGAATCGCCACTGGCCCCAGCTGTACATATTAGTATTTTGGAGCAAGGTTTGTCCAAATCGCAAATCGCACCAAGGAATTATCTTTTCGTCTATTACCTAACTGGTCTAAGTTGTAGTTAAACCCAGCCTTGGCTTTGCAGTTTACCTGTAGTTGCTTCACAGAAATAGTATGCCCATTTTAGGTGGGATTTAGCTCTTTTCTGCCAATCCAATGTGACAACAGGCCTGGCCGTTAACTGAGCCCCTCAAAAAAGGCATGTGAACAACCCTGTAGCACACTTTGCCCCAAAGTCTTCCCCCGGTCTTCCCTTGCATTGGCACCCTCTCCTCTTGTCACCTCTTCAGGGTAGCGCAAAGGCCTTCCTCTGTGCTTCTGTCGGCTGCAGAAAAAATGTTCTATGCAATATCGACTCGACGGCAATGAAACAATTTTTCAATTCTTTACATTTTGCTGTTACCTGCGGTAACACCGATTACATGCATGCTACTCCTCTTATAAGTAATTATATTTAAATACACTATCTACCCAGAAGTAATTTGGCACCCCGTGAAAGTAGCTTATTTGACCTCTGAGGCCATTATGTGACCTGAACTGTGTATTGGGGTGTTTTAGTGAGCCCTCAGCAGGTTGTCCAGCAAGGCAACAGTCGCTAAGACAAACATGGCCACGTCAACTGTGACATTGTTCATGCATAGGAAGGTTTAGGGACGTTGTAGGAATGGCTAACATTTCAGGCGATTAAATATTATGACCAACAGAGATGTCCGAACCCTGAAACGTGAAATTGTCAAAAACCGGAAACAGCTGATGTCCACCATCAGACAGAAGGTTGGCACAACAATAGGAGTATCTGTTTCCATTGGAAAATTGCAACCAGGGGCCCACCAGCATAGAGATTCAGACAGAGCAGCAGTACATAAGTCCCATATCAAGAAGACCAATAAAGCTGGAAGTCTCTGGTGGTGTTTGAACCTTAGCAACTGGACACTTAAACAGTGGAAATTGGTTCTGTGAAGTGAGGAGTCGAAGTTCGAACTTACGGTCCGAGGAGCGAGTATGAGTGTGGAGGATACCCGGGAACATCTTCTACAGAAGTACATACTGCCCACAAGGAAATTTGTTGGTGGTGACAATATGGCATGGATGTGATTCACGTACTACAGTGTGGAACCACTGGAGTATGTTTGTGGCATTATGAACTGTACAATTCTACACAATGAGGTTCTCCCAAAGTTGCAGCGTTTTTATAGAGTAGATCCCTGTTACTACCAGGATAACAATGTCAGTTGCCATGATTCTGCTGCTACTGTGCAGTGGTACCGAGACAATAATGACCGAAGTTTGGAGATGGCGGAACATTCCAGAGGATGTCCACCACAACCTAGTTGAGAGCATGCCTCATCGGTTGGCTGTTGTAATAGCAGAAAGAGATGGCACCACCAGGTATTCACAGACAAACATTTCAGGCAGGTGCACAGTTACCTTTTGGTAGATAGTATATTTGCAGTAAATCATTAAGATGAATAATAAGCAATTCATTCTCTCACAGTGAACTCTTTCCCAGACAATCACATTTCCACTGCTAACTCTATTCATTTTTTCCCCATCCATTATCTCATTTTGAGAAACTTAGAAGTTTTTTATGCAACAAAGCTAAACTGTTTTTATGGAACTAATATTTAAATTCATTCAATATTTATTCATTTATTATGTATGCTTTTTTGTTCGTTTTCCTCCAGAAAGTCAAGATGGATTTTCCAAATGACGTGGAAACAATATTTCTGTGGAAACCAGAAAGATCCCCTCCACTCAATTCTCCAGAAGATATAATTTCAATAATTTCAAATAAAATGAAGGAATGTGATGGCAATTATGATGAAGAATGGACCAAAATTATATTTAAGTCAATCCTGTCATATGAAAATGTCAGAAAATATGAATATCAAAATGCATTAAATGAAATAAATGAATGCCTTAATATATTACAAGAGTCAACAAATGAATTTGTTTCAATGTATAAAGATGGACTGCAATATACCTTAATGGCTTCCAGAAAATGCATTTTGACCATAATGGATCCAGCAGCAACAACCGAAGATTTTCAGCCCTTTGCAGATCTTGACAATGCTAACAAATCAGTAGTGTATGGTCTACGAAGTGCTGTGTATTTTGAATATGGACCTATCAATTGGCAAATTGCACTTGAATTTGCTACAAAAGCTAAAGATCTTGCATGTGAAGAACCTGAGTGGCATTTTCTAAAGGGGAAAGCTTATTTCAGAAAGAGAAGATTTGAAAGTAAAGAAGCAGAGCCTTCACCAGAAGAACTGGAATGTTTGGAAAGAGCTGCAGAGTACAGTCATCAAAATCAACCACAATACAAGGTACTGTTAGCAGAAACTTATAGAAATGCTGCTAAGTATAACCAACAAAGGAAACAGACTGCCATAGAATTTAATAGAAAAGCAAAAGAAAATTTTGACGAAGCATACAAAAATGCAGGCCGCTGTGGCAATACTTATGCACGATGTGCCAATGGATTCATGAAACTTCATGGTGAATTCAAAGACAATCAGAAAGCAAAGGTTTGTATTGAAAGAGCATTAGAATTTTCAGGAAGCAATGCGGTAGCAAACCACATAGCTGGACAGTATTATGAATTCGTTGAAAATAATTATGAAGAGGCAGAGAAGTATTATGTAATTGCCAAAGACCAGCACGTATATGAGGCATATCTCGGTTGGATTAATCTAAAAATCAAAATGGATCCTTCTTATGATCCTACATCTGATTATGAACATATGTTGACATATTTTTTGGAGCCTAAGGAACAAATATATATCAATTGTGTACTGGGATATAATTTTCTAATCATGGGAAACAGGCAACATGATGTCATCAAACACTGGCACAGTGCAGTGAACATTTCATCTGATTGCTCATTACTTCAGGTAAGAAATATAATAATAAATATAGAATCTTGATTTTTTTTAAATTTCTCTATACTTTACATAGGTAAGAATATTGTCAAGTGAGATCTCAAGAAAAAATATATTAAAAATATTGAGTGCATTGAGTTTTATATTATTAAAGTAGTAATTACAACTTATATTTTATCAATCAGAGAAGCTTTATACATAATTAGGGGATACTGGGCATCACAACCCCCCCCCCCCCAAAGTTTTTACACTTTCTACAAAAAACTGTATGTTGATAAATGTTTGCACAATAGATACTTCTGCATTATCTTCAGTGGTGAATGGGGGAGGGTTAGAAGTATTCTGAACCCCTATTTATCATAGTTGCTCTATAATAAATCATGTAGATGCACAGTTAAAAAAAATAATGGTGGATTAACAGATTTTCTAAGTTGGCTATTGCTTTATTTGTCTTTGGCTGAACTTGCAATTACCAGTTAATGACATTGAACATATCTTACATAAACAACCGACACCTAACTCTATGTTAATTAAATGTTTTGTGTTTAAATGTCAAGTGCCGGGCTTTCTGGTCAGGTTTGTTTGAGCTCACATTTGAACAAATTATAGTGATCAGTGACGTGCAGTGAGGAGTAGGAAGTCTAGCAGTTAGAGCAATCGATCTCATGTCTTATTATTTTCAAATCACAATATTTATTGTCTTATTGAAGCCACAGTTCATGTGCTACACGCTCCCTCACATGCTTCTCACCCCCTTGGTACAATCAGCCGTCAGGAAGGAAAGACATGCAAAATAATCTAACACAGTTATTTTTAGTGGTTTTTATTGAGTTTTATCTGCGAAGTTTCGTTCTGGTTTCCCAGAACTTTCTCAAGCTACACTAAGATATACATACAAAAATAAAACCTTACATGGCTAGTCACTCTACACTTCTAAGGAAAGAATGTGTGTCCTTATTTCCTCCTAGGTAAACTGTTTTTTTCCTTGCAGGTGTTCCTTACAACTGGCTGTTTCTCCCCCTCCCCTCCATCCTGTAACCTACTCTTCTTGTCTTCCCTCCCCTCCTCCTTCTGGTGGCACTGACCTTCTCTTTCTCCTTTAACTCATCTGGCAAGATAAAATCTTCCATTTTTGAAGATATACTCTAGCAGCTTTTTCCATTATTGGACTGGTTCCAGGTAGAAATTGCCACCGAAAGAAGGAGATTTCTATTTCCCAACTCCCTCACCTGAAACCCATGGGCCACTGCTAAGATTAATTCTGCACTTTTTTTAATTTTTTTTTTTATTAATTCATATTTTACTTGATGAATATCAGTCAATTCCCACTTAAAAGAATGTGATTTCAAGTACCCTAGTCTATCACCTATAGGGATTAATAGAGGATTGATTTCTCTTGATTCCCTTCATTTTGTCCAAGGAACTTGGGGCAGTGATTGAAATATTTTAACAGGTCATTCTCAAATACAAAAAAAAGGGGGTAGAAATGAGGAAATGATTTAACAAAAATTTGACATTGTTGAAAATTTATAAAACTAATTATATATTCTGTCCTTAAAGAACCTAATCAAATGCTAAATTTTGCCAAGATCATTTGCTCCTAGTTCTTTAGAAAATTAAAAATGGCAAATTTTTCTAGTCTACGGAATAGGTATAATTGTCCACCGAGTGCACATTTGTCACTGCACTTTCATCTCCGTACAGTAGATTTTAAAGTCCTTGGAATGGATATCTGTGGGTTTTTCTTTCCTTTTAAGCAACCAAACATTTTCTGTATAACATTTTCCTTGGTGAAAAGAAGATTTGAACTTTATTTCTTTTTAATCAGAATTTCTTTTTGATATCCGTGAGCATCTCTGTCCATGAAATGGACATCCACGGAGAGGACATTATTTTTCTTTTATTGTATTACTTCATGGAAATACAAGTTAAGCAAACATAAATTTTCAGGTGAGTTCAGCACTTAACGTTTATCACTAAATTCATAATATTTAATGATTGGCAAAATTTCTCACCTTGAGAAGCATGTCCACGCAGTGAACACTTGATCTCAACAAAGTTTGGATATCAGAACTTAATCCCAAAAATCTCACACAAAGAGCAAGACAAGCACCTCTAACCAGTGGTGGCTGGCAGTTAGTATTCTGGGTAGTGCCAACGTGATCAAGAAATCGAAAAAATCTTTGCTAGCATATGTCATAAAAATCTAATGAAAGAGGTAATTTAAATGAAACTTTGTTTATTAAAAATGCAGTCAAAGATTTAGAGTTCCTAAGATTGGTTTATTTTACTTTGCATTTGTAATACTTGGCTAATCGTGAAGATAAGGATGAGTGAACACTCACAAAGAACACCCATGCCCAGACCAGGATTCGAACCCGTGATCCCTGGCATCGTAGCATGCTGTGCACGGAGGTCGGCCAGAGTTTCTAGGAAATAAATGCGACTATTATAAATTCGATGCCTGTCACCTTTACGGTTTTTTAAATAGAATTGATGTTTAAATCTGGCGTGGGACGACCAAATTGTTTAACTTTTAATTTAATATTGTATAGTACCTTGGAAAATGGTGTATGTAATAATACTCTAATCTGACTCATCTTCACTCACTACCCTTCCTTTCACACACTATCGGACACTTTTACTTCACTAAAAAGGAAAACACTGAACAATTAGAGACACCGAGTCAAACACGGTATTCTCGCCTTGCTTTTATAATTTGCAACCCCAGCATGCAGAAAATACATCAACAATCTGTGTTACTAACAACTAAAATATGATTATCTGCTAAATGAACTGTGGATCTACAATTTTTAAAATTCAATACAAGAAACTGAATTATATCTGAAATTCTTATACTGATAGATTTTCCGTGTGATTTTTTAGAAATATTAAAGTAAAAAATCCCCTGGTGAAGCACGTGCTTTTTCTGAGGGTAGAGGCATGGCACGGTGGCTCTCTACTTAGAGCCACCACTGCCACTTGAAATCACAATGGCTTCCATTCCCTCCAATTTCCTGATGTGTAGTGAACAGTCTTACAGCTTGTGGATTTTTTAAAAAACTTTTAACCATTGTCCACGGAGTGGACAATTTTCCCTGGAACATTACATTTTGATATTTTACTGAACTAAGATTTTCATAAGATTATTTTTTGATGTTCATAGGACATTCTAAGGTGATTAATTACTTAATTGCAATACATTAAATCTTAACTTGTCTAAAGAAAAAAATATTAAAATAATCTACATCCATAAATTTTGATTGAGGACAGTCCACGGAGTGGAAAATTGACATATTCTGAATAAAATTCTGAAAAGAAGAAAACTTATTTCTGGAAGAAATTAAGCTGATGAATTTCGCAACTAATGACTAAATTAACTCCTATTGAAGAAAAGTGTAAATTTATTTAAAACCATTTTTATGACTGCTGGACAAGGTTTCTACCCCTTGTTTTGAGAATGACCCTTACACCCCAAATTTTACACTTTATTTTTATATGTGATGTAGCACAATACACTTTCTTAAAATTCCTTTAATGTCCATGTGTGTGTATGTGCTTATGTACAGAGGCACAACCAGAAAACTTTGTAGGAGAGTTAGACTGCTGAAACATTATTTTGAATGCCATTATTGGTAGGATAAAGATGGAGGGATAACATTGAGATGGACCTAAAGGAAATTGGTAGGGATGGAAAAGAGTATATAGATCTTGCTCAGGATAGGGACAGATGGAAGGCCTGTGTTGCTGCATCCATGAACATTCGGGTTTAAGAAGGCTACAGAGTTAGTTAGTTAGTTATTATTGGTAGGACTTCCCATAACCCCCCATTGGTGCACCCATGATCCTTGCATCATACATGTGTTTGTGCGCAAGTGTAGCAACTGTGTGAAGAAAATCAAAAGCTACATAACCACATTTTCAGTTACCTGAAGTATACGTCTAAAGTTTGTACTTGGTTATTTAACTATTTGCAGACACAGATAAATAAAATTCAGGTTTCATGCCAAACTATTACTTCCATTAAAACTAGGAAGTTATTTCATCTGTATTAAAACAACACTGTCCTGTATGTGTTGTGTGGGGTGCATGTGCAATGCTTTAAAGATTTACCCATAACCCATTGTTACTCCAAGTGCTGAGGTCACTGCACTTCACTGATAGTGATGATATTGATGTTGACTTTCTAAGTGTCTTATGGATTGGAAGATATTAATTTTACATGTACTTCATTGGAGCCTGGGACAAGTTGCACACTTGCACCCCTCCTTCACCAAGGTCAAGGTAATTTATGGAATCCTGATTGGACTGTCTGGCTGTTCAAGTTAGAAACTTATACTGTGCTTTTCATTTGTTACTGCTACGTATATCTTAGAATATTTGTTGTTGTTGTTGTCAATATAGTGCTCTCTTCTAATTTCATTACAGAATGTATCTCTTTTTTACAAAGAAAGGTGGTATAAGTTAAACATCTTGCAAATGCTCTTTAATGAGACTCTTGCCATTATGACCCAATATGAAGGAATTTTGAGATCAATTGAAAGCAAATATCCTGAGGTTAATAAAAAAGATAGTATTCCGGACCATCAAAATATGGAAGTCACAAGAAGCAGAGAAAGAACACGACAGCAACGAAGTAAATCACAAGGAGTCAGTCAATTACAAACATTTTCTGGATCAATGACCCGTAGCAGTTCTCAAGCACCAACTGGTAAAGGATCATGGAGAAAACGAGAACAAAAATAAATCTTGGTAGTTTCCAGTAACCTTGTAATCAATCTTGCAATGTTTCTATAAATAGTCTGCAACTTTCATCAACAATTCTGTCACTGATAATGTTCTTACACATAGGCGTAACATGGGAGTTAACTTTGGGGAGGCAGAATCGAAAAGTTTACAAGCTCATAAAAATATCATCCTGGACTATTTTGATAAATAACTGTTAAATTTGCAGTCATAACAATTAGTCATTACTTTGCTCCTCAGGTTCCAGGAGTTTAACAAAAGTACCATTAACCTGTAAATTTTCAAAACCAGAAAATTGGGGATGAGTGCCCCCTCCTCTCCCTTGCCTCTGCCAAGTTAGGCCTATGTACTTACAGTTTAAGAGAAAAATTAATGGACAGTGTTCTTCTAGGTTAATGAAAGTTCGAGAAAAGAGTATCTCCCACGTAAAGCAAATAAAGATATTTATTCGGTAATGATCAAAATGAGATTTTTTACTTGAATGAGGTTGGTTGCATGCTCAGCTTATCTACTGTAAGTTAGAACCAGCAAGAGTTAGTTTGCATGTTAGTTGGTTAATAGAGACAACATTGGTCTTATGTTGTGATGGAAGCAAGAAAATTTATATTTTTCTTATGATCTATGGAATTGAGGTGCAGTCAATATATGCATATTTCAGTGCTCAAAGTGGAAAATGGTAAACCACAGGTAAACCATTTCTTTTTACATGGTGGATAAAAAAATATGAACACCCTGATACAACACAAAAATATTTATTCGTAGGAAGTTGCTCCACCCTTGGCTGAAATTACAGCATCTATCCGATGTAGGGTGGACAAATGCAGGTTATGCACAATGTTCAAGGGAATACACATCCATTGCTCATGCAAAGCTGTCTCTAGTTCAGAAATGTGACAAACACACACACACACACACACACACACACACACACACACACACACACATATATATTATGTAAACATTCCTAACACCTTAAATTTTTTTTAAAAAAATGCTAAACTCGCATTAAAGACATATTTAAACACTCCCAGAAATGTGAACATGATGTTTTTCACCCCAATAACTGAGAGAGAACTTGGGAAAGTAATATAAATATTGAAAGATAAGCATTCTTCAGAACCAGATGAAGTTTCAAGCAGGTGCGGCTCGTGCATTATGTACCCGGGGGTTCACTGAAGTCATGTGACACATATTCAGTTTCCGCAAATAGACTTTCTTCGCCTAACAAAAGGATGGGGGGAGGGCTTAAAAGATTTGTCCAGAATTTTTTCATCTGGGAGTATAAGGTTTTGTAGTAGGGGTGTGCGAATAAATTTAGGGCTGAAACTACAATAAATTGTGCCTTTATGAAAAAAGTGGGGTTTTGTTGGAAAATCATGGATGTCCTCAAGTAGGGGCAAGGAATATATTTTTTTCCCCAGGAGGGGGAAAAAACCACTCCTTCAGTCTGAAGTTACTGCAACGCTTTTATAATAATTACCAAAAATTACTGTGACTGAAAGTAAATTATATGCGTGTAATATATAATTTTTGGTTGACATTCAATTTCCATGGGGGCGGCCCCCTTTTTCCCTTCCGGACGTCCATGCCGACTATCCTACATTTATTAGAGGGAAATAGCAACTAATGGCATGTGTATACTAGAAATCGAACCTGAGACCCTTTCATTGATACGAGACAGCTTTATTCAAATTTTGGGCTGGTCGACCAGCACACGCTTTTTTTTCAGTGGACAAGGAAGTTTGTTTACGTTAATTATGTGCATTTCTATCAGTCATTTCTTACCTGCGCGGACAGCAACGCCTACACTGCATCAAATGACATAACCTAGATAAAGTCCATCCCTCGCTTCACTCGCAGCATCATTTAATACTTTCCAAGAAGTATCCAAGCACTTCAAAAACTAAAAAACTTGAGACTTTGACACCGAGCGATAGCGAGTCACGTCTTCGCCCCATTCTTTCTCTTTCGCGAACCCGAAGTGTTTCCACCTTTAAGGAAAAACCTCTGAATGCATGCATAAGGTATTTTGGTAATGTATCTCCTTTATTTTAATTCATCGCATCTAATTCCAGCTTTTATTTGTTTCCACTCATCCATCTCTGCCACAATCTTGCATTTATTCCAAGATGTTCGGTGCAAAAGTGATACAAGAGAAGATTGAATATGTCATGTGTGCGCTTCAAACTTGAACCACACACATCAACACTGGAAGGGAGGAAGCAGCGAGAACGGAGCCTTGTCCCGCGGCTTCTGCGAGGGAACGAACTGCGCATGACCGTTGGGTGGAGACATAGGTTCTGCAATATCATCTTCCATGTATTTTGCCCTATTCGCTCCTCGAGCTTCTGCTCCCGCACGAAGCTTTCACAATGGCACGAGCTGTGCTGTGGGGGTTCAACTGAGGGTCTGTATCAGGGCGGCCGATTCGCGGTTTCTTCTTCTCAGCAAGAGAGTTCGCTGTGTTACGGACACAAATACATGACTTATTGTGTAGAAATTTTAGCGAAATAATGTGAAAATGTAAAGATATTGTTTACTGTTCATTCTCGAGGTGATTATCGTATATTACTGGGGGTTCACTGATCCTGTGCGCTATAGGGCCAACCGCGCCTGGTTTCAAGTTTCCTACTTAAAAAAAGGTGCAAATAGTTTTGTACAATACCCTAGTAAGTATTTGTAACATGTCTCTAAAAGCAGGTATTATTCCTAGTGACTACAAGATAGCAGAGGTGAGACCATTATTTAAGAAGGGTAACAAAGAATGCTTGAATTGGTCTTGTCTAAAGTAATTATGTTAAATAGGTTAGTAAGTTTTTTTGGAAAAATATAAAATTTTATCAAAACACCAATTTGGATAAAAAAATCAATATCTAATGCCATTTTTGAATATACAAATAAAATAACATACTAAAATTGATGAATGAAAAATGCATGTGTATGGAATATTTTTTAAATTTTACTAAAGCTTTTGATTTACTACAGCATGAAATTTCGCTAGATAAAGACCAATATGAAAAAAGAGGTTTAGCAAGAAACTAGTTTGCCTTCTATTTAAATGATAGGTGTCAGTATATAGATATTATCAGGATAAAATCAATTAAACTAGCCCTTAAATCAGGTGTACCACAACGTCCACAAGGTTCAATTCAATCTTTACATAAATAATTTATTAGAAACTTTATCAGTGTTTCAAACAATACTTTTTGCAGATGATACAAATGTCGTCTTAAAAAGCATGGAATATGAGCAGTTTCAAAAGAACTCTTATTTCAATGACAAAGCAATTAAACACGTAAGGAACAAGGATGAAAAGCTCTCCCTGAATGTTGGTAAAACTGTTCTAATGAATTTTAATCCAGTAAAACAAAGTAAAAGTTAAAAATGTAGTTATTAAGAATGTGGTAGTCCAAAAATACAATGCAATAAAATTTTCATGAAAATGCATGGGCTGTTATTCTGTTGAATGAAGAGAATGAGCCATTCCCTTATCAAGAAGAACACATGCTAATTTATTAACTGTGCACGTTGTTTGTTGTCAATTTATATTTCAGTTTCATTCAAACTATTCTTACGTAGTCACATAACATTACCTTCTTCTAAGGGTTGTTGTAAAAGCCACGAGAGGTATCTCCTCATTCATATGTCACTCACCCTCGGCATATTTCGTGACACTTTGCTCCATGCCTCGTTATTCTTTGTAGATCTTCGGCATAGGGAACGCACGACCATGACTCATTCCAGCCTCACAGTTTCTTACGAGTTATATGTGCCTAAAAAATATTTATATTGTAATATTTTTTCTTCGTTGTATTGTGAGTTGTCCCATGAATTTCATGGCCACTGCGCTTCAATTGACTTGAAGAGAATGAATCCACAGAACTCATTCCGCATCTTGCGGCAGCTAGCTGATGGTGTGGGGGAGGGTGTAGGCAAGTGCTGGAAACACTCTTCGTCCAGGGCCTGAGATTGAGAAGTTTTGAATGCCTGATTTCAAACTCTACAGAGTGTCATAAAGAAAGAAAGTGTTCATTTTATTGAATTGAATTGAGTTTTTAAGTACACATTATGCACTATAATGCTAATTGGGACTGGGCCTACAGTTTAAAGTAGGATCTGAACCACTATGTGCTTCCACTGGGTATCGACAATGACGTGTTCATTTTAATCCAGACCAACATGGAATAATAGTTTGGTTGCAGAAGAGCATTAAAACTCTGATGTTGGCTTTGCGTTCTATTTTCAAATGTGTTTTTCTTAGAAGTCCACTTTATACACAGATAGGCTAATCGGGACTGGACCTACAACTGAAAGTGGGAACCGAATCACTGTGTGTCTCCACCAGCAGTGGTGGCGATTGGGTTCCAAAACCTGGGGGCAAGGACAGTTTATTTCCCTTTGTAGATAAGGTTTAGCATAGTGCAGGGCAAAAGTGCAAAAAAGTGGGGGGTGCTACTGCGCTCCCCCCTAATTGCTGCCACTGTCCACCGGGTATCGAACTCGAGACCTCTTCATTAAAAGGCTACGACATTACCACTATGCTATCCAAGAGGCCTTCAAATAAAGAGGGTGTGTGGAGCAGTTCAGGTTTCGATGACATGAACGATTTACTTAAAGCATTCCAAACTCACATCCACACTGAAAATTTTCTGGCACCATTTGAAACTATGAGAATAGACTTGCAACATGGTCAACAGCGGAAACTGGAGACCAGGTATCAAAATGAGAAGTTAAAGATTTTACAACTAGATAAAAAGAACGAGAAAAAAGTTTTTCTGACACTCTCTGTTTTTTTAAATTAAGTTAATAGTCAACATTTTGTCTTCAGTCGACTCAGAAGAGAAATAAGTGTCACTTAATCCTCAGATTAGTATATCTAGAAGGGCGTACAAGAAGTTTTCTTTTATTTTTAGAAAAGCACTTCCTCATCTTCTGTTTTCTCTCAAGTTACGTATGTTTGTTTTCAACAATTCCAGTGTCTAGTGCTAGTGTCTTTATCAGTACTTCGCCAAATTAACCCCTCAGGCCGGTTCAACGTACACGTGTACGGACCCTCATAGTGCTTCTAGAGGCAGTTCGACGTACACGTATACGTCCCGTGTGGTAGTGACGAAATGATGCATATTCTGCCATCTGCTGTTTTCCCACATGAACGAAAATGCATGTAACTCAAGAGTAGACTGCAATGTGCTGCCATATGTTGGTTTTCCTTCCAATTACATGAAATTATGTGAGATTGCATCAGTTTATTACTTAAAAAAAAGCTGAGAAATGGTGTCGCACGAGCAGGTAAAGGGCATCAAAGCGGACAAAATTTGTGCGCTTTTAGAGGAACGTGACAGTGAAGGTTCAATTTATTCATTTCTATCTACAAGTGAAAGCGAAGTAAACTATGCAGAACAGCAAGTAGATAGTGTCAGTGATAGTGAAAGCGAATTAGATGGCTTTACATCCTCACCTGTTGCATCATCGAATGTAACCTGGAACTGGAAAGAAGGTAACGACTCTTTCAAAGCAAATAAACTTGCATTTTGTGGATTGTGCGGTCCCCAAAAGGCAGTCAATAATGTCCTTGATGCATTTTTGTTATTATTTGACAAAGAAGTTGTAGAACTCATTGTCAGAGAAACTAACTTATATTCAACCATGCACATTGAAAGCACATTGAAAGCACGTTCACGAATTCGCAAATGGCAACCAGTTACCATGCAAGAAATATATCTTCTTCTGGGAATATTTATGCTTATGGGTATAGTTCAAAAGTATTTATTGGTGTTCAGATTGTGAAGTAGGACTGTGTTTCGAAGCATGTTTTAAACTGTACCACACAACGTTGGACTTCTAAACTAACAAGAACACAAGACAGAAGGAGTACTTTGTAAGCGCAACATGTAAGTTTTTATTTTTATTATTATTTTTGTTATTATAGCATAAATATCATTATTTATACATTTTTGTGTAGAGTGAAGTCTGGTTTACAAGTCCTGAAAATTTCATTGTAATTGAGCAAATGGTTTTTAAGATATGTTCAATTTTGTGACATTATGAAAAAATTGCTGTTTTGGTGATTTAAAATTACCGCCTCTCGCAGCAGCTGGTGGGTATTTAACTCCCGGCTTGAAGGGTTAACAGTTACTGCAGAATACCCAAGGGCAGCAATTGAGAAGAAGCTGAAAACTGAAATGAAAATGAAGGTGGATTCTGCAATCTAGTGATAGAAGAACTCATAAAGGAGAGAGAATAATAATAATAATAATAATAATAATAATAATAATAATAATAATAATAATAATAATAATAATAATAATAATAATAATAATGCTTGTTTGAATTTCATACAGCATGTGCTTCTTTTGCTGTAAAATTCATGGACCACCCCTGGTCTTGGGATATACATATCACCAGCGGTGTAGTGGTAAAATAAATAGTACCAGAGTGGTCCATTCCCTTCAATGTTTTCTCATAATAGACATCTTCCTGTCACTAACGTGCCTGTTTCGAGACATATTCACTGTACAGTATTTCATAAATTGAATAAATATTATCGTAACCTTCCAATTTCTCCCATAATGAAGCAAATTTCGAATTCCAATTTGGTTTATAAAAATTCAAGAACATTTTGATATGCAACTTGCATATTAATAATTAAAAAACTACGAAATAGAGGATAAATCAAAGGTTAAAGTAATAATTGTAGGAGCAAAAAATAAGAACAATACAGGGTGTTCCAAAATGAATATCGGGGTTTCAATGAAGTGTATCTTCTATTACATATACATTACAGAAATGAAACATACCTTAAAACGAAAGGTAACTCAAACAGTTTTTGTTTCTACTTCGCAGGTGATGTTTCGTAACTCCGCCGCAGCACGGCGCTAGTAGTAAAGATGGAGATGACTCCTGAGCGTAAAGCCTTCTGTGTCTTGGAATTCGCAGGGTGTAACCCAGCAATTGGAGTGCAACGTGCTTTTCGGCGGGAATATGGATGTGATCCCCCATCGGATAACAGTATCCGAAGATGGTACAACCAATTTAAGAATACGGGATGCTTGTGCAAAGGGAAGAGCTCCGGAAGACCACGTCTACCAGATGAGCAAGTGGAACAGGTCAGAGCAAGTTTCGGTCGGAGTCCCAGGAAATCTGAAAGACGGGCGAGTCAAGAACTATCAATGCCGTCTACGACTGTTTGGAGGGTGTTACGGTAGAGGCTGCACATGAGGCCATACCGTTTACATCTGTTACAGGCCCTAAAGCTTGAAGATAATGTGACCCGTGCCAACTTCTGTGAAAATGTGCTGGACATGGAAGATGATTTTCTTACACGTGTGATCTTTAGTGATGAAGCCTCATTTCATCTTAGTGGACGAGTGAATACGCATAATGTGCGTATTTGGGGGGGGGGTCTGAAAATCCACACCAAAAGAGTGCAGCACATGAGGGATTCGCCAAAAGTGAATGTCTTTTGTGCTCTATCCAAAGAACAAGTGTATGGACCTTTCTTCTTTGTGGAAAACACTATCACTGTTACTGCTTATTTGGACATGCTCCAGCAATGGTTCTACCCTCAACTGGATCGTGAGCAAAAAATAGCATCCCCCTCATCTTCATCATGAAGTACAAAATTGGTTGAATGTTGTTTTTCCCCAACGATGGATCGGTCGTCATTGTGAGGATGACGTGGCTCTTCTGCAATGGCCCCCAAGATTTCCCGACCTCACCCCCTGCGATTTCTTCTTGTGGGTGTGTGTAAAGGATAGTGTATACGTGCCACCGCTACCTGCCGACCTCCCTGAATTGCGACGCAGGATTGATGCACCTGTGGAGTCTGTTACACCAGACATGCTAGCTTCAGTGTGGGAAGAAATTGCCTACAGACTAGATGTGTGCCATGTCTCAAGGGGATCCCACATTGCAGTGACGTGCGGTGACGTCGACACTTGGGGTAGCAGTCAGTGGCGTGCTCAAGGGGAGGGGGGTTGGTGTGGGTAACCCCCCCCTTTTAGGGCCAGTATTCCTACAAAAAAGGAGAATGTCAATAACAGGAAAAGATTGCAAAATTATGAATGAGTACTAGAAAAAAGTACACGTAACCCCACCCACATTCGAAAGTAAAAAACTATTTGATTGGACTCTAAGCCAGAGATCCTGGGTTCGAATCTCGGATTGGCCATTTGTGTTCTTTGTGTGTGTTCCTTCATCTATTTTGTTGTACCAAAGGTGGCGGAAAAGCGAAGTAAAATGAATTAAATTGAGCAATCAATCAATGATTTGATTTCATTTTTGTTACTTAGCGTCGCTTTTTTGTCACATTTGGTTAATTGTGAAGATACGATGAAATTGATGAAGGGACGAGCACAGGGAACGCCCATGCCTGGGTCGGGGTTCGAACCCGGAAATCCTGGTGTCGTAGCGTGCTATGATAACCAGTCCCCCACGCTTGGTTGATTTGGTGACAGGTAACAAAACACAACACACTTTTTTGTAGTTTCTTCAATGATATTCATTTGACTTTTTGAGTTCTGAGATACATTTTTTATTCCAAATTATTTCATTATTCACTGCAACACATAGGACAAGAATGCGCACTCATCACGGGTTCGAATCCTGGCCTAGATTGTTCATATGAGGTCCCTTAACCAATTTCATCATATTATCACTCAATCCTCATTTTCGCGATAACCAAATGTGGCAGAAAAGCGAAGTAAAATAAACCAAACCAACAACAATATGAACACGCGTTCTCTTGCCCAAATAAATACATCCGTATTTATGACTGTTAGAGACCAAGAGTAGTATATTTAAATAAAACACTACTAAAACGAGAGTCAGATAGAGCCTGAGCATATATTTGTAATTTAATCATTATATATTCCATATTTGAAAAAGAAAAAAGAAAGAAAGCATAACATCATTGTCTGCATATAACACGTTCCCATTTCATAAATAATAAAACTACATCCCATATTATACATACGCACATATTGTACAACGTGTAAAAGGTTGTGTAAATATAGAGAACATAAGTACTGCAGAAAATTTTACCCTGAGTTCTTTACAGGATTTACAAAAAAATCTATGAGAAACCAATCCCCTATCTGTCCTATAGGAGATAGACTGGGGGACCTGAAAGCCTGGGCTTTCAACCATTGCAGCGGGGGGCGAGGGGACAAGAGAGGTAGAGGTAGAAATCTTCCTTTTCCTTGGGCCGGCCGTTTCTACCTGAAAACTGGTCTGGCGCAAGAAGAGCGAGCTAGGGTATCCAGCCAGCTTTGCCCGCGGAGAACACCGATGGACGAGAGGCGCGTGGAAAAGAAAGTGTTGCGTACGAGCTGTGGTGGCTTTAACAAGACAATAAATATTGTGATTTGAATATAATGTGGCCGCGGTGGCTCAGTCGGTAACGCGTCTGACTACCATGCTCAAGGTCCCGGGTTCGATCCCCGGCCGGTTCAAATCCGGGAACTTTTCTAACGGTGAAAGCGGCTCCGGCGCCCACCCAGCGTCGAATAACATGGGTACCTGGGGGAAACCCTGGGGGGTAAAGGCGGTCAGGGGCGTGATGCTGATCACATCACCCCCAGTCACGACCGGATCAAGAAAGTGTGGGGCGTTACCCCCACACCCCCTATACGCCTTCATGGCGTGGTGCTATGCACAGGGGAACACTTTACCTTCTTTACCTTTGATTTGAATATAATTCGAGATGTGAGATTGATTGATCTATCTCTGCTAGACTAGCTACTCCTCAGTGCACGTCACTGCCACATTGAGCACTTGTAACTTGTGACAAAAAAAACTGTTTGAGTTACCCTTCCTTTTAAGGTATGTTTCATTTCTGTATTGCATATGTAATAGAATATACACTTAATTAAAACACCGATAATCATTTTGGAACACCCTGTATATTTAAAGCTTTATATGTAAACCTCATATTTTTTTATTTATTAATCGTGTTAAATTCATCTAATAGGAGAGAAAATTTATTGTCTTCAAAACTTAACTTCAATGTTAACCTCTTCTTCATTTCAGATGATATGTGTTTAATTATTTTGGTACTACTATAATGACTATAATGAGAATGAAGAGTTAACCCTACATGAAGACCGTTTTTTCTTTGCAAATTGATTAGATCCTTATGATCACTGAATGGTCTATCCTTCTTAGCTAAATAGTATGAAGTATTGAAGATCTTTTCTGTCGCATCAATCAAATGCTCTTCTTGTTTTAAAGTAGCATTTTAAAATTTCTGTTTTTTAGATGCAGCAAGAATTTGTGTTACCTTCTGATGTGATACAGAAAGCAGGTGGGCCAAAATTTTTGTTCTTAAAGACTTCAACTGTTGTTCTTTATTTGTGCCATTAAATGAAACTTGACACTTAACCCATTCCTTACTTAATGATAATCCCTGACTTTTATCAGGCTGTAAATAACCTACGGAGCAACACTCATCACACCCTAAATACCCATTTCTTGCTATCAACCATGTATGATTTTGCTTATGCTCCAACCACTGTTGCTCAGACCATATAGAGGGAAAATCAGAACACGACGTTTTAATCACCTCGAAACTCACAATGCAAATGCTAAGAACAAAAGAACAGACGCAAGTGAGAGTCAGCCACAAATTCTCCCTTTTTATGCTTCATCATCTTATCGCAACTAAAATCCATTGTTGAGAGGAAAAATGCTGGTGGCATTGGTCTTAACTTCCATTGTCGACACAATGCAGCCAGCTGATTGATTCTTTCGCCTAAATAATGGTTGCTTTACTGGCTATTCATAACAGAGTAGTGTATTTTATTATATCAGTTAATATGTTTTCGATATAGGCCTACATATATTTAAGGAAGACTTTTAAAGGAAAAAATAGTTGTTACAAAAATAAAGAACCAGGGCGGTCCCAGGGGTTAAAAAAAAAGTACCAGAGTGGCACCCTGGCACCACTACACCCCTGCATATCACTAATTTAATTCAAACAGATATTAAAAATAATGAAAAATGTATCTCTCTCAAGTCCAACAATACAAATTTCAGCGAATTTCAAATATTACCTCTTCCATGTGTGTACATACAAGAAGCATTGTGTTTTATTCATAGAAATTCTGATATTTTCAAAAAATATTGATATACACTCATGCATAACTCACTCCACCTTTCAACTGTTCGCACATCCAAAACACAAAGTGGTACAGGATTTCAGGGTGTAAAATTATATAACAAGTTGCCAGAGGATTACAAGCATCAAAATCCATCTAAATTTAGAAACACAGTAAAGAGCTTGTTAATGAAACATTTGTTTTATTGTACAAAAGATTATATTTAGGTTATTTTTTCCATTAATGGGCATTACACTAAAAAAAACTTTCTTAATATTATTATTACATTATTGTTTTTAAATTTTTCTGTATTATTGTTTTTTAAATTTTCTGCACTATTGTTTTTTGACTATTTAAATACATATAAATATAGGTTAATTTCTGTGTATTCAAAATTACACATTAATGTTATTGACCTGTCCCATATCATGGTGTAATTTGTACTTGTATGATCAAGTGGATGGAAATAAAAGAATCAATGAATCAATCAACCTAGCAAACACTTTGACATTCAAAATACTCCACAAATGTTCAATTATGTTAAGATCAAGCAACTGAGGGGACCAGATGAGATGTTCCATTTCATCTTTATGCTCATTGGACCGTGCTTTGATGCACCGAGGAGTGTGAATAGGGCATTGTCATCTTGAAACACATGTCATTATCCAGAGAATACAGTCTGGATCATAGGATGAAGATGTTCGCCCAGAATGCTGTGATATTCCTCTGATGTAATTTCCCCATGGAGGACTACAAGTCCATTTTGAAAGTCTGAGAGGTGAGACATAACGGCATTTGACTGGTAGTAGAATGTTCATATACAACCCATATCACTGATGCTGATAAACTGATACCTCTACCTTCATGGTCACTAGGTGACAGACTTCTGTACCAGATAGTGTGGTTGTACTTCAACGATGAATTGGGACCTGTTTTCATTTGGGTGTTCATATTAATATGTCCACCACCTAAATGTAGAATTTGCTGCAAAATTTAAAGTTGTTGGATTTCTGTTTTTGGTTTTTCCTGCATTGGTGTTTTATTTCCATTATATCTAATTAACACATAATAAATATACACAATAAATTAGAATTGTTGTGGTAAGCCAGGTGACCACTCTCACCATGCACATTGAAACTTGTAGTTCTTAGCTTGGCAGGCTTCCGGTCATGTTTATTAAATTAAGTTATTCAAAGGATGTTGGGTTCAGTCCCTAGTGGAGACACATAATAGTTTGGATCCCACTCTAAACCGTAGGTCTAGTGTTGCTTAGCCTATCTGTGCATAAAATGGACTTAAGCTTTAGCTAACTTTGAGCACATTAAGTATATATGGAGATATATATCTTAACATGTTGTTTCATTAACCCTCCGTTGGTATATGTGTTCCATAGTAATGCAGTTGGTATGGTGTGGTGAGCTCACATATGAATTTTATTGTTTTTTCTTCATTTTTCGAATATCTTTTAACATTAATCATATTGAAAATAGTTTATAAATGTGTATTGCCTAATATTTAACTTACATTTTTCTTATTTATTATGTAATAACAAAATTATATTCTTGTATTGCAATATTACTGATTATCTATTATGAGAGGCAAGTTATCAAGAAAAGCATAACAATGTTCATAATTTTATTTGGAATTTACTTTTGATGTTAACTAATTTGCAAAACATTAGTAATAAATTCAACAATTTATTGTTGACAATAGAAATACACAATTCATAGTTTTATCCTGCCCAATATATTGAGGAAAGAAAAGAAGTAAAAATACATTTATCATCATAAGGAGATAGATCCATGTTGCTTTCATTATCACTTGTCAATGACTCATCAGCAAAATTACCTTCTGGGCCATGACAATCAAACACTCTACCCAGGACTTCTCTTTTCTCATCATTTGATTTGGCAAACCATGGTCGGAACCGCTGTTCTTCATTCATGACAAATATGAGATTTCAAAGTTCCTTTAGCCAGAAATAGTAGCCGTGAAAATTGAATGGAGTCAAGTCAAATAAAATTACTATTGAAGAATCAAAACAGAAAACAGAAAACAGACACAATACGAATTTAGTGTGCAGAGGAATAAAATATGTTTTCAGAAAATGGTTATGCAGTTGTTATCAGACTGTCATCAAAATGACATGTCTGTGTAGACTGAGAGTAATGCCACAACATATAACTCGTATCATCTGGTCATAAACATTCCAAATTAGAACTACGCAAGACCAGGAAGTGATATCATTATAGCTTGGCCTGAAAAACTTACCAGTTGCCCGTGTGGTCACAATCAGAATCTGAATAAATATTCTTATGAATGTTACTGTGATGGTTAGATGTATATTAATAGGTATTATATATATTAAAACATCACTAATATCTAGGGATGTGAAGTTTTCGTTTTATTTTCCCCTAAATTTTTATGTTATTTTTTATTGCAATTCGGTGTTATTTTTCGCAGTTTAGGGCAAATTCGGTGTTATTTTTTCATGCATTTTATTGTTCCTTCTATGCTTAACATTTTCACATTGTTTCATCTCTGGAAAATTGGGACAAGTTTTACTTTTAATATAAAAAATTGTGGCTTACCTTCGTGAGAAATTACCAAATTTCCTCCATTTGCAAAACTAAATGTGAAATGTTGATTGAATGAAAACATCCAAATTTTTAAACACAATCATACACATTACATTACACTAAAAATGCCAAAGCATCCCTCTGCGACCTCAAAATACTGTTTTGTGTACACACATACATGCCCAACCCCCGAAACATAACAGGTCTTCTTCCTGAAAATTTTCCCCATCCTACGAAATTTCCCTTCTGGGAAGATCTCCCCCCTCCCCACACACACCACCTGAGCAAATTCTAGTTCAGGACGAGGTTGAACACTGTAAGTCATGTCTGTGCCAAACTGCAATAAATGAAGCGTGACAATATCTTTTGAATCGAACTCGACTCGAACTATCACCCGCTAAACTACAAATGACAGATCTAATAGCGCTTCATGTAGTTCTTTTTGAACAGAAGAAGTGTTATCCCAAGTTTATATTGCATATTTCGTGGCACTTTTCATGTTAAAGTGTAAAACTCAGTGTTATTATGAAAAATGGCATAATTTGCGTTATTTTGTGATTCCGGAACACCGAAAACTTGCCTCCTTTACCTGCACAAATACATTTTAAACATTTTATTTTGCTTTCCTCAACATTTTGGTGTTATCGTTAAAATGAAAACTTCACGTCAATACCAATATCTCACTTTCTGGTATATTGATTACAGTAGCACATCAGCTGTTCGTAATTATGTGTCCCTCCTGTCTTCTGCACACTTTATACATCTTTTTTATTACTGCCTGAATTAATTAACAACTTTACTAATATTGAAGTAATGCGTTAGATATTGTCTTGTAAAGTTTCTCAAAACTGCCTATTTTCTATTGATTATATTACTATAAATGCCTTGGCTGCATGTTGCCACCAAACATTTGGGGTTCGATTCTCAGCCAGGAAATATGAGTGCCTTTGTGAGTATTTCTTCATAAACTTCATGCAAGCATCCTTCTTCCTTTTCACTGTGCCAAAATTGACAAAAAAGTGACTCAAAATAGAAAAATGTAATTAGCTCTCTATCTTTTCCATGTCTCCAATATTCCTTCATGACATTGTGCAGTGGGGAACAAATTTACTTTACTGTTAAAATATATAATTAAATTAAACTTTGTGCTCTTCTTATTACTTTCAGTGTAGTCACCCCAGGGATTTTTCCATCCAGAAGCGAACAGCCTTTTAATGCCATGATGTGGAGAAAATGATTTTAGATGACTATTCTACAAAATAATGATAATCATTATTAGAGCAATTGTGTGATTTGGTTGCTCCCTCATCATGCTCACATTAAGTAAATGCATATGGCAGAGTTGTGGTATGAACATGGTCAGGGATTTTAATCCCACATGTTACTTAGGAAATAATATTGTGTTGCCTGTGTAAAAAAATATCTGTGATACTTTCTTTGTGTCAGTCTTCACACTCCCACACAGACATATATACAGTATATATATTGTGTGTGTGTGTGTATTTCAAATTATGATCATGTTGAAATGATGTACAAAGTATAAGAACTGTAGGTTTCATACCATACATATAAAGGTTCTATGTAAAAGGCACAGTACATTTTCACGATTATGCACTTGCATATTTTTATATTATACTGTATTGGCCCAAATATAAGCTGCACATTTTATCCAAATTACAATTGTGAAAAATTAGGATGCGTCTTATATTCGCGACCTTAAAAACAATTATGACATTCCGTCAAATCATATGCTGTTAAAAATGTGCTGATTTCTCATTTTGAAATAATGATAATGCAACAATAGTGTTGTAGAAACTGGCCGCATTGTAGATAACATAATGTTATCCAACAATAGCATTGTTGTTTCTAACTGGAACAATAGCATTGTTTTTTCTAACTGGAACAATAGCACTGTTGTTTCTAACTGGGCATTGTAAAAACTGTCGGCATTCAAATAAAATATGTATCTACCTAATTATATTTCCCTGAATCTGCTGGTAAATGGTTACCAGTATTTTCTTCTTTTCTTCCCTCGGCTTATATTTGGGAATCATTTTTTTTCCTTCAAATTTTAGGGTGCGGCTTATATTCGTAGAAAATGCAAACTCAACCAGGACTTGAAGTCAAGTCTCTGGCATGCAATGCAAATGCTGTAGTATATTATCCTAGAGAACCAGTTTTGAATCCTGGTCGAGCATGCATTTTCTGTCTGTCTCTAAAATTATGAACTTTCAATTTTAACTGCATAAAATCTTACATTATTCTTGACTTTCATGTTTTAACAGTGCACATTAAATGTGTTACGCTTTCTGGAAATAAATTTATGCAAGTTTATTCTTCATTTGTGTTTTTAATTTAAAAGTTTGGGCAAAGTTACATTGAATACTACTTTACATTAGTTCACACGATAGTTTGCGTTACCCATTACTGGATCTACAAATCTTGCCCCCCCCCCCCCCCCGCAAAATATTACCAAAGGCCTTCTCCACCTACTTACCTTTACACACACATATATACATATATAACACATACATAATATGTATGTGTGTGTGTGTGTGTGTGGGTGTGTGTGTGTGTGGGTGTGTGTGTGTGTGTGTGTGTGTGTGTGTAATTCATGATCTCATGTTGACCAAGTCACATATAAGGGCCTACTACAGAGTGATTCAAATGTCCCTTAACACTCCCTATAAAAGTATAGGAGTTAGACTTGGTACAATTGGTCATGATAGACACAGGTTAGGCTTAGGGGGAACCACATTGGTGTCTTCCAAGCTATACTTGGAGTGGCGTGGAAGTATTAGTATCCATCACTGCCCCATTCAGTCAAGTGCCGGGGAGCAAAAAGTTCACATGTATGGACGCACCACTCCATGAATGCACCATCAAGGAACAGCATGCAGTAGTGCACTTTCTGTGGTCGGAGGTAGTCAAACCGGCCGACATAGTATATATTTGACACATAATTCAGGCAAATTATGTCAGAAGAACACTCTGTTAGAGGGGTGGAAACGTTACGTTTTAGTGTATTTTTTATACAAAAATCTGCCTTGGTCAGCATTTGAATGTTTTATTTTTTACTAAAATTCCCGTTCCAACTTTTTAATTCCCTGTTCGAAAATGATACATTTGTTACAATCATGCAGTCATAACTGTTTCCTGATTAAAGATAGGTTGAAGAAACCTTCACCACTTAATTTCTCGTGAAATGCTAGCCTCATTTGATTCTCGTCTGACTGCCATGCGGGAAACCGGCGGTGGGTGATTTAAGGTTGGAAGTCTTCTGGCTTTGTCCAGCATAAGGTGGATCCTGGGCCCACCCAAACATGGCCATAGGCAGGAAAAATTTTCAGTTTAAATCCCCTTGATAACCTAGAATATCCAGCACGTTACATTCAATATCCTTCACCCAGCGGTCGATATAGTATATACATTTAACCTATATGCGGTCCCATACAACTTACAAAACATGTTGCGTGTTTATATGTAAACCTATAACCATCTGACATAATTTGTCCTAAAGTTTTGCCCTTCAGGAGCCCTTGCCATATTGTTAGCCCCTTGTCTCCATAAATATAAATCTGGGCCTGTTTGCATGGTATTATTTCTTTGGGGGAATAAAATAAGAATCTGGTTAAATGTTGCTGGGACAAGAATGCCACAATTCAAGTTGGAAATTGTTTAAGACAATCATTGAACAGAGAAAGCTACTCTTGTTGTCTACTATCAATGAACTTCGAAGACTAATCAACAATCGCATTTGGCTCTGTTGGTGGCACAATAACTTCACAAATGTGTGTCTCCACCCATTTTTTTAATAAGCTGGACAGGCAGATTTGCTTGTAAGTACAAATTACACAATGATGTCTGCCAGACCTTAATATATGAGGGTGGGGCACGAAGGCTTCAGTCCCATGCCTCTAACTGCAAAGGAGCCTCCACTGGGACCACAAAAATGACAACATCAACAAAAAAAATTACATTTCAAATGTTGTATAAATATAAATAATACAAGGTGGCCATAAAGTCTTTCCAACATTACAAAGAAACTACTACAGTTACAGCTGCATGGCTAGTGGCAAAAGAAAGAAACTCATAATATTTTTTTTCACCCTTTGTTCTAGAGGTTGACTTTGTATAGGAGGCACTGTAATCGCTGGAACTGAAAATGGCATCAGTGCAGGAGGAAGCTCAATGTGTTTTATGGTATCACGGGACCAAATCAGCAATTGCTGTACAGTGAAAATTTAGGATTGAATATAGACGATCACCACCTGATTACAAAGTATTATTGCATGGTATGGCAAGTTTAAGGAGTCAAGAAGTGTGCTTTCCCATCCACAAACATGATAACCATCCATCAGTGAAGTGTGTGTTTGCAAAGCTGGAAATTTTTCCAATAAGTTTCGATAGCCAATATGAGCTTTTAGACACTCTATTGGAAACGATTGGTCAATTGCAGTGATCAGAACGCTACATTTTAAAAGTAGCTTCGCTACAGCTACAGCTACTCTTCCAAAATGTAGCTTCGCTACAGCTACAACTACATTTACCAAAAAGTAGCTCGCTACGCTACTCCTGTTCGCTACTCGCTACTTCGCTATTTTTTGCGCTACTTCTGCATAAAAAAAAGAAAACAACCATATGGGTATTAAAAAATCCCCTACTGGTAAATAGATTCTGTTATTTATTATCATGATTCCAGTAATTCGATAATTTTGATAGCAGTGTTACTTCAGTTACTGATTTTTACTATAGTTTTTGAGAATACCATACCTATGCAAGTGGCATATCAATTCAAATTTGATATATGAATATTGCAATTAGGGTGTTACCCAAATTAATGATTACAACTATACACAAATAAAATTTGGTAGGATTACGTATTTATGTTCACATCAACATATTTTTCTTTAGAATAAATATTTCATTTTTTATAGACTGATATGAAGTCAGCATTTTGAAGGAAAAGTACCTGGAGCCCTTTGACTACAAAAGGGCCCCAGGTTCGATACTCAGCGGAGGCACATAGTGGTTAGGATTCAGTCTCGATCAGCTTATCTATGCATAAAATGGACCCAAAACGAAAACTAGGAAAAACGCCAAGTTGGGAGAATGAGATTCTCCATTCCCCACACTGCTCATCATTCATCATTCTTCCTCGTTCTCACAATTAGCCGAAAGTGGCAGAAAGCGACTATAGATAAGAGAATAATTAAATAAACCATTTATCCTTCATTTCATAATTGAGAGAAGTGGAAGAATAGATGAGGAGGTAAACAGAAGAGGATAAATGGATGGTGGACTATATCAAAGTGTTCGAAGATTAATATGGAACAGGGATGTACCTATGAAATGCAAGAAGGTAATATATAACACATACTATGTGCCAATAATTACATATGGAGCAGAGACTTTGACAATGCCATAGAGAGACAAAGAAAAGATGCAGGCAGTGAAGATTAAATTTTTAAGGAGTTTTTTGAGGAAGACTAGAAGCGATAGAATAAGGAATGAGGAGATCCGACAGACAGTGGGTGTGGTGAAGCTTCATGACAGGATAGATCAGGCACAGAAAAGGTGGTTCGGACACATGAAGAGGATGGGTGCAGAAAGACTACCAGTAAGAGCTTACCATGCACAAGGAGTGGGAATAAGGCCAAGGGGGAGACCAAGATGTCAGTGGAACGAGCAGATAGTGGAGAGTGTTAGGAGAAGAGGACAAGATTGGAACACTGTGGAAAGAGAGGAGTGGTGGGAGACCAGAAAAATAGAGAGGCTTGACTTCTATGCTGACCCAGCCAGAGGCAGGAAACGGCGAAGGATGATGATGTCATGATTAGCAAAAGTTACAGAAAAGTGACGCAAAAGTGGGAGAAATATATAAATTTGAAAACTATGTATATTAACTAAAGAAAGACCTCCCCGATGGAGCAGTGGTAACGTCATCGCCTTGTATTCAAGGGGTCCTGGGTTCGATACCCGGTGGAGGCACATAGTGGTTCGGATCCCACTTTAAACTGTAGGTCCAGTCCGATTAACCTTACCGTGCATAAAGTGGACTTAAAACAACTTAAATTTTTGAACAAATACTATCGCAAAAATAATTGTAATTCCAGAAACTCTTATCATTCTTGTAACAATAATTTATTGGTGGCGAGATCCTATATACTGACGATGATCAATGCTGTTAGCGTACTGAGCCATTTATTGCTGGCACTATTCCTTTGTCAGTGCAGTGGAAAATCCATCGCTCGTTTCTGTACTGCAAGTTGCGTCTTACACAGCAATTAATGACATTTTGGTGTCTCTTACACCATGGATATCAACAGGATTTGTTCCGGGGGTGACGCAAACGAGGCACTTTTTTCCAGTGGTGCAGCAAACGAGGCATGTTTCTCCCCAAAATAGCGATGCAGCTTAAAAAAACGTAGCTGTTAGCAGGAATATATTCATATATGTCAGTTAGTTATCTGGATATGTGAATTATTCAGATACTAATTAAATAAATTACGCAGATATCTATAATCTACAGTCTAGATAATCTGTATCTCCATGTAATAGACTGTCTTTATGAACCTCCTGCAAAATTAAGGGTTATTGTCGATTTTTTCTGACGCTGTTGCCACATTCAAAATTCATCTCCAAATGCTGAGAAAAAATGTAGCTGTAGCGAAATTTTCGCTACAACTACAGAAATTTTGTAGCTTCGCTACCGCTACAACTACAATTTTCAAAATGTAGCGTCGCTACAGCTACAGCTACAAATTTTGTAGCTAGCTACAGTAGCGACGCTACAAGTAGCTCGCTACTTCTGACCACTGGTCAATTGTAATGAATTAGTTTCTATTGGAAGGTATTTTAATGTTTTCAATATATTGCTTATGAAAAATTCTTATCTATACAACTGTAAATGCAATGGAGAAATCATATAAAACAACTAAAATAAATCTCTGGTAAAGCATGTGGAATTTGTAACTTAGAAAAAACTTTCACATACAAGAATTTTTCAAATGAACGTTTTTGACTCTGTAGCTTCATTGTGTTTAACACACTTACAGAAAATCAAAAACATGCTGGTTCATTCATAAATTAACATGTTGTTCTTCCTTTATACATGCAAAAACAGCAAAAAATTAGGTTAAACAAAGAATCTGACCCACAACACTTGAAAAGGTGATGAACAAACAAAACACTGTCAAGATCAACTTAGTTGTCAAAAGATTGCTCATTTTTCCAATTGCGTTACATACACATAAGATTAACCATAGGAATTCCATATTGAAAAAAAACAAGAACTAATGTGAACATTTATTCCAACTACTAGCTGCTTTGAGGTTGAGTTGGTTCTTAAGAAAGTGTTCTTCTTAGGTATTTATTATGATAAATCTGACTTCAGTAGCATGCATTAGATTTCAGAAGACATTCAGATCAAGTGTGTTGTTTTTCCAAAGAACTTCTAAATTACAGGATACTGGTGTTAAGAATTAATCTACCTATGCTTCGAGTCAATAAATGAATTTATAACATATTTATTCTACAATTTATGCAAACTTACAATTGGATACAATTCACCAATTGGAAATCGTCTTTATTTTCCAATTGGTTTCAGTTGAGATCCCGATTGAAACCAATACACTCTGATAGCTGTATTAGACATCCGATTCATTCCAATTGAAACCAATTCAATCCAATTGAAATTTCAATTTGAACCAATAGAAAATTGCAGCTGGGTGAGGATGTAGAGAAAGTTTCTACGGAGCCCTTCCTTCCATCATGCATCTTGTGAACTCAGAATTCCATAGTGCAAAGAATTTTACACAAGCAACTTCACTTGTATGCATATAAAGTGCAGATAGTGCAAGCCTTGAAATGAAATGATTGCCCTCGTCATGCTGATTTCTTCTACACTGATGCCATTTTCAGTTCCAGATTGCAGCACCTCCTTTATCAACTCAGCCTCTTTATAGGACAAAAGGGGGAAAACTTTATGAGTTTATCTTTCTTTTGTCATAAGTCATGCAGTTGTAACTGTAATAGTTTATTTGTAATAAACCTTTGTAATGTTGGAAAGACTTCACGGCCACTGTATATAACTAACCAATACATAACTTGGCCTAAAAAGTTACAACTGAAATTGTATGTAAGGGCCCTCACTATGAAAAAAGTCAGGAAATCGAGTCCACCACCATTCTATATATATATCTGACTCCCAAGACTTTACTTTCTACTAGATTCTATAGTCACAATGCTGGTTTAACACCAACAATTTGCCTAAGCAGTGGCATTTAAGTAAAAGATAATATCCCTAACACACACACACACACACACACACATATTCTGATAATAATAGAAAGTATGTGTGTAGACAAAGTGGAGGATATTTTATGGAGGCATATGTTAATTTCCTGTCTGCTGTTAGCTGGGGCAGTAGAGTGGACTTTCGGAGGCTGGTCCAACCCTTTGGCATCATTATTGTTTATGTGTGCTATAGTATTCACAATGAACTTTCACTAACGGCCCATGCAGAAAGGAACAGAAAAGTGTGATTGATTGATTCGATTTATTTTACTTCGCGTTTTGTGCCACTTTTAGTTAATTTGCAAAGATGGGGATGGGGATGAATGATGATATGATGAAATTGATGAATGGACACTCACAAACATCCATGCCCAGGCCACGATTCAAACCTGGAACCCCTGGCATCGTAGCATGATGTGCTAACCATTCTGCCATGGAGGCCGGCAACAGAAAAGTGTGTTATGGCAATACTCCTCCATCATATAACATGATCCAGATGCTTCCTTTTGCTTATTTTATTTGTGTTTTATTTATTATTATTATGCATTGTAGTACGAATACACCTGAGATTAGCCTCATGATGTGACAGTCCATACTTTCTAACAAAACAATACCTACTCATACATACCTGTAGTACATCCACAATCCACAAATCCTTCCCCAAAACAAATCTATGAGGGGTGCCATTTTTACACTGGCCTAGGGGAGGCAACATTTGAAATCTACCCTGGCATTTACAAATAGTAATCTTTGCCAAGGGTATAGCAGGTATTATAGACAGCATATCTGAAATGCAAGCAAGTAAGAAGTATAAAATAAATAGAAGTACTTTCCAAAACCAGCTTAAAGGTTTGTTCAGTAGAATTATTACAACATACAGAGAATCGTTAATACAATAGTATTTATGTAACAAAATTGTAAGAAAATGAACCTGCTTTAAATATTATAGAAAGTCTACAGTGTACAGGCAATGGCTTGTTGATGTATTTAACTAAGATGATTCACCTAAAGAATTCTTACCCAAGGAATTTTTTGTTGAAGAACTTGAGTCAAGCTATTAGCAATATATTAGGCCATCTGATCAAACGACCATGACTCAAAGTAAATATTTTCAAGCATTTCTTATCAGCTATGGATCTCTTCTGATTAAATGGGCATAATTCCAATGATAAATAGTAAAAATTTTATCATTTCTAAGGAATTTTAGATAAAATTCACATGATGTTGACAAGGGTGAAGTCACGAGTTGTGAAAAAAGATTTAAGTGTTTTCTAAGAAAGAGGAATTTATCCAGATCATTAAAAAACACTTCCATAAGAAAATTATCTAATCTTGGTATTTTGGTAATTTGTAGTGTATGTATACAGTGACGTGGACTGAGGAGTAGCTAGTTTAGCCAGGGTCGCCCAGAGCGTCAAATTTTCAGGGCGGCAAAATTTGAAGAGAAGAAAAAAATAAACCTATTGAAAACTTGAAAGTTATAATATTATATTATATAAGTTGCAAGTTAATATATGCCAACCCACCGTTTTGAAGGAACATATCAGCAGTCTCACTTTAAGGCTACGGCCAGACGAGCGATATTTACTGCCAGAATTCTGCCGTAAATGTAGCTGAAGAAATGCACCCTTAGGTCGTAAATGGGAGTGGCCAGAAGCAGCAGTAATTGTAGCCAGTTTGGCGCGTCTTCAAGGTCGTGTCGCGAAGGAATGCGCCGGGACCCATTTTTTCCGCAGTATTTGTCGCGTGAGCGTGGCCACGCGTAGCGATATTTGTAGCTGCCACATTTACTGCGGTAATTTAACTGTCGAACTGTACAACTATGGATTATATTGACAGTGAACATGTAATAATTGAAGTCCAAAAGTATCCCTGTTTGTTTGACACGAATTGTGAGGACTACAAGAACAGAAACATGAAGATGGATGCGTGGATGAAAGTGACAATGGATGTGGTTGGTGAGAAGTGGGGAGATATGACCTCTGAAGAAAGAAACGACATAGGTAAGTACTTGAAACGAATCAAAATGTATTGAAAATACAAAGTACATAGTTATTATTTTTTTACACTATTACGTCAATTAGCAGGTTAGGATTTTTGTTTACTACAAACATTGCAATGAACAAGACGAAATGAAATGATATTGATAGTAAATGAAAACATAGTATAATGTATTACTATGCTCATAAGTGGGTTAAACGAAAGTAAATAATTACAGCCAATGCCAATGGTGTGTTCCATGCAGGGGTGGGGGAGCATAGTATAGAAAAAGTTTTGAACATTTTGAGAACAGCTTTACAAGCAATCGTTTTGCCAGGGAAGTGATCCTTGATCAGAACAAAAATAGGTAGTGAAAGCATCTCTCATCCGAACACCACTTTTATTTCCTCTTGTTCCCTGAGCAGGTATACTCTCTAGTGGACATGAAAGTGTATCCTCAAAGTTGTACCCATCTCTCTTCCTAACAAAATTGTGTAGTACACAGCATGCTTTGATAATACAATCGGCAAACTCCGGACTAACATCAATGGGGCGATGGAACAGCCGCCATTTATTTGCTAATATGCCAAATGCACATTCAACAAATCTTCTTGCTCTGGTAAGTCGATAATTGAATATCTTCTTTTCAGGTGTTAGGTTTTTGTTAGGATATGGCCTCAGCAAACTTGAGCAGAGTGCGAAGGCCTCATCAGCTACAAACACATATGGAATTGGATCACCTGCATGTTCACTTGAAAATGTCTTGGGCTCTGGTAAAGATAATGTGTTAGAATAGATTTGTTCCCCCAAATCTGTAGTCTTTAATACATTTGAATCACTTTCTTTTCCATAAGCTCCAACATTTATGTACGTGAAGCAATACTCAGAATCAGCTACTGCCATTAGTACTATGGAGAAAAACTTCTTGTAATTGAAGACCTCGCTCCCACTGTTCCAGGGTTTAATAACCCTGATGTGTTTGCCGTCAATAGCGCCAACACAATGCGGAAAATTAGCTCTGCTTTCGAACTTGTGGCTAATCTGAAGCCAGTCCTCCACAGACGGTTGTTTCATGTATTCAGCATGAAGACCATGCCATATGGCTACACAGGTTTCTCTGACAATGTCAGCAATTGTGGCACGACCAATTAGAAAATCGAAATGCAATGTCCGGAAAGAGCATCCAGAACCCAGGTATCTGAAAAAAAGCAGGAAGTGATCTTAAATATAGAATAATTTAATTGTAAAAACAAATGTGTAAGTACCATCTAGTTGATGTCCTGTGATTTAAACTGAGATGAGTATGTTCGTTGTGTTTACAGAGTTGCTTTCAGTTACAATTATGCATAAATTGTTTTCAGACACTGTCATGTGGTATATTGTAGCTATAACCATCTCAAAGCTAGTGGCGATTTTATTAGGTTAACGCAATATAAAATACATGCTCAAACTAAAATCCAAATAGCTTTGTTACTGTACTTTCGCCACATGCCAACTGTAGAAACTAGTGATTTGAGAAGCGTTTTCAAAGACATGACTGATCATTTACAGGTTTAATTGTTTATTTAGTTACGTACACAGGAGACGCCACTAGTTTTGAAATGTTTGTACCTTTAAAGTTACATTTGTGACATAGAATTTTGCTTGTAACAATTGTGTGAACAGAGTTCGAATTTTCCTCATGAATGTTATGATTAATTTAGGTAAGGAGGTTCAAAAACGTTGGAAAAGCTTGAAAGATGCATTTACAAGATCTGTGAAATCACAAGATGGACGTAGTGGCAGTGGTGCGACTACAAGGAAACCTTACGTTTACCACAAACAAATGTGTTTTCTTCTTCCGACTTTGCAATCTAGGCAGTAAGTACTACCTTATTTAATTACTACACTAAACTGTTGTTGGACATAGATTTTGTTTTACATTCCAGTACATTAATATATAAATTTCAAATCAGCAGTTTGCGTTTGTTTCCTTGAAGCATGGGCGTATATATAGTTCACGTAAGGGGGGGAGTTAACTTTTGGTATGATTAGGGTTGCTATATTTCATATGTGAAAATCAGAGACGCAGCTGATCAGAAACTTGTTGGAGAGCGGGAGGATGGGGTGGAGGTTCTGGACCTAACAAAGTTGTATGTATGTACAGTCACGGACACTGCTGGGTTGTAACGATCCTATTGAAGAAGCACTGAAGCAAGCCCTCCATGTCTGACCATCATGCGCCATGTGACTAGACAACTCAACCAACATTGCAATTTTTCGGCTTGTATGCCAGTCACGAGTATACATCTCTGTAAATTGAGCAGTGATGCTAAAGAAAAATACGATATGAAGATTGTCGGAAGTAATGTCTCGTGTTCACGACATGGAATAATACGTTCCTTTATTTAATGTTGTTTGGGAACGAACCTGATGGACTGCGTTTATATTTTCACTCCTTGCATTACACTGCATTATCGATGATGGGAATGAGTGATGATATGATGAAATTGATGACTGGACACTTATGCCCCGCCTGTCTCTTGATCTGTTCTTCTGTATTATGCTTTTGTAACATGAATGTTTTTCTTTTCAATATTGTTCTGCAGGACGTCCGGAAACATGGATCAAACTGATGTCCAAATTGACCACAGAACAGAGGAAGAACTCTCGCAGACCAATACCAGCAATGCCACCTCTTCGACGGAACACTTTAAAGCTGTACCTGCCAAACTAAAGAGGAGATCTGGAGATTCATTTGAGAGGGAATTGTTGGACGTTCTTGGAAAAAACTGGCCCGACCCACATGAAAATGATCCTGACAAAATGTTTCTATTATCATTGCTACCAACTGTGAAAACACTACATCCTTCAGATAAATTAGAATTTCAGATAAAGGTCATGCAGTTGCTCAAGTCTTACGATGATGCTGCTGAACGCAGGGGTTCATTTCAAGCAGTTTCCCCTACAAATTTGCTTCCCCAAACTTCATGCACATCATCATCATCCAGAACTACCGTTGAATCAGATGTTGAATCAGAGTCAGTGTTATCTTTCTTTGATTTGTAGAGAACATTTTATCTTGTTATGTTCTAGTTTTATCAATGTCTGTGTAGTATGTATTACCTTTTTACTTTCAGTAATATTAAACTAAACTTACCGTAATGTAACTGCGAGTTTCTCTTCCACACTTATGCAGTCCCTCATAACTGTACCTTCTCTTTTCTGGCTACCACTCACAGTTGCAAGTAGCAGTTCAAAGGAGCTTGTAGACATTCTATAATATTCAAAAAACTTATCTGGATAGTCTTTCAGTTTCCTATGAAGAAGCACAAACTTTCCTTTGTACGATCTTTCACTAATAATAGGATGAATCCACCACTGTCTCTTACACTTTTGCCGACGACGACGAATCAGAAGCAAGCACAGAGCTGCTTTCGACTGGCAATTCATTGTTACATGCCACTATGAATGGAGCAATTTCTTTCAGCAAACTCAAGACACGTTTTGAACACAATGCTTTTCGTAGTAAATGTCGCTCGTCTGGCCGGGGCAGAAATTTTGTTGCTATATTTAACGCAGAGTAGAGCGACATTTACAGCTACCGTGTGACCACCCACTTGCGATAATTGTAGTTGCGACATTTACGGCAGAATTCTGGCAGTAAATATCGCTCGTCTGGCCGTAGCCTAAAACCACTGAATGCTACAAGGTGGGAAAGCAGATTCGATGCCTTAACTCCATTGAGATATCAAGTGGGAGAGGTCTATGATGCGCTCCTTCAAGTAATTGCCAACAATAAAACTGTCCAAATGGTCGCACACAAGGCTCAGTGTATTGCAAACCAGTTGTGTGGCTTTACATTCCTTGGCTCACTAGTTATCTGGTATGACTTTTTACTCCACGTAATGTAATAAGCAAATATCTTCAAAACATTAATCTACGATGTGTTAGATGATTTCTTCGAAACATATCAGCGCTTTGAAAAAAGCAGGAGTGATGAAATGATTTCAAAGTTTCTTAGACGCCACTTGGCAGCCTGGCGACCTGTGAGTCCCAGTCGATGAGAAAGAATTGGCATCGAATTTAGATATAGATGATCCAAAGATAGGCAACACTGTACAGGGCCGAAATCGAAAGAAGAAGCAGCTTCAGTATGATGAAACTGTTGAAGATCCACAAAAACGGTACAAAGTTGATTTTTATTTCCAGGACCTACACAATTATTTTAGCTCTAAGAGAAAGATTTCAGCAGCTTAATCATCATAGTGCATTTTCAATTTATTTTATGATATTAGTAAGCATAAAGAAATGCCATCTGATCTTTTCTCTGAAAAGTATAGAAAACTTGCCAGAATGTTAACACATGAAGGCTACTGAATTAAAAGTGCTTTCGGCTAAATTTAAAACATTTACACCAAAGGAAACCTTAAACTGATAAAGGGTCATGATTTTGCACCTAATGTGAATGTTGCACTTCGAATTTTATTAACTTTGTCGATAACCGTGGCAAGTGGCGAACGAAGTTTTCTTTTCTTAAAATTAATGCTAATAAAAATACTATCTTCCGTCAGCCATGTCTGAAACACGCTTGTTTCCATTTTATGCAAGATAGCATTATACGAAATAGAATATTACATGCAAAGGTAAAGGTGAAGTTCACCTTGCATGTAGCACAATGCCATGAAGGCACATTTAGAGAATGTGGGGTTAGGGCCACACACATTCTCGATCTCGGCCATTCTGGAGGTAATGTGATCAGAACCACTCTACGGCCGCCTTTACTTCCCAGGGTTGCCTCCAAGTACCCATTTATTTATGTTTGTCAACCTGTAGTAGCACCATTTTGAATTCGAAAAATTCCTATACCATGATGATCTATGGGTTTTGTATAGTTTTGAACAACCTTTAAAAAGTTTTGAATCCGATTCAGTTTTTCGTAATAACGAATTCAAAAATGCTACTACAGGTTGACGCCTCAGTAGCACTTTCACCAAATTCAACGGAAACGATGCCATTTCGTAGTCTAGGTTATGTATCGTTTTGAACAACCTCCAGAAAGTTTTGAATCCGAAGGACAACTTCAAAAATTCAAATTCAAAAATGCTACTATAGCAGCACTTGTTTTGAATTCGAAAAATTCCTATGCCAGGATGATCTATGGGTTTTGTATAGTTTTGAACAACCTTTAAAAAGTTTTGAATCCGATTCAGTTTTTCGTAATAACGAATTCAAAAATGCTACTACAGGTTGACGCCTCAGTAGCACTTTCACCAAATTCAACGGAAACGATGCCATTTCGTAGTCTAGGTTATGTATCGTTTTGAACAACCTCCAGAAAGTTTTGAATCCGAAGGACAACTTCAAAAATTCAAATTCAAAAATGCTACTATAGCAGCACTTGTTTTGAATTCGAAAAATTCCTATGCCAGGATGATCTATGGGTTTTGTATAGTTTTGAACAACCTTTAAAAAGTTTTGAATCCGATTCAGTTTTTCGTAATAACGAATTCAAAAATGCTACTACAGGTTGACGCCTCAGTAGCACTTTCACCAAATTCAACGGAAACGATGCCATTTCGTAGTCTAGGTTATGTATCAGTTTGAGCAACCTTTATAAAGTTTTGAATCCGAAGGACAACTTCAAAAATTCAAATTCAAAAATGCTACTATAGCAGCACTTGTTTTAAATTCGATAAATTCCTAAACGAATATGATCTATGGATTTTGTATTGTTTCGAACAACCTTTGAAAGGTTTTGAATCCCAATCGGTGTTTCAAAATGACGAATTCAAAAACGCTTCTTCAAATTTGCAACTCACGATAAGTTTCAACAAATTCTAACGTTGAATTTTCCATTTCTTAATACACTCAGGATTGTGCATTTTACACTAGAAAATGTTTCAACTTAACACGTAATATTGAAGTTGATAGTACCTTAGAAAAGGGGCCACGCCTTATAATTTTGTCCGGATTGCAGGAGCGAAATACTGATAAAATAATGTGGACAGATATAATGTTTATGAGTTTTACAAGCACGTATTCTCTGGCCCTCTTACTCTCATTCTCTCTCCTATTTTTTTTGTTTTTCTTTCGCCTTTTCTCTTTGCTGCTGCATCACTTCTTATTTACCCTTTTCCACCATTGTCCTCTGCTTGTAATCCAACCACATCGCGCTAAGTCACCAGGTGTCCCAGGTTCGAATCCTGGAATGGGCAAGGATGTTTGGAGTGTCCATTCATCAATTTCATCACATCATCACTCATCCCCATCTTCGCAAGTTAGCCAAAAGTGGCACAAATAGCGAAGCAAAATAAAGCAAATCAATCAATCAATCAATTGTATTACAGCCCTCTCTTCCGCTTTCACCGTTTTTCTAATGTTCTTGTTAACTGTCTCATTTTTAGTATCTCTATCCATTCCAATCTAGAAAGAATTAGGGAAGGGACTCGATGTTGTCACCTGTTGTAAAGCAGCTTGTCTACCATTCCTATCTCTCCTGTTTCAATCTTCACATAATCTCCCTATTTCTCTCCCTCTTGAGTTTCCCTAGCTCCGGTCTCCGTGGCGGAATGCATAGCGCGTTTCTCGGTTTTGAATCCCGGCCTGGGAATAGGTGTCCCTTCAATCAATTTCATCTTAGCATCACTCATCTTCATCTTCGCGATTAGCCATAAGTGGCAGAAAACCGAAACAAAATAAAATAAATCAAATGAAAGTTTCCTAGCCTTCATTGTATCCCTGTCCATGTATTTGATTTGCTCGCTGTGGACTTTTCTCTTTAAGTTATACTAGTATATTAGGTGAACCAAGCAAATTACATTAATTGATACGAACGATTTGTATCATTTAGATTATTATACTGGCTTTGAGTCCAGATGTCAAAGATTTGTTAGTCCGCAAAGTGCAGTCTAGGGTGTACTAAGTTAGTATTTAGGGAACAGATTAGAATATATTGTTTAATTCATGCGACAATTATGAAAAATATGGAAAATTTTCTTTACAAGTGCAAGTGACACCCAAGTTATACTATAGCCGTCCGTAGGAGAGGAGCAAGGTTTTACACTTCATGGATGGAAGCAAACGAGCAGCAAAACTTTTTGAAATGTAATTTTAGCGTTTAGAATCTATTTTGTATGTATGCAACCCACCACAGGAAACGATCGCTCTGACTTAACATCCAGGGGAGCGCGGCAGGGTTGCCACTAGCGTCACTTGGCAGTCTTACTTGAGTTAAATACAAAAGAGTAATGATATTTGCGATGTTGTAAGAATTACATATTTACAGTACTTATTAGAATCAACACTCTTCAATTTCAGTCCTCATTTATTTGAAATCCTTTGCATTGGTAAGTTTGTAAGTACTGTAAATACTACTTACAACATCACAAATAACATTATTCTTTTGAATTTAGCTCAGGTAAGACTGCCAAGTGACACTAGTGGCAACCCTGCCGCGTTCCCCTGGAAGTTATGTCAGAGCGGTTGTTTCCTGTGTTGGGTTGCATACATACAGGATAGATTTTAAGAGCTTGTAGCGCAGAAACTAAGCGCTTTCAAGGAAAAGTATATTAGGTAAAGTTACTTGTTTTTATGATATCTACCAGCACCCAAGCGTTGTTGAAGTTGTTTTGCGACACCCTGTAAATTAAATATAAAATTGATTTAACTTCTGATTTTCCTGTGTTCAGTACTGTCCTTCACTTCTCAAAGTTCTCTCGATCCATCCAAATAGGAGTAGCTACGTCTGTCCGTCTTGAAGTGCTTCCGAGTTCTAATTTGAAGAAATACTGCTTTCAAGAAGAATTACAAAACAACCCTTTTTCTAGCCCCACCTTTTAGTCTACAAGGAACGGACATGTTTCCATTTTCATACTGGTGCTAATGCAGGCCCAGACTGGCCCACCGGGACACCCGCCAAAATCCTGGTACGCCCTCTCAATGCCTTTCCAAAAACACATTTTTGTCCCCACGTTTTTGTCAACTCCTGGCAATCGGCGACCTGTTGAGAAAAATTGCCTCCGACCTCTTGGCAGCCCCAGTCCGGCGCAGTGCTAATGCACGTGTTTCTGGAGAACAATTAACACCACCTTGCAGTCACGGTAGCACGTAACACATTAACAGAATAACGACTTACCTTCTTCCGTTTGGAAACTTTTTTGGGGGAAATGTTTTCGATTCTGTATGATTGTATTGTCTGTCTCAAAACTATAAGTAACTATCGATCTAACAATACATCGCTGTTAACAATTGGGTCGTAATTTGAGACCGAGTGGTGGACTATTGCGGTAGTGGTTTAGATTTGTCATCATTGGATATACTATATGAGTCAATAAGTTGAATTGTTCTACAACTCACACCTAGTATCAAAAAATAAAAGAGAAGTTTAACGCGGCAGAGTTGAAACCTTTCAACGCCTTTACATAAATGGCAATCACACTGTATTTTTGTCTCCAGGTCTGAAACTTCTATTTTAGGGATTTCTTTGTATTGGTATGTGCGCCCGCTCGTGTTCGTATTTTACCGTATATCTTCCTGCACTCTATAGAAATACAAAAATGTCGTCCTGTTAATATTTACTACAATTGGTCCACTTTGCATGTCAAATGTACGCCTAAAAAGTATATCTGGCTGTACTAAAGGAACGTGGAAAAATTCTATAGGCTGAATTGAATTAAGTAACTGTATCAAACAGAATGCAGTGGTCATTATTCAGCTGATTAGAAAGTACTTTCGTTTCTTGTTTTTCAAATTGCCTCGATACACTTATCGCCTTTAAACAATGGTATCGAAGGTGTCGTTATTGAGATTGAACCCAAGATAAATATGTTCTTAGTCTTAGGAATGTTAGGAATGTTTCTCTTAAGTTTTCGTTAAAACGTATTGTTGAATTCAAAGAACATCCTCTGTGGGATTTTAAAAACATTATTTTAGAAATTTCAGATTCTCGCCCGCAATAGCAGAATAAAAAGTTCGGTAGGGGAGACTGTTGTCCTATGGAACACTTCTAATTTACATTTAAAGTGTATATTGTTTACAAACATTACCTTCTTCTTTAAAATAATTCAAAGCACTGTGAACATATTCAACAATATTGTGGTAGTTAGTTCACTTTATCTGCGCTCTTGTAAACATTTTTTAAAGAAATGAAAATTGTTTAAAATGGGTGTGTAATGGTGTAATATGAAGAAGTGTAGATACAGGATATTACGTCGATTCAGTGCCGGATCTACAAGCCGCAAAACCCCGCAGTGCAAGGGGGGGCGGAGACAAGCAAGCCTTTAGGAGGCCCTCAGCCATTGTCATAGTGGAGGGTTAATATATGCATAGGCTATGGAAAAAATACAAACTTAGTTACTCAGGGGTACAGAAACGAATACAATATATACAGGTAAAAGAAAAGTTATATTCCCTGTGCATATAGCACCGTGCTATGAAGGCACATTTAGGGAATATGGCCTCACAGATTTTCGATGTCGGCCATCTTGGAGATGATGTGATCAGCACCATGCTGCGGTTGCCTTTACCCCCCGGCCAGATTCCATTTGATTTGAGGTTGGGTGGGCCCTAGAGTCGCTTTCTACGGGGACAAAGCCGGAAGAATTTCGACCTTAGATCACCCACCCTGGGTCTCCCGCGTGGCAGTCAGACTAGAATCAAATCTGGCTAGAATTTTACGAGAAATGCAGAGGTGAAGGTTTCTTCAACCTATCTTTAATCAGGAAAAAAATATGACTGCATGATTGTAACAAATGCATCATTTTCCAGGTGTGAGAAAACAGTGTACTATATACGATCACATAACCCCCTTCCCATTTAAAAAGAAATGAGTTGGGTGGGTGTGTGTAGGTGGGTGGAGGTAGGGGGGTAACCTTTGGTAATATTTTGCGGGGGGGGGGGCAAGACTTGTAGATACCGCACTGCGTCGATTTCTTGATAAGATGTAAATTTGTTTCAGAAGACTGTGCTGCAGGCCTTCTTTCCCTCAGATTTTTTTAAAAATAATTTTCCGAAAGTAAATACCGTACTTACACAATTCACACAAAAGATATTGTAGGAATTTACTACCTATGAAATTATATATATTGTAACTTTTTGTATTCCATCACTAAGAAGAATTGATATTTTCCTCATTGTATGCATATATAAATGAATTAAAAAGGTCACATACTTTTATCAGATAAATTATTTGCAGATAGGTATTTCTATTTCAATTTAATCGCCTGGTTCAGTCCCGATTAGATTGCTTTAACAAACTTCTGAGTATAAACTCAGACGAGAACAAACACAAACAAGGAGAAGGGCCTCACCATACACAAGACGAAACGAGATTGTGACAAGTCTCGACTCGTCTCATCTCGATAATATTTCGAATAGGTTGTGAGTTTACTATCTGAGTAAGCTTGTAGGTGTGTGCCAGTAGTTTCCAAGACACACAGGTTTCTATTAATTGAAACCTCGCATGCACTATCTCTTTTATCTATAAATTAAGTGTGCTATTAATTCCATGTTAATTGCTTAAAATCTAGTTTTGTTATCACATGGAACACAAATTAACACAATTTAAAGTTAAATTCTAAAATCAAACTATAAACATTCAAAGTTAAATTCTAAAATCAAACTATAGGAAAAATCATATAAATCTGCTGATTAGACAAATGAATGGGACTGTTCCTGCAGGTCTGATGGTTAACCAGTTGCTGTGTGAAGGGCACTGAGATCCTTGGACTTTATAAAACGAAACTGTTCTATTGATTTCTCTCATCTGATAATAGCCTGGTGCAAATTCTCAGAAATGTGGCTGTAAAAAGTGTAGGAAGCATTTTTGAGGAAAAGCGGGCAAACAACATTTTCTGAATCTAATTGATGTGCTGATTACGAATATGTTGTTTGCCACTCTCGATTTTGATGTTATGTGCTTCAAATCGCTAAAGAACAAAATGGCGGCCTTACGAAATGATCTCCAAATAACGTTTGAAGGAACAGAAACAAAATAGTGATCATGGTGTCAAACATTATGTTTTTGGGTATGCTGAATCCCAATATTATGTTTTGTAATCTGAAACTTGAAGCTATGTGCTCCAAATCGCTAAAAAACAAAATGGCGGCAATACGAAATGAGGTCCTAATAACTTTTGAAGGAGCAGAAAGAAAATAGTGATCTTGGTGTCAAACAATATGTTTTTGGGTATGCTGAATCCAAATATTATGTTTTCCAATCTGAAATTTTAAGCTATGTGCTCCAAATCGCTAAAAAACCAAAATAGCGGCCATACGAAATGAGCTCCAAATAACTTTTGAGGGAGCAGAAAGAAAATAGTGATCTTGGTGTCATACAATATGTTTTTGGGCGTGCTGAATCCAAATATTATGTTTTCCAATCTGAAAGTTTAAGCTATGTGCTCCAAATCGCTAAAAAACAAAATGGCGGCTATACGAAATGAGCTCCAAATAACTTTTGAAGGAGCAGAAAGAAAATAGTGATCTTGGTGTCAAACATGTTTTTGGGTATGCTGAATCCGAATATTATGTTTTCCAATCTGACATGTTTGAAAATTGTTGTAATTTTTTTCCTCTTTTTTAAACAAAAGAACCACAAAATGACTAAACCTGTGATACATTTTTTTTCTTTTTTTACTTTATTTCAGAATGATAGAAACACAGAACGATGGATCCACTTATAAATTTGAAAAGACCCGCACCTGTGAGCCATCATCTTAAGATGTTTCTTATCAGTTCCTCCAGAACATTGCCACAAAGAAAGGATTTAGCTACTTCAGATATTCAAGATACTCTCCTCAAAGCCGAAACACTGGGCCAGGTAAAGCTAGACACCTTCCTGAAGGAAAGGATGATGGCCCCTGGTAAAAGTCACACACAAGTCAAGTTAAGTGATCCTCTACATAAGTGAAATGCAAAGACCTTCAAGTCCCTCTATGAAGTTAAATTGGTAGTAAGTGGCAAGGAAACCATTTTGAAAACTGACAGAAATATTCTCCAGCGCCTCGTAACTGCCTATGAGGCAGGTCGTAATGTGGATCTAAATCGCATTTTGGGTCATGAACTAATGCCAATTCCAATCTCCCTTGCCAACACAAACGGAAGTCTGAGAACAGGAAACAAAGCCATTCTAGCTGATGTGATGACTAAGGATGTAATTTGTCCACCTGATATATCAATTCCGTCTGCGTCATGCCTTATAGTAGATGGTCAAGAATTAGTTGTGGCAATTGGAAAGCCTGCAGGAGTTTTAAACTTTGGTCAACTGGCAGATGTATTTCTTAACCTTGTTCTTTCTATGGGAAGAAGCTTTAAAAGGATTGATGTCACCTTTGATCGGTATAACGCAACTTCAATCAAGGCTGGAACAAGGGATAGGCGCTTGAAACATGCTAATTTAGTAAGGAGAGTAATAGAAAATGGATCCGTGCCAATCCCCAACAAATTCAGTGACTTTCTTGCTAACTCTGAGAATAAAAAAGATGTATCCAGTTTTCTCTCTAATCATTTGATCAACAATGCTCCTGAAGACAACATATTTGTGGTTTCCGGTGGATTTCACAAAGAGGATGACGTGCGAACAAACAATCGTGATTTGTCTATTGAAGGATTGCAGGCAAACCACGAAGAGGCAGACACGCGCATTGTATAGTGCAGGAGGCCTTAGAAAGATCGCTTCGCGGGCTTACAGCAGACGACAATATGGGGGTGTGTCTGCGAGAACCAATCACGTCTGCGAATGAGCGAGCCCCGTTGCCACAGCTAGCTCGCTGCACCCTTCTGGAAGGGTGAGTGACCTCTGCCTCTTGCTACCTAGGCCTGTTTGTTTGGCTTATTGTCGGGACGCGCTAGCAAGCGGCGTGGGACCACCCACTCTGGTAGCGACGCGCTGTTGCCGGATTGACCTACTTCAGGATTCTCGCGAGCCCACAGAAACATGAGGAAGGCTGAACTACTGCTGCTCCTTATGTTACACAAACCCCAGTTCGCCATATATCGAATAGACAAGCTTGCAGAAGCGGGACATACGGTGGTCCGTCTCCCGCCTTATCATTGTATGTACAATGCAATCGAACTTATTTGGGCACAGGTCAAAGGGCTGGTAGCACAAAGGAACACTTTGCCACCTTTTACACCGTCTAAAATTTTGCAATTGACAGAACAGGCTATCGGGGATGTGACGGCAGATAGGTGGCGTTCTGCTATAGAACACACAAGGAAGATTATTTCCGAAGCATGGGAAAAGGAGGGAGTTCAAGAGCAGGAAATTGAGGATTTTGTAATTTCACTTGGGCGGGAAGACAGCAGTGACAGTAGTAGCTCAGATGAAGATGTTCCTTTACTAACCAACAATGAAGATGATCTTGGGATAGCGCCACTGCAATGGTAGCCGGTAAGCAAAAACAACTGATTCTTTAACTACTACTTCTGTTCTTTCATTCATTTTTTATGTTTTTACATACAGGTAGCCTCAAAGCATTAATAACACATGTACCAAATGTATCATTAATGTTAAGGAAATCGAGCAATTGCGAAGCGTTTCGTTGTAATTTATTGAACTCTGTATTGCCAGAGCCTGTATTCTCATAGCTCCCAAATTATCTCACTTCACACACCCACATGTGCCTCCCCGATGGCACAGTGGTAGGGTAAGTCTTGTCGCCTTGTAATCAAGTAGTCCTGGGTTTGATACCCTGTCGAGGCACATAGTGGTTCGGATCCCACTTCCAGATTAGCCGTAGTGTGCATAAAGTGGACTTTAAAACACCAACTCAATCAATCAATTCACACACAATTGATTTGTTCTTGATAAATTCATCTCCGTAATACAGTAACTCACTCAGTTCTGTAAAATTCTGTTTTGGAGGTGAATTTTTGTAGGTTCCTCAAAATATAATTTCAAAACGTGTTAACGAAACGAAGTTGAACGTAATTTGTTTATACGTAATTAATTTGCCCTAATTTCCAAGAAATACATTTCATTTGTACGTTCTGAAGCTTCAACAATCGCGGCGTGACAAAGAAGGCAAAGAGAGGCGGCATGAAATCAAAGGAGAACGATTTGCCACAGTGTTGTTCATAACACAAGACGCATTTTCTTTTGTTGGTAATTGTGATACGATACAACATAAGTAAAAAGATGCCGGTAGCTGATGCTTGCAATGTACCATAATAAAAACACAACAAAGGTTATTTCAGTGAAGGTTTTCGGTTGCTGTGTAGAGCAGGAAGATAAAATGTTTCATGCTTGCCAGAATGCCCGAGCTTGCCAACAGCTGACTAGCCTGTCCGTGTGTTTGTGCGAACGTGGCAACGTAGAAACCCCCCAGCCACATGGCAACCAAAGAGGAGACAGAATTTGGTCACGTTCTGCCGTTCTGCGTTCTGATTGCACGCCGCTTCTTATCGCGTCCCTACAATAGTAGCAGACGACACGAGAGTATCGGCAATAGTGTGCGAGCGACGTCTGCTGTTAGCCGGCGAAACGCTCTTTCTAAGGCCTCCTGCACTATAGTTCACTGTCTTAATTCTGGTGCTGATAACATTGTTGTCTCAGCACGTGATGCAGATGTATTAGTGCAATTGGTAGCGTTATTTCACAAGATTAGATGTACGAAATTGTGGTTGCGAGCAGGAACATTAAAAAAAATACATTCCAGTACATGAAGTCAGGCAGAAGCTTTCATTTACGGATCCTGTCTTCGAAACTCTCATCCCATTCCACGCCATAACAGGATGCGACACAGTATCCTACATTGCTGGGATCAGTAAGAAGACAGCATGGAAAATATTAAACACTAATAATAATGATCTACTAAATCTTGGTGTTGACGAATTGAAACAAGAAACAACACACAAAGCAGAGAAGTTCATATGCAAGTTGTATGGTGTACCGGATGCAAGCGGTGTGATGAAGCCAGAGTAAAGCTGTTCAGCAAAGGAAAAACACCACAAGCACTGGCCCCCCTCCCTTACCGATGCACTACGGTTACATGTACAAAGGTTCCACTATCAAGCCATGGTGTGGAGGCAGTCGGTCATACCAAAACCTGTGTTACCACCACCTACTATCTTGGGATGAAAAATGGTTAATGGCCTGCTCGTTCCAAATCTTAAATCGCTGCCACCAATTCCACAACCCTGCTACGACATTGACACCTGTGGATGTTTGGGTGGTTGTATATCCGCTACATCTTCCTGCAGGAAAGGACAGCTTGTATGTACTGCAACTTGCAAATGTGCAGATACTGGCACTAAGGAGTGCATGAATATCCGTGACTAGAAAAATGTTATACTATTTTTGTGGGAAAAATAAGGTTGAATAAGGATAACGTGCGGATTTATCATACACTGGTACTGTTAATATTTCAATATGGTCTTATGCTTTGAATAATATTATTATTTTGCATCTTTACTTCAGAAATGTTCTATACCTTTTTTCTGTATTAAAAACATACTGTTACACTGTTTTATTCCTAGTTCAAAAGTATGGATACGAAACATTGCATGGATGCACGTAGCCGCCATTTTGTTTTTTAGCGATTTGGAACAAACAGCTTAAAATTTCAGATTATAAAACATAATATTTGGATTCAGCATACCCAAAAACATAATGTTTGACACCAAGATCACTATTTTCGTTCTGCTCCTTCAAAAGTTAATAGGAACTCATTACGTATGGCCGCCATTTTGTTTTTTAGCGATTTGTAGCACATAGCTTAAAATTTCAGATTGGAAAACATAATATTTCGATTCAGCATGCCCAAAAACATAATGTTTGACACCAAGATCACTATTTTCTTTCTGCTCCCTCAAAAGTTAATAGGAACTCATTTCGTATGGCCGCCATTTTGTTTTTTAGCGATTTGAAGCATATTACACCAAAATCGAGAGTGGCAAACAAAATATTCGTAATCAGCACATCAAATACATTCAGAAAATGTTGTTTGGCCGCTTTTCCTCAAAAATGATTCCTACAGTCAGAATTTTCGATAATTGTCCCAGTCTATAAAGCTAGATTCATAACATTGACCCCGCTTTCACATTCAGCTGTAGATATTGTTACAATTTCGATTGGATTCACAAAGTCTTTGAGTGTGTTGGCAGTGTGATTTAGATTTTCTTTGTAAATGCGATAATATATAACATGCTTTCGCTTACATTAAACTTCACATTTTCACATAAACGAGGTACTAACATGTCGCTATAAAACACACGTTGACGCTCATCTGAATGTTATGTATCTGCATTCAACACAAATATATCCAGAATATTATATATATATATATTTATTTTGTTCAGTGTCTTCAGGACATATTTTACATAGTTTGTTACATATTTGCTGTTATTTATGTCACAAACAAACTTTTACTGTAGTCGGGCCCCTTGGGGGAGTAGTTAGCAAATTGCACTACGACGTCAGAGGTCCAGGGGTCCCGGGTTCGAATCCTGGACTGGGCATGGATGTTTATGAATGTCCATTCATCAATTTCATCATATCATCTTTCATCTTCGCAATTAGCCAAAAACTGGCACAAAATGAAGTAAAATATATCAAATAAAGAAATCAACATTTACTCTAATTCCCAAATTAAAGTAAATAATTGGAGCTTTCTAATTCAATTAAGATATAAGATAACTTTATCAAACAAAAACCATAAGTTATCAAATGGTCTGCTCTTTAATTTTGGTTATCTTCAGTTTTTTATTGCACAATTCACCGTTTTCGAGATAATCTTTTTTAAAATTTTCAACGTTAAATCTTGGCGCCCTTTTTCAAGATGTCGTCGAAGTTACAGATTAGAGAGTTGTAAACTCTTCAAAATCGGATTCGTCACATTTTTTTTACTATGGAGGCAGTTAGTTTCATTTCTGTTGCAATTAGTTGCCCAGGCGACATTACTAGACTAAGTTCTAAGGTGTTTCACTCAATGTAGCATATACTACTGTCAGATTTGTTTTATACCTGTTCTCAAATCAACCCCTAAATGAAACGTACACCAAACAGACATTACACTTAACTGTATAACATACCTTATTCCCACCAAAATTGAAGATCCGCTTTGCTAGGTATTCGAAGTCAAAGGTCACATCATGTGAGCTTGTAAAGAAACTTAAATTTTTTTATGTAAGACTACTTTTTACGAAACCTATGCTCCCTTAGTTCCAAAACAAGCCCAAGATGAAAGTTACACCATAATTAGAAGAAAAGTCATGATATCTTTTGTTGGCCTTGTAAGAATAAATTTGACATTTTTTATGAAGTTGCCATCCCTGCTGCAGGAACACCGTGTATCATTGAGGGCTAATATTTTACACATGTAAGATATTTCATGTCCTCTACCATTCTACCAAACTTTATGAAAATCTTAGATGCTAGGGCTGGGAGTTGTGATGATTTGACACGCAAGAACCCTATTGTCAATCTTTGTCATCAGCCTTGAAAATATACGGCACACACAACATTGTTTTGTATAGCAAGAAATAAACAAGGCATTTCCTTTTGTTAGTAGTAGTAACTAAGGGTGCAACTGTAAACTTCGAATTTTGGCATAAGTTGCTTTCAGAATATAAAACGCTAAAATTATATTTCAAAATGTTTTGCTGCTCGTTTGCTTCCATCCATGAAGTGTGAAACCTTGCTCCTCTCCTACGGACGGCTATAGTATAACTTGGGTGTCACTTGCACTTGTAAAGAAAATTTTCCATATTTTTCATAATTGTCGCATGAATTAAAAAATATATTCTAATCTGTTCCCTAAATGCTAACTTAGTACACCCTAGACTGCATTTTGCGGACTAACAAACCTTTGACACCTGGACTCAAAGCCAGTATAATAATCTAAATGATACAAATAATTCATATCAATTAATGTAATTTGCTTGGTTCACCTAATATACTAGTATAACTTAAAGAGAAAAGTCCACAGCGAGCAAATCAAATACATGGACAGGGATACAATGAAGGCTAGGAAACTTTCATTTGATTTATTTTATTTTGTTTCGGTTTTCTGCCACTTATGGCTAATCGCGAAGATGAAGATGATTGATGCTAAGATGAAATTGATTGAAGGGACACCTATTCCCAGGCCGAGATTCAAAACCGAGAAACGCGCTATGCATCCCGCCACGGAGACCGGAGCTAGGGAAACTCAAGAGGGAGAGAAATAGGGAGATTACCGTATTCTCGCGTCTATTAGCCGCACGCGTGTATAAGCCGCACCCACTTTTTTGGCCTTAGATTTCAGGAAAATAAAATTTCTCGTGTATAAGCCGCACGATTGACTTTTTTCTTCTTTTTTTGCGTAAGTAGCCAATTTCAAGTAAGTATTTTAAAAGTATTTTAACCTTTATTTTAGCGCAATGATCTGCATATTAATACCGTATCATTCAGTTTGAGTCCTCAAAGCCCTTATTCACTGTCGTTGCTGCTACTCGTTGAAATATTTTCTGCACAAGAGGTATTGTCATCTTCATCACTAACATCATCATCCCACAACATTTCATCCTGGGTACCATCTAGGGCATTGGATATGCCGCACTTCAGAAAACCCTTCACAATTGTCTCCGACTTTACACTTTCCCATGCTGCCAGAATCCATTCACACACTTGGTTGACAGTCGGACGTTTGAGCTTTCCTGTTGCTGTAAGCTCGTGGTTTCCTGCACTAATCCAGTCATTATACAGACGCCGGAACGCAGCTTTAAACGAGCGAATTACACAAACGTCTAGGGGCTGCAGTACAGACGTTAGACCCCCAGGAATCACAGCTACATCCGTTTTCAACTGTTGCAATTTTGTCTGTATTCTGTCTGTTAGGTGACCACGAAAGCTGTCCCACTCCAGCAAACTCTTTTGCTTCAGCAATATGCACCAGACCTTCTATTCCACACTTTGTCTATCCAGTCCAATAGCAGTTCTTCTTCCATCCATCCTTTCTGCTGGGCACGTATGATAATACCCGGCGGAAATGCCTCCTTTGGCACATTCTTACGCTTCAGCACAACATACGGTGGCAGTTTCCTTCCATCCGCGAGAACACCCAACATTACAGTGCATCGTTGTTTCTCTCCACCCGTGGTCTTGATCGATACGGTGTGCGAGCCTCCCGGTGCAACTGTGCTGGACATAGGCATGTCCCAGTAAATAGGTGTTTCGTCCGCGTTGCCGATCTGAGACAAGCTATAATCATTGGACTTTCGCATTCGAATCACGTATTTGTGAAATTTAACAATTTTCTGATCAAAGTCTGCAGGGAAATGTTGCGCAATTGTTGTCCTACGGCGAAGCGATAAACTTTTCCTACGCATAAAACGTGAACACCATCCCGCACTAGCTCGGAAAGCTTGACGACTGATGTCTAACTTTGAAGCTACTTCACGAGCTTGAAAACGTATCATGTCTACGGTTACAGCATAGCCAGCACTTCTTCTCTCATTTACAAAGGCCAAAACTTCTTCTTCTACCTGTGGAAATTTGGCTCCTTTTCCACGAAATGTCTTTCTCTTGCCACTTGTTGCAGCAAGTTGTTCCTTCTGATTTCTCCATCGACGAATGTTAGACTCGTCCACATCGTAATATCGCGCTGCAGATCTGTTGCCGTTTCCTTCAGCATATCGTATCGCTTGAAGTTTAAAATGAGCATCGTAGCTGATTCATCTGCCAGACATCCTCCCTTTGATAGTACCAAGCTTGACCTCAGGCCCACAACCTTCTTTAACAACTTCACTTTACTGAATGGTTTCCAGATCAATACTACAGTAAGGATGATTCGTGTTCAAAGATAAGATATTATCATATTGTTGGAAAAAATATTTAAAGATAAGATATCATATTGTTGCAAAGCCTGCTACAGATGCATTGTTGTTGGATTTGCTGTTAATGAATCCGTTATGTGATAAAGATAACAAATCAACATAAGTATTTTAGTATCCTAGCAGTAGCTGCACTTTCTTTCATTCGCGTGTATAAGCCGCACATGCTTTTCTTATCATTCGCGTGTATAAGCCGCACATGCTTTTCTTATCATTCGCGTGTATAAGCCGCACCCCATTTTTTGGTCCACTTTTCGGGGGAAAAAAGTGCGGCTTATAGACGCGAGAATACGGTATGTGAAGATTGAAACAGGAGAGATAGGAATGGTAGACAAGCTGCTTTACAACAGGTGACAACATCGAGTCCCTTCCCTAATTCTTTCTAGATTGGAATGGATAGAGATACTAAAAATGAGACAGTTAACAAGAACATTAGAAAAACGGTGAAAGCGGAAGAGAGGGCTGTAATACAATTGATTGATTGATTGATTTGCTTTATTTTGCTTCGCTATTTGTGCCACTTTTGGCTAACTTGCGAAGATGGGGATGAGTGATGATGTGATGAAATTGATGAATGGACACTCCAAACATCCTTGCCCATTCCAGGATTCGAACCTGGGACACCTGGCGACTTAGCGCGATGTGGTTGGATTACAAGCAAAGGACAATGGTGGAAAAGGGTAAATAAGAAGTGATGCAGCAGCAAAGAGAAAAGGCGAAAGAAAAACAAAAAAAAATAGGAGAGAGAATGAGAGTAAGAGGGCCAGAGAATACGTGCTTGTAAAACTCATAAACATTATATCTGTCCACATTATTTTATCAGTATTTCGCTCCTGCAATCCGGACAAAATTATAAGGCGTGGCCCCTTTTCTAAGGCACTATCAACTTCAATATTACGTGTTAAGGTGAAACAATTTCTAGTGTAAAATGCACAGTCCTGAGTGTATTAAGAAATGGAAAATTCAACGGTAGAATTTGTTGAAACTTATCGTGAGTTGCAAATTTGAAGAAGCGTTTTTGAATTCGTCATTTTGAAACACCGATTGGGATTCAAAATCTTTCAAAGGTTGCTCGAAACAATACAAAATCCATAGATCATATTCGTTTAGGAATTTATCGAATTTACAACAAGTGCTGCTATAGTAGCATTTTTGAAGTTGTCCTTCGGATTCAAAACTTTCTGAAGGTTGTTCAAAACGATACATAACCTAGACTACGAACTGGCATCGTTTCCGTTGAATTTGGTGAAAGTGCTACTGAGGCGTCAACCTGTAGTAGCATTTTTGAATTCGTTATTACGAAAAACTGAGTTTATTGAGTTTATTGAGCAATTTTCACACCGATAGTACCCCTGGGGGCATTGGTGCATGTACATTACAAAAGACATGTTGACATCGCACATCAATTTGGCAATTTTTTTAATAATAATATAACATAATATAATAGTAAAACACACAATGACAAATTATTAGTAGTACAATCAACCCGGTTCACGGACCGAAAGTGAGGCTCGGTGAGGCTCGCCTTAATGGATTTGTCTCGTAAGGCATGAGCCTCATTTGATGGCAGTGTTGCCAGCTGCTTACTCGAAAAAATCACCAAGGTTTTTTTTTGGGTCTAACGTAGCCTCAAGCAAGGAGCTGGCAATTTTGCTTGAGGCTCGCCTTAATGGATTTTTTTTGTAAGGCATAAGCCTTATTTTCTCGCAGTGTTGCTAATATTTTACTCGAAAAAAATCACCAAGGTTTTTTTTTTGGGGGGGGGAAACCTAGCCTAAAACAAGGAGCTGGCAATCTTGCTTGAGGCTTGGCTTACAGTGCATAAAGCAATTTTTCCCAACCTACTGGTACTTTTACCATGGTTTTTTACAAAAAAAAAGAGAGAGGGAAGAGAGAGGGAAGAGTTAAACAACCGACAGCTGCCAACACCCACTCTAACCTAACCTACTCTAACCTAACCTAACCTAACCTAACCTAACCTAACCTAACCTAACCTAACCTAACCTAACCTAAAGCAAGGAGCTGGCAATCTTGCTTGAGGCTTGGTTTACAGTGCATAAAGCAATTTTTGCCAACCTACTAGTACTTTTGCCATGATTTTTTACAAAAAAAAGAGAGAGGAGAGAGAGAGAGGGAAGAGTTAAACAACCGACAGCTGCCAACACCCACCCTAACCTAACCTAACCTAACCTAACCTAACCCACCCTAACCTAACCTAACCTAACCTAACCTAAAGCAAGGAGCTGGCAATCTTGCTTGAGGCTTGTCTTACAGTGCATAAAGCAAGGAGCTGACAATCTTGCTTGAGGCTTGGTTTACAGTGCATAAAGCAATTTGCCAACCTACTGGTATTTTTGCCATGGCTTTTTACAAAAAAAAAAGAGAGGGAAGAGAGAGAGAAGAGTTAAACAACCGACAGCCCACCTACAGTTTTTTTGTCTAACCTAACCTAAAGCAAGAAGCTGGCAACTTTGCTTGAGGCTTGCGTTACAGTGCATAAAGCAATTTTTGCCAACCTACATATACTAAACAAGAAGATAGGTTAGGTTAGGTTAGGTTAGGTTAGGTTAGGTTAGGTTAGGCAACAAATATATATACTGCCGTAAAAGAGATGGATGGGTGGATGGTAATATAGTATGTGTGTGCGTGTGTGCGTATAATATGTAGCATTATTAACTAGAGTGTGTTGGCAATTTACTTGCAACTAAAAAAAATAGAGATGCCAATTTTGCTGTAAGATAAAGAGAGAGAGATTTATGGCTGGCAACAGTGGTGAGCGATGTCCTCTTATTGTAAATTTTTTCCAAGTTCCAAAAAAAAAGAGAGAGGCCAATGTTTATATATTGTGACTTTTGTAAACTTCTCTCGGGGAAACGATGTGCCACACACGCGTGCGCGCTTATGTATTGTGACACAAACAAACAAACAAAATAATAATTGTTGTTTTTTAGGATACCTGGCCCCTAACCCCGCCAGGGTGCGTGGTGCCCAACCCAAAAAGGTTCTAACGGCTGCGGCTCTAGATAACCGCACCTCTGTAGGGTTTCACGTGTTTTTTTTTCCCCAAACTTCCATGAAACCCTACAGAGGACCTCCGTAATGCATGCAACGTGTACTAACGACTCTAGTGTTATTTGATGTTGTGATATTTTTGGATATAGAGTTTTTATTGTGAGATATAGATAAAAATAATTATGTTTATTATAATATTTTCTTGATGAAGATGGAGAATATGTGTGTGTTACAAATAAAGTTGCATGCTTTTTTTTCTAGTGTGTGTGTATGTGTTTTTGATGTTTCGACAGCATCTGAAACGATAAAAAAGAAATTTTATTGTTAATTTTCACGTGTAAAAACAGCAACAAATTTTTTTGTGCAAATTTTCTGATTGTCTCTCGTGCTATAGTGCAAAAAAGATATTGTAACTGATAACTAATGAAATTGACATTTGTAACTGATCTGAACTAGTGAAATTCGTATTGTGCTATTGTAACTGATTGTGCTAGTACAAAAAATTTCTTATTGTGCAAGAAAAGATGTTAAAAAACTTGTTAAAACTGCTCTGTGACCCTCTCGTTCTTCACGTCGTAGGCGAAGGACTTCTCTGCAATCAGGATGACACTGCATAGGGTATCCTCGGGCAAGGCATCGTGGAACTCGCAGACGACCTTGATGTTGGTTCGATCGTTGACCACAACCTTCTTTCTCTTAGATGTGTTGATGACGGTCATGGGTCTCCGTGCTTTGAACTCGCTGGGCGTGTAGTACATGTCCACGCTTCCCTCGGTCACGCGTTTGTAAGCCGAGAACGCTTCGTAAAGTTTGAGGTAATCGTTTTTGGTCACGTCGAGGTTGTAATTCTCGCGCGGGAACACTTCGTTGCGTCCATTCTTCAGATAAACGTTCTTGATCTTGCAGTCGTCGAACTTGCTGGAATCTTTTTCCTGATTCTTGTCCCTCCCGGTCTGAAAAAGCACTACGACGAAATCTGGCATGTCGAACTGTATGTTGTTGAACTGCGTCGTCACGTCGAATTCCATGTGACTTCCCGATGCCACCTTCTGCACGCACTGGTAACCGTGAAAGTGAATCGGCACCTGCGGATTTTTCAAGATCTCCGCTTTGTATTTGAGGGCGTAGTTTGTTTCGTATTCCACCACCGGTATTCTCAATTCCATGCTCCGGATGACGCATTTCGCTGCTTCGGGTAAAGTGTTGGCTATCGGCGTGGTGCCGTCCGGACCCAAAGTAGCGTATCGCATCAGTGCGTCGTTGTCGTTGGCCGCTCTTCGAAACGTGATCCTCAGTCCTCCCTTCCACATGATCTCCTTGTAGTCCGAGAAGAATCCCGGAAGCAGACGCATGGGAAAGAGCACCGTGTGACTTCTCGTCGATATTTTGGTCCCGGCTTCGAATCCCCCGGCCTGATAGTATGCTGCGTCTGTTTTGGATAATTTCAACGTTCCCACCGCCGTCGACGTGATGCCTGGATAATCTATTCTGTCGATGACGGTGTTGTGTTTCCTCACCTCCACCTGCGAGAACAGGTGAGGCACGAAGTTGTCCACGAGTATCAAGTTTGCTGCTGCGGGAAACGCGTCTCCGCTTTCTTTCTTCACCACGTCGAATTGAAGGTAGAGGTCCGCTCTGTGAGGATGAACGAACCCGTCGCCTACGTCCACGTCGTATTCGATCTCCCTGTTCGCCTCGTTCAGATTGGCGAACGTGCGACGGTTGGGAGGGAAAGATTGCAATTCGTAACTTTCGATTTGCTCCATTTTACATGTATGGTTATTTATTATACGTTGATCTCCACGATGGCCGTCGTAGTGGCACCTGCGAAATCCACCACGTCTCCTTTCTCGTTCGTCACCACCAACTCTATGTCGTCTATGCGGTTGTGGCATACTGGAAAATAGATCGGCGAAGAGGGCGTGTAGATGATCGGTTCCATGAACTCGGAACTTGGTTTGAAAGTGGCTATGATTCCCGTCTGCTTGTGACTTCCTAATAATCCGTCCGAAGATTTCGTGATCATACCTTCGGCCACGTTACAGTGTACGTTCAGAGTCTCTATGGCCAAGAATTTAGGAATGTTGGTTGCTACGTGCTTGATGCCAGCTTCGAGTTTTGTGTTGTTCTCGAAACCTAAAAGTTCTCCCATGGTGCCCAGGTCCACGGTCTCCGTCGCGGATAGGATTTCCACTCTGTGCGTGACCGAATTTTGAGAAAGGTATGTGCCTTTGGGTAACTGAGCTTGCAAAGTGGAAAGATTGTATTGTCCTGGCGTGACGACGATGTGTTCGCTTCCGACGCTAATTTTGTTGTTCTGCTGCGTGACGTTAGGTATGAGGTACATGCTGTAGAATGCACGCAGAGCCACGGATTTAGGATAGACGATGTCGTCGTGCAGCGTGAGTTTCAAGATTGAAGATTCGCTCGTGAGATGGAACACGCCCATCCTAGTGATGCTGTTTGAGGTTCCACAATGCTTTCTGGAAATCCTCGATCGTAGGGTTATTTATTTCAGAGAGAAACGCAAGCACGGAGAGGCAGAGATGGCCGCAGTTCACGTCTCCGAAATTTTGAATGCGTTCGTCGTTGTAGTATATAGAGGTTTTGTTCGTTTTCAGATAATGAATTAAATTTGTAGGTGGAACACCTCCGAAAGAATCGAAAACGAATGCTTTATCATTGTCGTTTTTGTGGTAACATATCCAATGCGTGCCTGGATTTTCTTGACCGTCCAAGTTGACTACTCCGCATTCTCTTCTTTTAACGCTTGAAGGTAGCGAGTCGGACATGAAAACTCCTCTGAAGTATTTGATTTGTAACGGTTCGATCAGAGATTCAATGTCTCGGTTGGTGAGTGCTTCTGTTTCTTTTTTTTAAACTTTCTCATCACGCCCTTCCCCTTTTTCTTCTCCATGGCCAGGTTGTGACGTTTCTGTTCTTCCAATTCTGCTTTGTTCTTCTTCGAGTCGATGACGGTTTTCGCGATGGCGGCACTTCCGCCAGCCAAACTTCCAACGGCCCCCAATGCTGCCAGGATGGCCGGGATGCTGAATATGAAACCTCCGACCTTTTGCTGTTTCCGCGAACGCTGCAAGCGTCTCAATTGAGGTGTGCTGAGCAGCAATTTCATTCCGTGTCCTTTGCTCAAGCAAGAACGTTTCTTCTCGCGTTGTTTCTTGGTGAGTAACCCATCGAGGGCACCTAGATTTTTCAGATTGGAGTATGGTATCTGGTACACGACACCCTTGGGCTTCATGTTGACGCTCTATGTGTTATTTTCACGGTATGTTATTTATATATATATTCTGAGATTTTTTCTTGTGTAGTTTTTTTACGGTATGTTATTTATATACCCCACCCCAATTTTTGTTTCGTGTTCATGGCGATGGTGGTACCCAGTGCGGCGACCCGTTCTCCCAGCGATGCGTCTCTGCTCACGAACCTTTCGAAAGTTGCATGTTCCAATTTTTTGTCTGCTTCGTGACGTGCGTCCAGATCCGTCTGCGTGGTGTTGTAGGCGATGTCGTGATCTTTGCATGCGGCATCCAACGGATTCACACCCTTGTCTCCTCTCTCCAATCTTTTCTCGAGTTTGGTACCCGGTCCGCAGTACTGGTAGCCAGGTAGATGCATCTCGAAAGGTAACTTGTTGATGATGTCGTTCACGAGCCCCTTTCCTTCGGCCACGTTCCAAAATTTCGGAGGCAGCGTGTTGATGATTTTGATCAGGTAACCTATGCCCTTGTCGTCGTTCACGATGAAGTTGGAAAGTTTCGTGCTGATCATGTCCACGATGCCAACCTTCTCGTTGTAGAAATTACGGTTGCCTGCATTCTCTTCGCCGGCTATCACCAACAATCGGTCCACGAGTTTCCTAACGTCGTCCACCCAAACGAATTCTTTGGGTAACGTGTTGTAGCGTTTGACGCCGCTGCCTGTTTTGACCTGGTTCCAAATCGGTTTGATGAGATTCCTGTACTTCTCGCCGCTGCTCGATTTCACCCTATTCTGCGAGGCGTCGTTGTTTTGGTACAAGGCATCCGTCATGATCAGAATTTCCTTGTAACTCTGGTAATCTTCGTCGGTGTAATCTTTCGGCTGCTTTTTGGCGACGAGTTCCCACAGTCCCACCGTACCCGGATACCTGTTCCAACTATCCTTGTCGCCTAAATTGACTTTAATGTCGTTGCCTTCGAAGGTCACCTTCGATTTCCCAATCTTCCACACCACACCGCCGCCTTCGCTGGTTTCCATGCTGGGATACAATCCGAACACTTCATCCTTGTCGAATTTCCCCGTGCTCAGGTAGTCTCGTGCCAAAGGTCCCAACTCGATCTTATCCGAAGACGACGTGCTACCAATGGCTCGACGTCGCGCCGGTGCATCCTTCAGTTCGAACGGCGTCGAAGGAATGCTCGAAATAGGTGTGGGTACGGCGTAACTTTTAGCTGCGAGCGGTACGAGTTCGTTGATCAAATTTTTATTTTGTTCCGTGACACTTTTAATTTCTTTACCTAGACTGCTGATGGCATCGATCACGGGTTGATCCTCACGTTTCTTCTCTTCGTAGAATCCGCGATTCTCGGATTTCCAACCTTTGAAGCGTTTCGCGAGGTATTTTCGCAACTTGAGATTTTCGTCTTCGATTTTTCGTTTCGTCATGACGTTATTTATACACGTCGTTTCTCACAACGTTGCAACGTTTAGAAAATCGTTGATTTTGTTTCTGTATTTTCCGTCGTTGGGTTTCCTCGTCATGTCGATCGTAGCGAATCCGAAATCGTCACCGTTCCAGCAAGTAGAACAGCAGCGTTCCGAAAATTGATTGTAGTTCATGTCTCCGCCTACGTAGTCATCGTACGCATGCTTGAGGTTGGTGTGATCTTGACGAAACAAACATATGAAATTAGCGTTGTCGCGCACTAACTGTTTTGGAATTTTGGAAAACGTTTGAGCTAGGTAGAAACAATCCATTCCTTTGTGACGACCTTGCGTGAAAAAGTTGCGAATTTCATTTTGATTTTCCAGGATGGCGTCGTCGAACACAACAACTGAATTCTCACGACAATCGTCGAGTGGTTTTATTTCCGAGGCGAACGTTGCAATGTCCAGACCATCGTACAGTTTCATCAGTTGCTGGTATTTGGATTGCTCCAAACTTTTCGAGAACACGTACAGGTGCCTGTTCTTCCAATCTAACCAATTCGGTGCGAGGAGAAAATTGTCCACGAGCAGTGTCGTTTTCCCACACCCCGAAGGACCTACGATCAGACAGCGGATGCTGTCGGGAAGCAACTTGCCGTTCTTTTTCTTCGTTTGACTTTCCGGATCCGGTAGACGCTTCACCACGTTCCACGTACTCACAAGATCACTTCGTCCGCGTCGATCCAACTCTTTTCCGGAAGTCCCAGCCATTTGACAAACAGTTTGTCACCTTTCCTACGCAATATTTTCTCGATGAGGTACGTGTCGGGGTGTTTCGTTTTAGAGTGTTCCTCTTCGTAAAATCTTCCTTTCAAAATCTCGCCGCTACTATCTTTTATTATATACGTGTGTCGGTTTCCGGGTAGAACTCGAACCACCGTAAAAAGTTCCGTGCTCCAATTTTTTGTGAACCCCTTCTCGAAGGTGCGTTTGAATTTGCTGATCCTCACCTGGTCTCCAATTTTGTATTTAGCTTTTTTTGTCGTGGGTGTGTACTTTGGACAGTAAACTGTAGAAATTAAACGCTGCTCGTCGGACTTGGTAACGTCGGCTGGCTTCATGCCTATCGTTCTGTGTACCGTGTGATTACAGGTGTCGACGAGTTCCGGCAGGATGTCGACCCATTTGTAATTTCCCCGAAGCGTGAATCGTTTCCACATGTGTGTTTTCAAGGTTCGATTGAATCTTTCCACGATGCTGGCTTTGATGTGACTGAAGGTCGAATAATGTCGAATGCCATGTTTTTGAATAAACTTTTGGAATACGGCGTTGTAAAATTCTACCGTTGTCCGTTTGCAGAAACCGAGGTCGTCTGCCGCCGCTTTCGCGAAAAATTAATTTGAATGCTTCCGCGACGCGCGATCCCGTTTTCGCCTTCAAAGGTAGAGCCCATGCGAATTTCGAAAACGTGTCTATGACGGTGGGAAGGTACTTGTTACCCTTGTTCCATTTATGTACGTTTTTCAAATTGCCGCTGCTCATCTCCACGAGGTCGCTTTGCCAGAGGTCGTCGATGCCCTTGGTTACCACAGCCAAACGTTCGTAGTTGCGGCGTGCAGGTTTATGCAATTCTTCGACGATGGCCTGCCTAGACATTTTTTTGTTTAGAGATTACGTTTCAAGAGAAGCACAAGCGTGATGGGATTCAAAGAGGGTGGCACCTCGCTCCTGTTTTGAATGATCAGCTTATCGCCGGCACTCACGTCGAAAACGGTGAGATCTTCGTCTTCGTGTATTTCATATATGTTGCGCGTTTCGTTCCAACGTGCCAGAGGAATGTTTCCCGCTTTCTGGACACCACGATTCGATATCAAGGTCATGGTGGGAACGCTAGCTTTTCTACCGTGAGACCAGTACGAAAATTCGTTTATCTGAATCGTGCCATCGAGGAGAAACTTGTAGTACGGATGATAAGGATGTCACATGTACAGTTTGTTACCTTCGACGAACGTGGAGATTCTCTGTTGATTGGGAACGCTGTTGATTTCGATGGCTTGCAAGGTGAACAATTTGGCGAATTTAGTGTCGAAGGTGACGAGATTACTGTGAACTTGTCCGAGTTTATTTTCGATGGGCAGCAAATGCTCGATGATGGTATCCGTTACGGTAGAAAACGACGGTTTGATTTTCACTTCCACGTTCAACTGCTTGTAGTTTTCGTTGAGTTCTTGCAACTTGGCACCGAAAGAGGCCAGCGTCGATTCCTGCGTGGATTCCAGCACTCCGACTTGATCTCTGACGTTGACGACGATGTTCTGAAGGTTCTCGACTTGATTCAATTTCGAGCTCTTCTCGGTAAGATCGTTCACGATGCTTCGCATCTCTGTAAACTGCGTGTGAAGGTCGGCGACGCTCTGCGAAGTGGGCAGCGTCGACACCAGCAAACTAATTTCGTCTCGAATCTGTTCCACGTTCGCCGTTTCCGTTTCCAGTCGTTTCAGCATACGTGATATGTTTCTTTTCAAAGCGTGCAATTCTTTGGAGGTGGGGAGATTGGCCACTTTACTCTCGAGATCGCTCAACGAACTTTTGATGTCGCTCGATTCGGATAGTGCCGTCACCGCCGTTTTCAATTTTTCCAAATCTTCGCTCGAAGGCACGCTCGTCCGTAACGATTCCAAGTCACCCTGTATGTTGTCGAGTACGTGATGAAAATGAGCGAGATTCGTTTCGACGTTCAAATTTTCTAAATATTCGATCTTCTGCTGAACCGTGCTCAACGTGTCTTGAATGCTCGTCAACGCTCTCGCTTCAGCGTGAATATTTTTAATTTCTTCGTTGATCAATTCCAGAGACGCCTGAAGCGTAGCGATGGTGGTTTGAATGTGTTCGAAATCTCGATAGGCCTCCAATTGAATTTTTATGTTCGCGACGCTTTTACCGATAACCTGCAGTTCGTCCGACGATGGTAGGTTCGTCATGGTATCTTCCAAAGTCTGCAACTTGGATTTAATTTCTTCCAACGTGCCGGTGAATTCTTCTTGTAATTTGGAAACAACAACGTGCAAGCGTTCTACATCAATATCGTTCACAACGGTTTGAAGTTCAGAGAAATTCTTTTCTATTGCGGAAGTTCGTTCTTCGATTTCGAGTTTCAATTTTTCCAAATCTTCATTTTTCGATTGAAATTGCTGTAATTTGGCCAAATCATTTTGAAGCGAATCCACGCTCAACTGTATATTTTGAACGTTGTCGTAAGAAGGTACGTCGACATAATTTTTTATGAGCGTTTTCAGTTCGGAATCGATTTTCAGAATGGGGTCGAGACATTGCGTTTGGAGCGTAGCGATTTCCGACTCTAAACTTTTGTTTAAGGTTTCCTGCAAAGCGATCAAATCGGTCCTCAACTTCTTAACTCGAATGTCCAACATGAGAATCTCTTCTGCATGGTCTACACGCTTGGTGTTGCCGAAAATGTCGTTAGGCATTTTTGATTAACGGTTATTTATAATAGGATAAACGATTCGTAATTCTACAAAAAGAGGAATGAGTTTGTCGTAATCTCCGAGGAGTTCCACGTACAGGTAATCTCCGGCAGACACATCGTACGTAATGTTAGAAAGCATCTTGTCGTGCTTGATTCGAAAAATGTTCTTGCCGGTAGAAATTTTGATTTCGCCTGCGTTCACCGGATTCACGGTAATTTGAAGTTTCCCGTCGATCGGAATTTCGTAGAAATGTAAATTGTTATTAAAAACATAAAACATCTTGCCCACATCGTCATTCAGTTTCGTCCAAATGCTGTTGAGGTGAATGATCAACAGACCGTTGAGTTTAGGTAACACGGAAGGTAAGACTTCATGATCTGGTATGGTTTCCATAATGATCTGTTTTTTGAAACCGAACAAATTCATAGGCATGCTGGTTATTTAAGAATACGGTCAAAGTTTTTTGTAATAACAGTCAAAGTGTTTTTTTTGTTTTGTTTTGTTTTTTATGAATCTTCTGTTGAAGATGGACATATGTTGCAGGTTTTGCTTTTTGCTAAGCGATAGTACCCCCACGTCAATACGTGAATACCACACTCGAGGATGCACTTCTTATTGTCATCAGGATTTAGCGCAATTTTTCTAACTTTGTTTGTGGTCAACACATGGTCGACGCTCTGGATGCGCTGTTCTGCTCTTAGAACCGGCGACCTGGTCTTGAGGCAATCGAAGAAGTCCTCGAATGTGAGATCCTCCCGAACCACCTGTCTGCCGACACCCTTGGCCTTCTTGGTAACGCTGCCCTCGGCTTTGATGGCATAGGTTTTGGAGCAAAGACCGGCATCCTCGAGAACCAAATCACCTTTCTTCTCGTCTTTGAGTTTGCCGACCACCATTTTGTTGAGAGCCCGGATGCCGAATCGGTTCGGCTGGGGATAGTTTGAGGTGTCGAAAAGGTTAACCAAAGATGGAACCGTGGCCATATCCTTGTACGCGTCGGCTGTGCGAACGTGGTATATTAAACTGTCCGTGTCTATGTAGAGTAGGCTAATATTGTCGTTATAGTGCTGGCGTAGTATCCCATAATATATATGAAACATGTGCAGCTTGCTCAGGTCTAATACTGAGGCGCCGACATAAATTGGCTTGTTAAGCTTCACCTCGCTCTTCCTCATATGCACCAGAGCAAGCTGTTCGTTATAAATGGTCCTCGATTTGAATAACGGGTTTGCTACGAGCCTGCGACATTGTGCTTTGTTTGATATTAGCCTCACATCTACACGATTCCGTACATTCTCCATGGTTTTCCCGAACACCGCATTGTTCATAAGCTTGAAGAAATCCTTATCAAGCTCGGACGTGGCTGCGGTGCGGTGTTTCGTGTTGACTTCAATATATGGACGCAACCACGGAGAATGCTCGAACTTGAGGATGCGGTGAACTGCGTGGACCGTGACCCCTTGCTGCATCAACCACCGGAGATTCTGGTAGTGTAGGACGTAATTCTTCTTGGGCTCGAAATCCATGATGAGCTTCTTCTGGTTGGAATTGGGTGGGCACTTGAACTCGGGTGCAGGGGAGAGATCGTTGAACAAATCCTGCAGCTTCTCGGAGAATTGCAGATCAACCTCGGCGAAGAACCCATGTTCTGAATCGTCGAAGCTTTCGATGTTGAAGTTGGAGGGGTCGGTCCACTCGAACCCTCTAAAGGAGAGTGGCTGCATCATGGAGTGTCCGTACAAGTTATTCACGTCCGTGTGCATGATGTAGCTGGACGGTTGTGAGGGGTCGTAGCCGGTGGCCATGTGATGGTTGTTGGCGCGCGCGTACCGTTGCGACACCTGGACCATGCCACCCCGCACGGCACGTTCCACAAACAGCACCATGTCCACGTCCGAAAGAAGCTCCAGCTCGATCTTCGTCACCAGAAACATGGCTGACCACGCCAGTCCGGGGAGACTGTAGAAGTAGGCGGGGTCCAGCTGGTAGATTTTCATTGCGGTCGCACGGAACGTCTGGAACACGTCGGCGAGAAGCGTCACATCAAGTCTGAGGTAGGCGTCGTGGTAGTCCCCGAGAGTTCGACAGCCCAGCTCGCGCCACATGGACTGGGCATGGTGATATTCTTCGTCGGTGATGTTCGAGCCTCGTAGCTGACTGTAGAACTTCGCCTGGGGAGGTAGCGACGTCTCCGCGAACTTGGAAGGGTCTGTGATGTATTCGTAGGGATAGACCCCCTTACGCTTGAAGAGGCCGGCGTCCAAGTTCGGAAAGTTTGCTGAGGTGATGAGCATTTGCTCGTCGCTAAGCTTCCCTGCGAGAGCATCGAGGCTGGCCGGGAGGAACCTCAGGGAGTCGAGGAAGCGAAGCTCGACGGTAGAGTGTGATCCTGAGATTCGCACCCACTTGCTCACACTAATGTAACGCTCCTCGTTCTGCGCCAGGACGTTGATTCGCATGTCGTCGTACCCAAGATGCTTGACGAGGTGGTGGAAGTCGTATCCCGAGCCATTGTGAAAAAACACAGGGATGAAGCGCGGGTCCCGGGCCATGAGGTTGCATCCGTTGCACCAAGGACCAACATACCTACCGTTAAAGTGATCGTGGTGTTGGACTTTACGGTTGTTGGCGGTGTACTTCTTGACGCAGACAGGGCAAGCGATGGCCTCGTCGTGTCTACGTTGATCGTCGGGGGACAGTGGGAGCATAGACTTGGGGGCCAACAGTATCTTCCCTATCTCGTTGGCCTCGACAACCATCCTCTCGAGGAAGTGTTTGGCTGCGTCGGGGCCACGGTACACGTAGGGCTCGGGGGCGATGTGCTGGTCACGTCGCACCACAACGTATGCGAAACTGGATGCCTCGTGGAGTTGGTAAGGGGTGGTGGAGGAAACTTCGGGATCTGGATCGCAAGTGGACAGGGGTTTGAGAAAGGCCTCGAAATCCGCGATGATGATAGCGGGATGCTCCACCATGGCACCGTGCATGCGGAAACGCTCCACGGTGCCAGGTTTGGGCAAGACTGCCACACCCGGCTCGTTGTTACTACAGTAGAACTTGTGGTTAGCGAGCTTCTCGGCAGCGATGTTGGAGCCTCGAACATGTTGGTAATTGCGTTGATCCTGTCCGTCGAACATTGACATGCACCTGCAACACACCTCGACGTGGTGACTATCACTGCTCCGTTGGCTCGAAACAAGTCTAGAGAGGGAGCGAATAAGGGTGTAGTGGTGATGAGTTTCGTCCTTGATGAGCAGAAGGTGAATTTCCTGCACACCATCGTCGTCTACGTCGCTCACCCGGATAGGGTACACCACATTTTTGTCAGTGAGGCCATAAACGTTGATAGCCAACCGCGCACGAGCCTCGAACTTTTGAATGTCCCGGACCTCTACGGGATAGTCGATCCCAGCCATAGCAACTTCCAGCTCCGACTCGTAGGGTAGGTAGTGGTTAACGCGTTTTGGTTGGTTTTTCCAGTGGACAGGGTGCAAAGCTGCAAGCACACACCATACGAAGCACTTGGCGTCACTGTTCTGAATGTTCAGAACGGCCTTCTTTGCCGCGATGGAAGGTGGTAAGGGGACGTAGCTGGAGGCGGAGAGAGGCACGAACTTGCAAAGTTTGACGCACAGTTCGTGAGGCCCCCCACACAGCGAACCCCCCGAGCCCTCAGCTTCATGTTCTTCTTGTTTAACCACCAGCTCCTCGGCAAACTGGTTGTAGATGACCTCGAGGTTGTCGACATCCGCCAGATGCAGCGTCTTCGCCTTGGTGTTGTGGCAGAAGCTGTAAATTTCATCGGACGGCTTCTTGTACTGGCAACGTAGCGATGCGTAGAATTTGGTGGAGTGCGTTGCAAGCGCATCACCGAGGATGGAAATTATCTCTGCTCGCTTCTCCTCTAAAAAGCTACGCACGTCGCATAAGCCCTCCGAAGTGAGGACGAAGTCCTCTAACAACCGCTCGAAAGCAGTCCGGTTCGCTTTCGCCCCAGGCTTGACACGTTTGGCGGATGGTGCATTGATGGAGGCTGCTTCTGCCTTCCTTTTGGTGGAGGTCGAAGGCTGGGCCCCAGATGTATTTTCGCTTAGACAATTAAGCTTATGCTTCTTGACATACGCAATTGTGAAGCGTTTATTGCATCCGGAACACAGTTCGGTGGCAGCCAAATGCTTGCCTGGCACGCAGGTACGACAATGTCTTGCAAAATTTCTGCTTGATATGCTTATTTTGCACACAGGGCAACTTTTCATGGATCGCATTTTTTTGGGGGGTATGTTTATTTATATGCGATCTGTTGGTGGTAGAGTGTTTACGAAAAAATGCCTTACGAGAAAAATTTTGTTTTCCTCAAATGTGTGCTTTAATAAACCCTGTAAAAAAATTTAAAAAAAAATATAAGAAAAATATGTAGATAGAAAAAAAAGCACAATAAATATTGTATGCATGTGTAATTCTATTTAGTTTATTTTTTTGCTAGACACGAATCTTCTTCAGATTTTATTGCCCATTAGTATATTTTTCCACCAATCTAGTAGAGGTGTGAAACTATGAAAATATACTTGTTTATATATATTCTATTATTTCGGCTGATATAATCGTATTTTTTTTCCATACACACATTTTTATTTTCAGAAAACAAAATTATTTTCGATTTTTTTAAATCAAACAATAAACATTATTTGTGTTTATAGTATTTGTCGGGCAATAGCAGATAAAACAAGAATGGGTTTTCTACGACCCATAGTTTACGAGTTACAAAACAACTTAGAAATTACATCTTGAAATTTAAATTTAAAATAACTCGAAAACAGTAAGCACTAATCATTATGTTTCCAATAGGTTGTAGAGTACATTCAATTTTTTATCAAATCTCATTAAAATTTTCGAAATAGGGTAAAAACTAAGCCGGCAAATCAAGTTTCTCAAAAAATAAAAAAATTGTCTGTATTTCCAAAACTTGAGGGGGTGGAATCGATTTTATTTGCTAGTCGAATAGTTTTCGCCGAATCCTATCCAACAAACCTAAAATCATCATCCTAGCTCAATTAGGAGCCGAGAAAATCAATGTCTTGGAAAACGTCTTAAGATTTTTGTCTTAAGAAAATTTTCTTGACAGACCGGAAGTAACATCTTGACAGACCGGAAGTCGACTTTCTTAAAGATTAAGACAAATATCTTAAGACGTTTTCCCAAGACATTGATTTTCTCGGTTCCTATGGGGCCTAGAACCACGCAATTTTGGATTATGTATATACCGTTGTTTTTTCCTACATATTCATTAGGGTTCGAAAGTGTGGTGGTTGTGTTGTTGCCTTGTAATCAAGAGGTCCTAGGTTCGAACCTGATAAAAGTACATAGTGGTTCGGATCCTATTTTAAAAAACTAAAAACCTAGTCCCTATTAGTTTTACTACGCATATGTGAATATAGGAAAGTACAATGCAAAATCAGCAATGTGTGATGTGGTCAGCACCAAATATTTTAATTTTATATGCATATTTAAGTTTCATGCATTAAACATGGCAGTTTTCCTATATGCTTTTATGGTATGGTGCTATGCACAGAGGAGCACTTTATTTAAGCATATTTAACTTCTCTTTCCATCTCTCAATCTATTCATATTTGACACAGTCATTGCAAGTCGGCCATTTTGTTTACGTAGCAATTAGGCTTAAAAAAACTTTGACACACTCATTGCAAGTCGGCCATTTTGTTTACGTAGCAATTACGTTAAAAAACTTTAAACCACATTATTGTTATTTTTTTGTGAATGCTTGTTGTGATAAAAAAACATAATTAGATATTATTTTATTTAATTTTATGTTTAATATCTTTTCTGTGTATAAAACTAAATAATAATAAAATTCGAAACACTATGTACCTCCACTAAATATCAAAAACACAAAAAAAACAACAGGCTAACACACGCAAAATTATACTGGTCTGCCAGACGCCAGAGCCTCGTTACTCTACAGTCCTGGGTGTACTACGTGGAAGTGAGGTTAACTGTTGGGCATCTTACCAGAAAATCGTCCTCTTACACCCCTGCATATTGCTATTTTGCATATGCTTGGTGTATATAGTAATATGTAATAAATATATATATAAAAAGCAAGAAAAAAAAAAGATACATGCAACACACTTAAAACTCGTATACTCTATCTCTCTTCTTTTTTCTTGCTTTGCGAGTATATATATTCCTTCCACAATATGCTTAAGAATTGTTTGGTTTTTGTAGAGAGTTTTACCTTTTATCTACAATTCCTTTACATTTGTTTGGTTATTACAGAATCAACTCACAGAAGCAACACTACCCTATTTATATAACACAAAGCCAACTCATGCAAGCTAACAAACAAATTTACTCACGTTAGTTAATTTCAATCCTTCTTCTTGCAGCTCACAATAAAAATAAGACCTGATGCCCCTCGAGCTTCTAGTTTATTAGTCGAGGAGTAATATGTAGGTTAACAACGTGGACTAGTAGAAATCCAGTCTAGAACATTCTCTCCCTCTACATTTCTGCCACATCATTTTACGAGTTCGAAAATTCACAAGTTAATACATCGCATCGCATCACTGCTACCAATGCTGTTAACTGACGTCACAATTTCTCAACAGTTGCCAGACCTGATGTTAACAGCTGTTGTAACCTAAGCATCATGTGTATGCTCTAGAAAATAGTTCTATACTTCAATTTTTAGCACTGTCATTTTCCTACTTTCGTAAATTCATCACGTCACCCCCACCAATGCTGTTACCTGACGTCATTATTTCTCAACAGTTGGCTGAGCTGATGTGAAAATTACATAGCATCATCTGTGCTGAACGCGAATTTTTGAACGAAATAAATGCGTCAGCATGAAATTCCATCATTATTGTTAGCTTTTGAAAAAACAGGAAGTACATCCGCCACTGTGAATAGCCATTCTTCCCCCTATATTTCAGCCACATTATTTTACGAGTTCGAAAATTCACAAGTTAATGCATCGCATCGCATCACTGCTACCAATGCTGTTAACTGACGTCACTATTTCTCAACAGTTGCCAGACCTGCTGAATAGCCAGAAATGCTGTCCCCCTCCCAGTCATCCATCTCTCTTACAATAGCGTGTGTGTGCTGGCAACTCTCTCTAGTTGCAGGTTTTTTAGTTAACTCGTAATCCTCGTCAAAAACTACGGTAACATCATAATATCATATTGCACAGAAGAGGGAGGACATCGCTCACCACTGTTGCCAGCCATAAATCTCTCTCTCTTTATCTTACAGCAAAATTGGCATCTCTATTTTTTTTAGTTGCAAGTAAACTGCCAACACACTCTAGTTAATAATGCCACATATTATACGCACACACGCACACACATACTATATTACCATCCACCCATCCATCTCTTTTACGGCAGTATATATATTTGTTGCCTAACCTAACCTAACCTAACCTAACCTAACCTAACCAATCTTCTTGTTTAGTATATGTAGGTTGGTAAAAATTGCTTTATGCACTGTAACGCAAGCCTCAAGCAAAGTTGCCAGCTTCTTGCTTTAGGTTAGGTTAGACAAAAAAACTGTAGGTGGGCTGTCGGTTGTTTAACTCTTCTCTCTCTCTTCCCTCTCTTTTTTTTGTAAAAAGCCATGGCAAAAATACCAGTAGGTTGGCAAATTGCTTTATGCACTGTAAACCAAGCCTCAAGCAAGATTGTCAGCTCCTTGCTTTATGCACTGTAAGACAAGCCTCAAGCAAGATTGCCAGCTCCTTGCTTTAGGTTAGGTTAGGTTAGGTTAGGTTAGGTTAGGTTAGGGTGGGTTAGGTTAGGTTAGGTTAGGTTAGGTTAGGTTAGGTTAGGTTAGGGTGGGTGTTGGCAGCTGTCGGTTGTTTAACTCTTCCCTCTCTCTCTCTCTCCTCTCTCTTTTTTTTGTAAAAAATCATGGCAAAAGTACTAGTAGGTTGGCAAAAATTGCTTTATGCACTGTAAACCAAGCCTCAAGCAAGATTGCCAGCTCCTTGCTTTAGGTTAGGTTAGGTTAGGTTAGGTTAGGTTAGGTTAGGTTAGGTTAGAGTAGGTTAGGTTAGGTTAGGTTAGGTTAGGTTAGAGTAGGTTAGGTTAGGTTAGGTTAGGTTAGGTTAGGTTAGGTTAGAGTAGGTTAGGTTAGAGTGGGTGTTGGCAGCTGTCGGTTGTTTAACTCTTCCCTCTCTCTTCCCTCTCTCTTTTTTTTTTGTAAAAAACCATGGTAAAAGTACCAGTAGGTTGGCAAAAATTGCTTTATGCACTGTAAGCCAAGCCTCAAGCAAGATTGCCAGCTCCTTGTTTTAGGCTAGGTTTCCCCCCCCCCAAAAAAAAACCTTGGTGATTTTTTTCGAGTAAAATATTAGCAACACTGCGAGAAAATAAGGCTTATGCCTTACAAAAAAAATCCATTAAGACGAGCCTCAAGCAAAATTGCCAGCTCCTTGCTTGAGGCTACGTTAGACCCAAAAAAAAACCTTGGTGATTTTTTCGAGTAAGCAGCTGGCAACACTGCCATCAAATGAGGCTCATGCCTTACGAGACAAATCCATTAAGGCGAGCCTCACCGAGCCTCACTTTCGGTCCGTGAACCGGGTTGATTGTACTACTATTATTTGTTGAAGTGAACTAGTGCTGTAACAGTTGGGCTGAAAAGTTCGTAGGCTAACATAGTAAAAAATATTTTTTTGACAAAATTCGATTTTATTATTCAATATAGTTGCCTTTGAGGGCGATACAACGGTTATAGCGGTCATACAATTTTTCGATGCCATTTTTATTGTACGATTTCTCTTTAGCCTCAAAATAGGCCTCAGTTTCGGCGATTACCTCTTCATCAGTGCTAAATTTCTTTCCAGCGAGCATTCTTTTAAGGTCTGCAAACAGGAAAAAGTCACTGGGGGCCAGATCTGGAGAATATGGTGGATGGGGAAGCAATTCGTAGTCTAATTCATATAATTTTGCCATCGTTTTCATTGATTTGTGACACGGTGCATTGTCGATTGTGAGCACGCGCGGCACCCATTTTGCACACAGCTTTCGCATGTTCAAATATTCATGCACAATATGTCCAACACGTTCCTTTGATATTTTTAAAGTCTCAGCTATCTCGATCAACTTCACTTTACGATCATTTAAAATTATTTTGTGGACTTTTTTGATGTTTTCGTCGGTAACAGCCTCTTTGGGGCGTCCACTGCGTGCATCGTCTTCGATGCTCATTTCGCCTCGTTTAAATTTAGCAAACCACTTCTCAACGGTTGATTTTCCTGGTGCAGAGTCCGAATAACGTTTATCAAGCCAAGCTTTGGCTTCAACAGTATTTTTTTTCGCCAAAAAGCAATGCTTTATTAACACACGAAATTCTTTTTTATCCATTTTTTCACAATAACAAAAGCTGCTTCTCACAATGCTATATCTCACGAACTAATTATCCGGCAGCTGTGAAATTTATACACGTATCTTTTGAAGGTTAGTACTAAGTAAAAATCACATGGATTTAATTCTAGTAACGCCATCTCTGAGTCAGCCTATGAACTTTTCAGCCCAACTGTTAAGAGTACATGTTATATAGTGTATACAATCTAAATTTATTTTATAAAGTTAGTTAATTCTTGAAATTCTTGAACTGAATATAATGTGTATTCCGTGTCATGCTATTGAATGAAGGGATCTGAACCAGTTAACTGATGGGGTGATGTAAACTACTCATCATTCATCCTCTTGATGAGACCACTCGTCATTGACATGACGAGTTATTGCTTGGCATGCGAAAGGTACAAATAACACAAAGGAATTAAACTACTGAAAAGACAATGGCAACTCGTTGGATTTTGTGAACCGTTGAACCTGTATCATGGCTGGGTGTAGGATAATTACCTGTCTAACTGAAGTCTCTGAGCTGAATCGAAAATAGCGAAGTCCTCTGTGAGCTTCTCTCTAAGTGTTGACCAAAGCGTGCTTCCACTATCGACCTCCTGTCTTGCTGACCTCCTCTCTCTACCAACTCAATTCCCAAAGTCCAGTCCCTTCCCAGCTTGTCTCACCTCTATATTCCCTGGCCATCGAGCTCTTCCTCGATGCCGAATCGCCGAATCGTGTTTATTATAATTGCTACCATGCAAACCGCTGACACCAAACCCAGAAGTGTTACCTGTTTCCTGAATGCTCAGGAGGTTTGCATGGCACAACACAATGCATTGTAAACATGCCTAAGAGGCTTGAGACAGCTGAGAAAAACAAGTGAATGCCCTGGTCAACATGAAGCGTTCAGAGAGACTTAATAAAATAAACATACAATCTTAGGGATTGTTACGTTCGCGCCTCCTAGGAAAAATTTTCTCCTTTGAAAATTTAAAAGTCAAATCGCAAAGCTTGACATGACTCAGGTTCGCCAATTCCATATATTTTCTTAAAAAACCCAAATATACAAAAGAAATACACCATAAGTGTCTGTTGTTCACCGCATCCTGAAGGAAAGAAATTTTTTCATTCCCTAAACTTTATAATAAATAATACCCTTAATACTAACAAATTCGTATGTTTGTACGATGTAAAAAACAATAATATATACTATTATAAGACTAGAAATCACAAAAGTTCATGTCGTTAAGCGAGAAAACTCTTAATGTATCACATGTGCGTGTACGTAATGTGTATTATGTATAATTGCTCATCAGCCTGCTCCTAGTCAAGAGTCTGTGATGCCTCGCCTCGCGGTAACGACTCTGTGTCTCCCGCGAGGCCAACGGCTGGAGCGTCTTGCAAGATGGAACGAAATTCACAATGTTTATTTATATTGCCCCTCGATATGGACTCTTCAAATAAATAGAAAAACCTTAAAAAGGTGCACAAGTAAATACACGTAAGTAAGCATGTAAAACATTGTCACTTCTCACTGTTTTGTCCGTGTGAAAATCTGATCATATCAAAGTGCGTATGTTTTACGAACTGCGTAGCCAGTGCACTCCTAAAATCGTTGAATATATGAACTTGCATGGCTGTGTTGCACATTCCAATGTATTATTATACAATATTCAAATGCATATAGTGAGTTACACTGAAAACTGTCGCTGGTAAAACTTAATTATAGCGTTCAATTTTCTTTTCTACGTTTACACTGTACACTGTATACACATCTATGGCGTGGTGAATACCTTTGTATGACTGCACACAAAATTAATAATCTTCCAAGTGACAAAACTATGTGCTTGAATTTAAATATCAAATAAATGTTCTGCGAACAAATGTGTCGCTTTCAATATTCCATGTTGGTGAGAAGAGGGAAAAAAATAACAATAATACCTGCATGCGACAAACATATGCATAAAATATTGTCACTAAAGCATGCTTTCTAAAATGTTCGAAAGTGCTGGAATTATGTTTTTTATTGCTTGCATGTCCGTTTATTATTCAAAGTGCAAAATTTCATCTTAAAAAAAAATTATGCACTAATTGCACTGGTCAATTGACACCACTGGTGCTTGTCGCTTCCTTGTAGTATGATGTAAACTTGCATGCATATAAAACTAGTTCTTATGCATGACACAAAACTGAAAATGTATATAAGGACTATGGAAAAGTACTGTTTCCCATAATGCATGTTAAATGACCAAATAGATACACATGATAGGAGCTCGCATGTGTATGTGTAGAAACACTGTAGCACAATTCTGTAATTATTGTTTTTGACCAGAACTGCTGTTTGTAGAAAATACGTTTGCTATGCTGCTTCTTCTCTCTGGATTGCTTGTCGTCTTGACTGCATGGGGCAATGTAAAAATGTGGTAAATTACCCGTAGAACTTGGGAAATGGGGAAAAGTTGTTGTTTTAACTGCAAACAGTGTGGAGGGGAATTTTATCTAGCTTCATCACTAGGTGCTGTGGATAATGTGTAGTCCGCTAAACTGGGAAATGTATGGTTGATTACATCCTTCCTGTAAGATGGTCTCCGTGTAGTAATTAGAAATGTCTGCATGTCTCCCTCAAATTGGTGGTGACGAGTCTCTTCTTGAAATAGTACTTAAAATGTCTGCATGTCACCCTCGTAGAATGGTAATCAGTCTTTCTGCCTGGTAATAGACTGCTTGCGGATGTCCGTCATGAAAAATGCCCATGGATGGTGTAGGTATTGCTTGTCCATGGCGCTCCGTATAGACAGGTTAGGTTAAAAGGAAAAATTATGACAAAGAAAGGAAATTGCAATAGGATGGGTATATATAATTCAAGTATGCATGTACACAAAACCAACTAATTTCCACTGCCTTTTCTTTACAATTAAATTAAATTGTCTCATCAAAATAAAATAAATTAAATAAATATATAAAATAATTGCCATAACTCTTTGAAAATAAATAAGGAAAATTTAAATAAAATATCCAACCGTAATTAAAATATTAATGTCCATGATTAATGTGTTGCCTTAACCTATTAATTATTACTGCGCTGCTCTGAATTAATCTGTTTCGCAAGCTGATGATGCTTATAAAAATAATATCCTAGGGTTGCTGTTAATAACACATTCCAAATAACAAAAACTAATATAGACATAGGCAAAGGGTTTAAAACTAATTCTTGAAATGAAATGTTCTTACTAATTGATTGATTAAGTTGCTTTAAAGCAAGTTCAAGCGAAGTCCATTGGGGAATAGTGAAATCAGATAAATTCTTGGGAATATTAAGTAGTAATTCAATTTCCTGCATTTTGACTTGTTCGAAAGCTAAAATTCTTGTGTGTAAAATTTGTTGATCCACAATAATTTGCGAAAAATCCTGATAATTAAAAAATAAAGATTGGCCTTCGGTAAGCTGAACTGATCTGTGCGTGTTCAAATTATTATTCAAATTCTGAATGACAATAAACTGACCTGAACCTGATATTAAAATACCATTACGTGTTCTGATAAACTGAAATAATTTATGGTCAGTAATAGATTTCACTTCAAAATTACAAAATGTAAAATTAATAAACAAAGATAAGTGTTGCAAGCATGTTCTAAATGCTACTTCTGAGTTTCGTTGAAACTCCAGGTGGTAACAAATATAGCATCAGGGAATTAAAAGGTGAAATTCAAATTTGAAACACAATAAAAATAATGAAAAACTTTCTCAATTTCAAATTTCCTTTAAACAAAAGAAATGTATCCACTCAAAACTTCTTGAGTCCGCCGTATACCTCAAATCACTTGGTCGTGTAAACAGACCCGCCGCGGAAAGGTATACTTGACTCATATAAGAATAGTGTGTCAATTCCTTAGGTATGTCCAAAAAAAATAGATAGAGAATAGTTATGCAATATATTAGAATATAAATACAAATTAATAGTTATTACCTACTGTACTAACATTAACATGAAGTTAATCAGTAAGAAGTAATGAATTTATTGCTGCATTGTCGAATAAGGTGCAAATTGGGTAAGTGAGCTAAATTTCCTAATAATAATAAATTCTCAAGTAATAACATTTGTGGTAAACCACACTGTTTAAATTTGGAAAGGCTAACGATGCCATGGCGACTTTTGCTGCACATGCCTGTGCTAATCACCGAGGCTGAGCCTTGGCATGTTGCTAACAATTTCGATTACTCTAAGTGCATAAAGTGTTAAAATTGCCCTTTTGTAAAATTTCCCTGATTTTATCGAAATTTCGTTTATCTTTATCCTGATTTAAACCAAATGTACGTCGATTTCCCAAAAAATTTACTTACTATAAATATCTCTATGAAAAACGGGAAAATTTTGCGAGAAAAACGCAAAAAAAAATTCGTCTTGTTGTTCCTTTGTAAAATTATTGGTCGTGATTAGTCTGAAGTGCATAAATGCGACGTTTTATGGCAAAAGTTATCTATATAGAACAAAATATCCCTAACATTGTTTACATGAACTTCTATCGTAAAAATCAACTTCTGATGGCTATATGCGTAACTAAACTGATCCCCTAAAATTTTAATGGACGACCGCTACTAATGCGAAAAATATGTAAAGCCTATGGTAAGTGTTTTCTGACTTCCAGCGTGTTCAAGGTACTCGGAAGAGAGCTTGAGTGCGGAAAAGGAATTCGCTGATACCAGACATTCTAAATTGTGCAAAGTTGTATTCTTCGTAGTCGCTTGGAAGGACTGAACTGATTTCTCTACAGCGACAGGCGTGATCGGCGACTTCGGGGAAGTTCGGGTTCCGTTCGGGATAGCGAACGAAAAATCGTTGCTTTGGGCAACAAGCAAAGGTGCGGAGAAAGAAAATGCAACGCCATGATTCGCTGACCACCAGCATGATGCGTTAAAGTTTACAAAACTTTAACTTACTACGAACAAGGTTTAGTAAGCGCTGCGGGAGTTCGAAATAAAGTCAAGGTCTTTGAAATGACGTAATAAATGGGATAGAAAAAAAAAAAACTTCGTTGTGCTTGCGACAGCGTGTTTACTTGAACACTTCCGCGCTCGTAATAACAACAGTTGGGAAGCTGTTAGCAAACTAAATGACTAATAAACCTAGCATAAGGTACAATCAAACGTAAAAAATGAATTATACTTAAAATTTAAAACGTAATTAATATAAAAATTCTAGGCGAACGTGAAGTCGTAGAAAATATGATCTGTGAACGATACAACAGGTTCGGGAACCTGAAAATTTGGCTTACTTTCTGCTTTTAAAGTAACACTTGAAACTTTCTCGGCTTTTACTGGTGACTGATTCGCAAATAACTCTTTAACTTTTACAGCTGGCTGAACACAGGATGAAATAGGCAATTCACTTTCCATTTTGCGACTGTTTTGAACAAAATTAGGATCCTTGCTTACGGCAAATGTCTGAACTCTATCTTTAACGGATAAAATATTCTTCGGCAAATCTATACTGTCGTCTTTAGTGACTAAACTATTTCTGGATACATCTTGAACTTCTTGTTGTACCCTGGGTTGAATAATAATGGACTGAGGCAGTGGTGGCGGCAGTGGTGGATTTATTGTTTTCAATGGTACCACTTCAACAATCGGTGCAACATCGTCGTAAATCCGATCAATGGACGGTGAATCATTAAGTTTGCTTAACTGTAATTCGTTGGTACACTCATGGTCATAAATAATAAATTTCTTGCGTTGACATTGAAAATAACAGATTATGAAAATTATAAAAATACTAATAATAAATGTTGTTAATAATAAAATTGTAATTATATTATAAGGATAGTCAAAGGACTTGTTCAACAGATAAATAAAATTATAAGCTTTGACGTATGGAAGAAATCCGTTTAAAATAACTAAAATCGCAATGATTTTCATGTTGCTTAGGCAATCAAAACAAACAGTTCTTCAAAACTAATACGTACTTTAAGCCTGCCTAGTCTAATTAGTAAATATTTTAACTCAACTTTTAATTATTTCTGACTCTAGGCTCAAATTATCTGCGTAATTTATTTATTTAATATAATTTATTTCCTAAATTTATTAGCACTGTTTGACTTATCTTATTTTTCAGGTGTTAACTTTATGTTTAAATACTTTGAAATCAATCGAACCGTACTGAGGTACAAGGTAAGGAAAAAATTGAAACTGATTTACTCCTGACTACCTGAAATAAAATAATAATTATTATTAATGCGATCTTTAAATGCATTAAAATACTAACATCACTAAAACTTGAAGAATCTTTAATTCTCTCTACTCATTCTAAAATATGCTTAGCATATTATTGTGGCAAAGCTTTAAACTAAAACCGTTGTGGTTTAATCATAATCATTCTGCGATGGCAGAATGGATTTCCAGGATTATCGGTAGCTATCCAATATCCGAAGGAAAATACTTGTAACTGGAGCGCAATAAAATCTTGACGTCGACGTCTACATATTCATATAATATAAATATTCTCATAATTGGCGCTTAAATATAAACTTTGCTAATATAATCATATACCTTCTTCTGAAGAGTAACTATAAAATTCTAGTGACGTATTCGCTGAGCTAGTATTGTTACATACTGCAAAAACTTTTGTGCCTAAAGCACATTATTAAATAATAAGTCTGCTTTTAATCTTTAATATTATTAGTGCTATTCTATGATAAATTATTATTATTATTATGTCATGCAAGTGAATTTAATATATTAGACCTGTTTCACTTTAATAAATGACGTAACTTGGAGCAAACTTGCAATATTTATATTTAAACTTTTAAAACAATCTGCATTTTAAAGTTTTTAACATTCGAAGCTACAACGTGCTAAGGATAAATATTCAACTGTCAAACGAAACATTGTTTCGGACAGGAGAAAAAAAAATATATAAATATATACTAACAAAACAAAAAAAAAATCTCGTTAATATGTGAGAAACGTCCACGCCGTGTGATGCTCTCCTAATTCTCTTCTAGTTATTCAAAATAAGTTGGCTGTGCCTAACTTTGCTTAAAGCATATAAGTATATGTATATCTGTGTACGGACTCATTCTCGTCACTACTGCTTACCTGTGTACGGACATCTCTCGTCACTGCAGCCTATTTATACATCTATTACTTCTCAACTAGAACTTTTAATTAATCGGGCGGTTTATATCCTAAATCACGGTACGCCACTCTAACTATATACGCCTGGCGTAATAGCGGACATAATTGTACAGCGTGTCGAGGAATATAATTAGCGTTTCGTTTCTTTACATATTAACATGAATTAAAATTTTCAGGCAATGTATGCGTAAGTTAAGGTAACGTAAGGCAAGTGACTATCTCGTATAAACTTGACTATCTCCTTAATCTAAGCTCCCTTCATGAGGTGCTAGGAGACTTCAGTCATTAAGAATATAAATGAGTGGTCCTCGGGGCCTTATTCGTTCCCAAAACTATATATGTATAAAAATGTAATATCCTCGTTGCAAAAATCTTAGCAGTCATAGTTCAAGCATTCTAAATCCTTTACAAGTTACGGTCAGTTTTAAACCAAATTTAAATTAAACTTTTAAGAAATTTCAATTAATAATAATAACAATAACAAAATATTGACTGGAACAAGCATACTCTGTGCCATGACTCGTTAAAATACACCATAGTGCCGATTGACTCTAACTCGGTGGCACTAATTTATTTTCCTCATTCATAAATAACTTTAAAATCCACTTTTAATCCACGTTGTTAATTAATTAAAATGTTAAGGGTAAAAATCGTTTACTGTTTACTATAGCTTACTGCATCCTCATAACCAACGTTGTAATAATTTTCGTATTCAAGATTATGTAAAAAAAAATTCTAAAATCACTGTCAATGCAAGAAATCTTCAAATCTAAATGCCTTTTCCTTATTCCTTATTTAAAATTCTGGATGGTAAAAATTTCTCAGGTGGGAATTTGTCATAACCATGGTACCGGGTTTGTGAGTGAACCACAGAGCTACCAGGAGCAGATTGATAGGGAATCGTCCACGGACATCCCTGGGCCGGCCACATTTTTGATGACATGGGCCTCCCTAAAATCCGACATCGAACCTTCCGCCACGCGGACTGCCGGACGCTCCTGATACCATAGCGCCAGCCCGACGCGGGTAACCGCGACGGAGCTAGGGCGCAGGTTCCTTTGCATTCTACATTTCGCTGATTACCGACCCAAACTTGAAGTCGATAAATTTAATCAAATTCATCCTCATGTTAGACTAAACATCTATCATGGCATATATAAATTCTTCTCCCCCCCATTAATGCAAAAGCTTTAAGCCCTATGTATTTTCAAAATAAAATATGGCAAGAACATACTAACAAAACTAAATAAATGAGCAAAATTTTGAGGTGGGTAATAAACTAGCACTCCACTACATGTCAAAATTTGGGGTGGGGAATAATCCTAAACTGGTTACAAACTCTTTTCTCATCGCATTTCCGAAAAAATGCATGAGAAGCCCTAGCAAATCCACCACGTGTCAAAATTTAGCTAGGGGGTTACATTTAAACTGGTTAACATTAACTGCAATTCTTTTCATTTCCGAAAAATGAAAAGGCCTCAAGCACTCCACCACGTGTCATGCTATTTTCTCATCGCATTTCCGAAAAAATGGATGAAAGCCCTAAGCACCTCCATCCACGTGTCATTCTATAGAATGAAGGGATCTGAACCAGTTAACTGATGGGGTGATGTAAACTACTCATCATTCATCCTCTTGATGAGACCACTCGTCATTGACATGACGAGTTATTGCTTGGCATGCGAAAGGTACAAATAACACAAAGGAATTAAACTACTGAAAAGACAATGGCAACTCGTTGGATTTTGTGAACCGTTGAACCTGTATCATGGCTGGGTGTAGGATAATTACCTGTCTAACTGAAGTCTCTGAGCTGAATCGAAAATAGCGAAGTCCTCTGTGAGCTTCTCTCTAAGTGTTGACCAAAGCGTGCTTCCACTATCGACCTCCTGTCTTGCTGACCTCCTCTCTCTACCAACTCAATTCCCAAAGTCCAGTCCCTTCCCAGCTTGTCTCACCTCTATATTCCCTGGCCATCGAGCTCTTCCTCGATGCCGAATCGCCGAATCGTGTTTATTATAATTGCTACCATGCAAACCGCTGACACCAAACCCAGAAGTGTTACCTGTTTCCTGAATGCTCAGGAGGTTTGCATGGCACAACACAATGCATTGTAAACATGCCTAAGAGGCTTGAGACAGCTGAGAAAAACAAGTGAATGCCCTGGTCAACATGAAGCGTTCAGAGAGACTTAATAAAATAAACATACAATCTTAGGGATTGTTACGATTCCAATAACAATTTTTTCACTTTACTTTTAAAGATTGTGGTTCTCTCAAAATTTTTGTAACTTTTTGGTAATATATTGTATAACTGGATGCCTGAGTAAAAAGGTCCTGTTTGGAATGCAGTTAGCCGCACTTTGGGAATGTGGAAGTTATCTTTTTGTCTGGTATTGTAATCGTGAGTGTCTATGTTCCTTGGATAGTTCGATTTTGTTTCGTGTATGAAAGTAAGTGTTTCAAGTATGTACAGACTTGGAAGTGTTAATATACGTAATTTTTTGAAAAGCGGTTTACATGTATCAGTTTTATGTGCATTTGCCAAAATACGCAATGCTCTTTTTTGAATTTTAAAAATCCTCTGCGATTGAGCCGAGTTTCCCCAAAATTGGATACCATACCTCAAAATACTTTCGAAGTTTGAGAAATAGATATTTAGCAAACATACTGTATTGAAACTATTTTTTAAGGTTCTTAATTGGTAACATACGGTGTTTAGCCTCTTGCATAAATGATCTATGTGAACTTTCCAGTTTAGACACTCGTCTATAAATATTCCAAGAAATTTTGTATTGTTAGTAGCTGTTATAACGGCATGCCCTACTGTGAAATTATATTGCTTAATAGAAGAGTTTTTGGCTCTAGATACACCAAATTTTATTATATTAGTTTTTTCGTTGTTCATAGAAAGTTTGTTTGCTGCAAACCAGCTTTGTAGTTCAGTAAGAGCTTCTTCCGTTTTTTGAATTAATGTTACATCGTTAACAGAATCTACCAAAGCCGTAGTATCATCAGCGAAAAGAGTAATTTGGGCGGTATCAACATTTGCTGGAAGGTCATTTATGAACAATAAAAACAACAGGGGTCCTAGTATCGATCCTTGGGGGATTCCAATAACCACATCTTTCAATTCGGAGTAATATGTTGTTTGAGTCCCATTATTGGATATGCTATTTATTGCAACGCTCTGTTTTCTATTCGATAAATAGGATTCTATTAATTTGTTTGATACACCGCGGATTCCGTAGTATTTTAATTTCTCTAGTAGCAAGTGATGATTCACACAGTCAAACGCTTTTGATAAATCACAAAAAATTGCAACAACAGAATACGTTTTGTTTATGGCGGAAAGAATATTATCAATTACATCAAAAATGGCATTTTTTGTTGTTTTCGATTTCACAAACCCATTTTGTTGCTTTATGAGTATCTTTTTATCTTCTGCATACTTTATTATCCTGGGTAACAGGCAAAAAATCGTCCAGGGTTTCTCAGCTGAATTAGACTAATTTTGATGCCCTGAGTCCGAAAATGACCTTGGTTTTGCTCAATCAGGTCAATCTTTCGAGCTACAGCAGGGGTCGAAGTGTCCTATATTTTTTAATTACTTTCACACCACTTAATTTATATATATATTTTATAATATTATAATATAATATTTTTTAATTACTTTCACACCACTTAATTTATATATATATATTATAATAATATAATATTATTTATTATTTTCAGATGGCTTCGGCGCGACGTTCATGCAGGAATAATCCTGACGTTTTCTGCTACATCTGCGGAGAATACACGCTGTCAGCGGACAGGAAGAACATCACAAGATTCGTGAAGCACGCATACCAGGCGTACTTTAAAGTCAAGCTAGGTGACCAAGATAAGTCCTGGGCACCGCACACGGTGTGCAAGACGTGCGTGGAATACCTCAGGCGGTGGACTAAGGGCGCCAAAACTTCACTGAAGTTTGGGATTCCGATGGTTTGGAGGGAGCCGCTTGACCATGCATCGGATTGTTACTTCTGCGCCATCAATACTACTGGCATCAACCGGAAGAATCGGCACATCCTCCAGTACCCCGACCTTCCATCTGCCCGCCGTCCAGTTGCTCACTGCGAAGAAATACCTGTACCAGCGTTCCCACAGCTTCCTCACACCGACGACGAGGCCACCACTTCAGAGGACGTAGGAGATACAGAACAGGAGTATGAAACACAAGATGGTCCGCAGCCCTTTTCACAATGTGAGCTGAATGATGTGGTTCGGGATCTCAGCTTGTCGAAGACTTCCTCCGAGCTGTTGGCCTCCAGACTCAAAGAGAAAAATTTACTTGGCGAGGACGCGCGTATCACTTTCTTCCGTAGAAGGCATGAGGAGTACATGGGCTACTTCTGCCAGGGGGAAGACCTCGTGTACTGCCGAGATGTCGCCGGTCTTCTTCATAAACTTGGCACTCCTACATACGATCCGACAGATTGGCGACTCTTCATTGACAGCTGCAAGCGCTCTTTGAATTGTGTGCTCCTCCACAACGGGAACCAGTTCGCCTCAATCCCTCTTGCGCACTCCACAACTCTCAAAGAGAAATATGAAGCAGTGAAGTATGTGCTTGACAAAATCCAATATAAGCAGCACCAATGGATGATCTGCGTCGACTTCAAGATGGTGAACTTTCTACTAGGTCAGCAGTCCGGGTTCACGAAGTACCCATGCTTTATATGTATGTGGGACAGTCGAGACAGAGTCCAGCACTATGTAAAGAAAGAGTGGCCGGCGCGAGAGCAGTTAGTACCTGGGGCGAGAAACATCATAAACGAACCTCTTGTTGACCGGGAGAAGATATTGATCCCACCGCTACACATGAAGCTTGGGTTAATGAAACAGTTCACGCGCGCTCTGGACAAGGATGGGAGGTGCTTCAACTACATGTGCCGAGCATTTCCTCGACTGACCATTGAGAAGCTCAAGGCCGGCATTTTTGATGGCCCACAGATACGGCAGCTCATACAGGACACTGAGTTCCAAAACTCCATGAACACGCTTGAGTGCGCCGCCTGGAAATCGTTTGTGCAGGTGGTGAACAACTTCCTGGGGAACACGAAGGCACCAAACCACGCCACACTCATCAGCAGCATGATAGAGGCCTTCCAAAAACTCGGGTGTTTGATGAGTATAAATATGCACTTCCTGTTCTCACACATGGACTGGTTTCCTGAAAACCTTGGGGCGATGAGCGACGAGCAGGGAGAAAGGTTCCATCAGGACATGCGCCAAATGGAGGAGAGGTACCAGGGGAGGTGGGACGCAGTCATGCTGGCGGACTACTGCTGGTCGCTGAAGAGAGACAACCCAGCAGCTGCTCACACACGGAAATCGAAGAAACGCCGATATCTGCCTTGAACTCTGAACTTTTGTGTCATGTAACGCTCATTCTTATTATATTATGATTATGCTTATCAAATTTAATGTAGTAAATAAATAATGAATTAATTTGGATACGTTGACTTTTATTTCTTGAGGGAAACGGAAAAAATTGTCAGGGGTTTATCAGCAGAAATTAGATTTTCTTACGAAAAACAGATTTTTTTGAAATTTCTGTAGAAAAAAATCCTGACCTGATTGAGCAAAACCAAGGTCATTTTCGGACTCAGGGCATCAAAATTAGTCTAATTCAGCTGAAAAACCCTAGACGATTTTCCAAATATTTTTTTTTGTTGCCCAGTGTTATAGATTAATTTTTCGAAAATTTTTGAAAAAATTGACAATAAGGAAATTGGTCTGTAGTTTTCAATTTTTATTTTATTTCCTTTCTTATACAAGGGTATTACTTTTGATATTTTTAGACAATCTGGGAAGCTGCCATTTTCCATACAGTCGTTAATTAATTTAGGCAAGGGCTCCTTAATGTACGTGCAAACCTCTTTGATCACGTTAATCGGCATTGAGTCTAGCCCTGTTGACTTTTTGTTTTTCATATTTCGAATTATGTTGGAAATTTCTTCGTCTGTAGTAGGGGTCATATAAAAAGAATGCGTGAAAGATCTTTTGACGTTATTTAACTTTTCTTTGTATGTGTCCGTTACGCTGATGTTACGTTGCAGGTTAAGTGCTACATTAACAAAATAATTATTAAAGGTATTAGCTATTTTTTGCGGATCTGTCTCTATTACATTACCTGTTTCTAATATGATATCTTGATTCGTGTTCGTTTTTTTACCCTTTAATATGATTAACTATTTTCCATAGTTCTGCAGTTTTGTTTTCTGAATTATTCAACTTTTTATCAACATATAATTGTTTGCAATGTTTTAATGTTTTCTTGTAATTTTTGTTGAACTGTTTGTAATGATCTTTAAGGGTAGGGCTGTTTGTATATTTACTCTGTTTATAACTCCATTAAGCCTTGTTTCCATGATTATGAAAAACTAAATATGCTGACCAAGGCAGTAATTTATTTTATTAAAAAACATAAACTAACGTAACGTTTCAACCTTCTAGCAAGGTCTTCTTCAGACTCTGTATCAAGTACAAAAGTAACCAGATACAACAAGAAGGGCAATATATATACACAAACATTACTCCCTCCAGACTATTTAGAAAGTTGTTTAGAACTTTCTAGCAGATGACTTTCACTTTCCAACTTTACTTTCACCTAAAAGGCTAAACACAATCACTTCCATATAGAATGTGGTTGGACTTTTTAATCTCACGCTCTTTTCCCTTCATTTTTCTTCCTTCTCCTCTCCTCTTTTTCTCTTGTCCTTTCCACTCTTTCCAACATCTTCTTCCATTCTTTGTTTAACTTCAGTCCCCCATTCCAGTTCATTGTGTCTTCTTCGCCTTTCTTCTCTATTTCCTTGGCTTCCTTCCATTTTCTCACTAGCATTCTCTTCTCCCTTCCTATCTGCTTAGCCTCATCCCACTCTATGTCATGTCCTGTTTCTCTCGTGTGTTTAAATATTGCATTTCTCTCTCTCTTAAGTCGTACATCATCCCTATGTTGTTTCAACCTGTCTTTCAGCCTTTTTTTCGTTTCTCCTATGTACACACTCTGACATTCTTTACATTTTACTTCGTAGATAATCCCTTCTTCTTCCTCTTCTCTGTTTTCCTTTTTCTTGTTAGCATTCCTCGCTATTCCTAAGATGCTTCTCCCTCCCTTCCTGTAAGTTTTAATTCCTGCTTTCCTAAGCACTTTGCATATCTTTTCTGTGGTCTTCCCCATACTCCTTATTCCAAACCTTCTCTCCTCTTTTTCTTTCTCTTCCAATTCTCCCCTGCCCGTTTTCTTACTTCTTCTGTTTATGTCCAGTCTATCCTGCTTCTCATAGCCATTCTTTTCCAGCTGTTTCCATAGGCTATTTATTTTCCCTTCTTTTTCACATTCTTTCATGCATATTTTCTTGATTCTGTCCTCCATATTCTTTATAAAATTTATTTTTGTCAACTCACTTACATCACTTCTTTTGTGGCAGAATACCCCTGCTGCACACTTCTTCTGATGCCAAGCGGTTTCAATTTCTTGTCCTCTTTTCCTTTTCATCAATATATCTAGATAGCTTAACTTGTCTTGTTCTTCTATTTCAAGTTCCAATAATATCCCTCTTTCTTCATCTTGAATTTCTTTGGCAAAAATGTCAAGCTGCCTCTTCGTTCCCTTCCATATGCCAAAACAGTCGTCCACATATCTGCAAAACAGAATCATTTTGTCACCTCCCTTTTCTATCACTTTCTTTTCCCATTCATTCATAACCAATTCAGCCAATGCTGGGCTTAGACTGGAACCTATATTTAGTCCTTCACTCATTAACATTATTTTATCTCCCATTATACTGTAACCGTTATTCCAAATGGTTTCCAGCGCCTTCACTACCCTTTCACTATCCCATTCTCCTATAATTTCTTGTCCCATTCTCTTTTTAATAATGTCCAAAACGTGTCCCCTCTTGATGCTCGGGAACATACTTTTCACGTCTAAGCTAAACATTGTCGTCTTCATCTCATTTAACTTAAGTCCTTTTATGAGGTCTACTACTTGTTCACTGTTCTTAACTGCTCTGCTTTCTTGCTGTGTTACTAACACGTCAATAACTTTCTTTAATTTCTTTTCTAAGGGTTCCAAAATATTGTTTCTGCAGTTCATTACTGGTCTTAACTTTATCTCCTCTTTGTGTATCTTTGGAAAGCCTTTCAAACTTGGTAGTCTTCCTGTCTCCTTTATGCATTTCCTGAATCCACTCCTCCTACAGTCTTTAATGATTCTTTCTTTTATAGTTTGTTCTTCTCCTGTTCCACAAATCTCCTCATATCCATTTTCTTTTAGGTCTTCAAACTTCCTCTCGTACCATTCTCTTTCCATCACCACAATTGCTCCACCTTTATCTGCCTGCTCTATCACCACATCATTTCTTGTTTTGATTTTCTTCATCCCTTCCCTTTCTTTTTGACTCAAATTATCTACTTTTCCTTGTTTTCCCATTTCTTTCTTCAGTATGGCTGCTGTTCTTCTTGATACAGAGTCTGAAGAAGACCTTGCTAGAAGGTTGAAACGTTACGTTAGTTTATGTTTTTTAATAAAATAAATTACTGCCTTGGTCAGCATATTTAGTTTTTTTACTCTGTTTATGCAATGATCGCTTTAATTTGCTAAGATTTTTAATTTTCTTGGTTATCCATAGGCAATTGTTTTTGTTGTGAACTCGTGCTTTTTTTATGGGAAAACATTTATTAAAATGGTATCTTACAGTATCAAGAAATTTTTCGAATTTCTCGTTTACGTGTACTGCCATATTGTTTATAAAATCCCATGTTTCTGATTTAAGCGCTTTTCTGAATTTTGAAATGTTCTCATCATTGTTTGTGGGTCTGACAAATCTGAATTTTGCGCGTGGTTTATGATTTCGCTTGTCTTCTATTACGTTTACCTTAATAAGCTGAGAATCATGGTCAGAAAAACCTATGCAAGTTTCTACTGAATATTTATTAACGTTTATATTGGTAAAAATATTGTCTATTGTACTTTTTGTTGTTTTGGTGATTCTAGTTGGAGTTGTAATTGTATGAAACAGACTAAAAAAGTTCATTACATCCAGAAAACTATTTGAAACTATTTTTTTCTGCAGTGTCTTTAGCTACATCAATGTTAAAATCTCCACAAACAACAATATTCTTTTTGGAGCTTTTTGTTACGAGATTTAGTAATAATGTTAACTTATTTAAGAAGACATCCATGTTTCCACTAGGCGTTCTATATATTGATATTATGCATAAGTTGTAAATAGCTATTTCAATTGCTGCGCATTCGAAGTCTTGTTATACAGAGAACTCAACAGCTTGTTTTATTTCAACTACGTTACTTTTAAGTTCATTCTGAGTGAAAATTAAAGACCCGCCTCTTATTATATTTTGCCTACTGTAACTAGATGCAATACATAAATTATCAATATAATTAAACTTTGTTTCATCTTTCGCTAACCAGTGTTCAGTGCAACAAAAAATAGTAATTTCATTGTTGTTTTCTTTTTGTTCCTCGAAAAATATATCTAACTCTGACGCTTTTGATGTCAACCCTTGAACGTTGCTATGAAATATAGAGATAGTTTCTAAAGCTAGGTCACTGCTCGACGGATTCTTACCTCCCCTTTGTCCCGATCTCCCACTCCACAGGACTCACTTGTTTCGGTTCCTCAGCTGCATCCTGGAATCCTCGCAGTTCGATAGCCGGGGGTGACGTGGGGTGGGGGTGGGGATAGCAGCAGACACTCGTGATTCACGTTCGACACTTATATTCTCATTCACAGATGCATTTCCAGGAATTTCCTGCGTTGCCATATTTCTTTCAACGGAACGCGATCTTGCATATTCTTCGCACTGTTGCAAGGAATAACGCACACCGTTAACAAAGAGATGATCGTAACGAAGGAACGCACTGTCACCGCACTTCCTGGCTTCTTCGAGATGAGGTTTTAGCTCGTTTCTAATCTGACGCACACGATCAGAGTAATGCTCCGAAACCGCTACACCGCACTGTTTGAAACTTTTAGATTTCATCAGTATTTTCGTCCTGTCTTTGAACGAGAGAAACTTGGCTACAATCGGACGGCAGCCTCTTCTTGAGCCAAAGCGATGGACCCTCTCGAACGAATTTCCTCCTAGCGCGATGCCTGTATTCTTTTCTATCACTTGGCATAGTATTTCCTCAGTCCTCTCCCATGTTTCCCGTTCTTCCTCCTGGACGTTGTAAAAAACGAGGTTGTTCCTTTTAGATTGGGACTCAAGGTAGGATACTTGATCATTTAACCTGGCGTTCTCTTCTTTTAAGAGAATCGGATTCAAAACTTTTTAAAGGTTGTTCAAAACTATACAAAACCCATAGATCATCCTGGCATAGGAATTTTTCGAATTCAAAACATGTGCTGCTATAGTAGCATTTTTGAATTTAGATTTTTGAAGTTGTCCTTCGGATTCAAAACTTTCTGGAGGTTGTTCAAAACGATACATAACCTAGACTACGAAATGGCATCGTTTCCGTTGAATTTGGTGAAAGTGCTACTGAGGCGTCAACCTGTAGTAGCATTTTTGAATTCGTTATTACGAAAAACTGAATCGGATTCAAAACTTTTTAATGGTTGTTCAAAACTATACAAAACCCATAGATCATCCTGGCATAGGAATTTTTCGAATTCAAAACAAGTGCTGCTATAGAAGCATTTTTGAATTTAGATTTTTGAAGTTGTCCTTCGGATTCAAAACTTTCTGGAGGTTGTTCAAAACGATACATAACCTAGACTACGAAATGGCATCGTTTCCGTTGAATTTGGTGAAAGTGCTACTGAGGCGTCAACCTGTAGTAGCATTTTTGAATTCGTTATTACGAAAAACTGAATCGGATTCAAAACTTTTTAAAGGTTGTTCAAAACTATACAAAACCCACAGATCATCCTGGCATAGGAATTTTTCGAATTCAAAACAAGTGCTGCTATAGTAGCATTTTTGAATTTGAATTTTTTTAGTTGTCCTTCGGATTCAAATCTTTCTGAAGGTTGTTCAAAACGATACATAACCTAGACTACGAAATGGCATCGTTTCCGTTGAATTTGGTGAAAGTGCTACTGAGGCGTCAACCTGTAGTAGCATTTTTGAATTCGTTATTACGAAAAACTGAATCGGATTCAAAACTTTTTAATGGTTGTTCAAAACTATACAAAACCCATAGATCATCCTGGCATAGGAATTTTTCGAATTCAAAACAAGTGCTGCTATAGAAGCATTTTTGAATTTAGATTTTTGAAGTTGTCCTTCGGATTCAAAACTTTCTGGAGGTTGTTCAAAACGATACATAACCTAGACTACGAAATGGCATCGTTTCCGTTGAATTTGGTGAAAGTGCTACTGAGGCGTCAACCTGTAGTAGCATTTTTGAATTCGTTATTACGAAAAACTGAATCGGATTCAAAACTTTTTAAAGGTTGTTCAAAACTATACAAAACCCACAGATCATCCTGGCATAGGAATTTTTCGAATTCAAAACAAGTGCTGCTATAGTAGCATTTTTGAATTTGAATTTTTGTAGTTGTCCTTCGGATTCAAATCTTTCTGAAGGTTGTTCAAAACGATACATAACCTAGACTACGAAATGGCATCGTTTCCGTTGAATTTGGTGAAAGTGCTACTGAGGCGTCAACCTGTAGTAGCATTTTTGAATTCGTTATTACGAAAAACTGAATCGGATTCAAAACTTTTTAATGGTTGTTCAAAACTATACAAAACCCATAGATCATCCTGGCATAGGAATTTTTCGAATTCAAAACAAGTGCTGCTATAGTAGCATTTTTGAAGTTGTCCTTCGGATTCAAATCTTTCTGAAGGTTGTTCAAAACGATACATAACCTAGACTACGAAATGGCATCGTTTCCGTTGAATTTGGTGAAAGTGCTACTGAGGCGTCAACCTGTAGTAGCATTTTTGAATTCGTTATTACGAAAAACTGAATCGGATTCAAAACTTTTTAAAGGTTGTTCAAAACTATACAAAACCCATAGATCATCCTGGCATAGGAATTTTTCGAATTCAAAACAAGTGCTGCTATAGAAGCATTTTTGAATTTAGATTTTTGAAGTTGTCCTTCGGATTCAAAACTTTCTGGAGGTTGTTCAAAACGATACATAACCTAGACTACGAAATGGCATCGTTTCCGTTGAATTTGGTGAAAGTGCTACTGAGGCGTCAACCTGTAGTAGCATTTTTGAATTCGTTATTACGAAAAACTGAATCGGATTCAAAACTTTTTAAAGGTTGTTCAAAACTATACAAAACCCATAGATCATCCTGGCATAGGAATTTTTCGAATTCAAAACAAGTGCTGCTATAGAAGCATTTTTGAATTTAGATTTTTGAAGTTGTCCTTCGGATTCAAAACTTTCTGGAGGTTGTTCAAAACGATACATAACCTAGACTACGAAATGGCATCGTTTCCGTTGAATTTGGTGAAAGTGCTACTGAGGCGTCAACCTGTAGTAGCATTTTTGAATTCGTTATTACGAAAAACTGAATCGGATTCAAAACTTTTTAAAGGTTGTTCAAAACTATACAAAACCCATAGATCATCCTGGCATAGGAAGTTTTCGAATTCAAAATGGTGCTACTACAGGTTGACAGACATCATTTATTTGAGACTGGGTGAACCCCAGAGCCGCTTTATGCGGGGACAACGCAGGAAAGAATTCATACTTTAGATCTCCCACGCGGGAGATCCGGGAATATTACATGTAATTATTTTAAAAATCCATTCATATATCACGGATCTACAACGGTAAACATATGAAGTCAAGCGTTCATTTCTTTCCTAATACTTGTTACCTTTAAGAGAGAGAGAGTTTTCATAAAATATAATAATTATATGAAATTTGTGTCGCATTTTTTAAAGTTTAACTGTGGTCGAGCGAGATATCCTTTTGTGCTTAATATTATTGAAATAGCGTAACAAGTCTCATTATTTATTTTATAGTTTGATGCTTTACTTAGGAATATATTGATTTTCAATTTCCTGTTGCTGCGTAATGACGGTGGGGGGTTGAAAGGGAGCGGCATCAAAATTACTAGCGTCGGCCCTGAGTCTAGCAGAGATAGATCAATCAATCTCACATCTCTAATTATTTTCAAATCACAATATTTATTGTCTTGTTGAAGCCACAGTTCATATGTAACACTTTTTTTCACGCGCTTCTCGTTCCTCGGTACGATTAAGCGGGCAAGCTCCTTCCAGCTACTTTAGCTGGCTCTTCCTCCGCCTCACCGGTTCCAGGTAGAAACAGCTCATCGGAGGAAAATTTTTTGCAGTACTTATGTTTTATGTATTTACACCACAACTTTTTACACGTTGTACAATAATATGGGATGTAGTTTAATTATTAATGAAATGAGAAGGTATTATGTGCAGACAAAAATGTTATGCCTTCTTTTCTTGTTTCTCTCCTTTTAGTAGTGTTTTATTTAAATATACTAATCTATTGGCCTCCATTAAAAAAATGAGTAAGCTAAACAGTCATAAATACGGAAGTATTTATTTGGGCAAGAGAACGCGCGTTCAAATTGTTGTTGTTGGTTTGGTTTATTTTACTTCGTTTTTCTGTCGCATTTGGTTATTGCGAAAAATGAGGATGAGTGATGATATGATGAAATTGATGAAGGGACCTTACAAAGAACGCGCATTCTTGTTCCTTTGTGTTGTACTCTGCAGTGAATAATGAAATAATTTGGATGAAAAATGTATCCCAGAACTCAAAAAGCCAAATGAATATTATTGAAGAAACTTCAAACAAGTGTGTCTTGTTACTAATATATTGAATTTTGTCACCTCCCATCACTTTTTCTAGCTGTAGTTATAGATTTAATCGTCATACGTAGCTAATGAGCTTATGGAAGTTATGAGAGACAATAGTGAACAGAGAACTCTGGACTCCTGATTTCACAGTGACCTGCAGATGCACTGGGAGGATTTTTTTTTTTTTTAGCGTTGCTCTTCCATCACTTTACCTAACTTCTGCCATGACGATGAACGTTGATTAAATTAGACGGGTGAAGGGTGGATACAAAGAAACACTCATGCACAGGCCAGGGCTAGAGCCCGGATCCTTCATTATCGAGATCGTGAGATGGAGAAATTAGGAAAATCAAGCAATGCAACGTTTTTTAAAAAAACGTTAATCATATACAAAGATGGTCTTTCAATCCAATTAAAAATTACCACTGAGGAAGAATGCAGTTTGCTTTACCGATACCCACGTAACCGAATAGTTAGAGCTTTCCACTCATCTTTGTTGTCGGCCGACCTCCGTGGGAGTGCAAGTGGTCCCGAATTGGTACCCAACAAGAGCCCACATGATAATATTTTGTTCTCCGATGTGCCAATCTGAACAAAACTCCGTATGCAGGACACTGGCTTGTTGATATATGTAAAATGATTCACTTGAAGAATTCTTACCCAAGGAACTTCAATGCTGAGAGTTTTCACTCGTTCCACTCAATGAGATACCCTAGATAAGTAAGGAGAGAATTATTTTTAAGTATATCAATTGCAATGTAAAGAAAGATTTTTTTACATTTACTCGTCTTATGACACTTTATCACACTCACAATGTTGACCAAAATGTTCAGTGCCAACTGGCCACCCACCCCAACAACCAAGACCCGGTTTGCACATTCAGCCATCGGGAGTGACTAAGAGGTCCAGGATCTCTTACAGCCAGATCTGGAGCACATTGTCCTGTCTGGATTGCTCTGACAATATCCAGAAGGTACTGTAGGCCTTTACTATAATCAGTTTTATTTACATTGATTTCATCTAATTCAATTGCTTCGAAATATATAACGGGTAATTTCTCACAATCAGGCAGTTGTTTGCAGATTTTCTCAGACAATGACGCGGGTCCCGTCGTCTTTCCGTCCAAGTATTCAAATATATGTCTGAATGGTTGCTCTTGGAAGTGAAGTAAACAAATGAACCACTGCAATGGGCGCTGTATTTTAACCTCTATGTTGTAGATAACACCATTTCTCACCCTGTGTTTGTTGCTGTGCCATCACAACCAATCGCTTCCAGTTCATTAATGTGACGTGACCGACCCACCAGGCTCACGAATAACGCAATGTGCTCCTCTTTCCTTACTCTTGGGTATATTTTAGCTCCTATTTTTTCTTGAAAGATAGAATTATCTTTTCTACCATCAAAGTATATATTCCCTTTCTTACTATGGGCCGGTCCCTGGTTGAGGCACATAGTGGTTCGGATCCCACTTTAAACTGTAGGTCCAGTCCCGATTAGCCTTCCTTACTGTGCAAACACATTCGAACAGGATTGCAAACATAAATAACACTCAATAGTTATCTCATTTATTACATTTACGAGTAGTAAAATACTGCGCACATTTGCAAAGCGGTAAAATCCTGATTTTTCACGAAAGTTCGGAAATTTTAGCCCTAATGCGCTAACTCAAAATGAAGACTGTGATTTTTCAAAATAATTCTTCTATTATCACGCATCAAAAATGAAGTACTTAGACGCTATTAAAAGCCAAGAAACGTTACCTGTATATTTTGAGCGTAAAGGTAAAATTTGTTGCTTTTTGGTCATTTTTTCCAAACTTTAGGCCCTTTGCGCGAACTGAAGTCAAACGTATGATTTTTTTCAATATTTTTCCGTTGATTAGCATGCAAATACGCAACTTTTGAGCCCTATTAGAATTCGATACTCGAAAAATCGATTTTTTCGACCCACCCTACCGTACACCCTCTCACTCGGTTTATACCCCGGCCACGCTATCTTCCGGCTCCCATACACAGCGCAGAACGGTTATTTCGACAAAATCCTGTTTTCCTGCTGGTCGCTTCGAGGAGCTAGATTGATTGATTGATTTGTTGTGTTAAGTCCACTTTATGCACAGTAAGGCTAATCGGGACTGGACCTACAGTTTAAAGTGGGATCCAAACCACTTGTGCCTCCACCGGGTACCGAACCCGAGACCACTTGATTACAAGGCGACGACGCTACCACCAGTGTTTCTTTCAGGCACAGGGAATCTACCGCCCCCCCAGAACAAAATTGTACAACAAAACCAAAGTATAAAACTTTTCTGCTACTGTTGTTTCCCTTGCATCGGACCGCATTACTTTGTGTGGCGAATAGTCTTGCCTTTATATTTCCCTCTGTAAATAACAACGCCTACACTTGTCCAATCTTACAGAAGAAGCAGAATAAAACTGGCAACCACACTAGCCTTATCTCCTCTCTCCCATCCCGAATGAAAGTTTCATTATTACTTGTAATGTGATGAATGAAATCCTCTGTGCACTTTCTATCCTCAGCAACGCTTTGCAAAATAAGGACTTGAGTCTGGCCAAAGTCATCCCTCTAATTACTTCAACCAAATTGCATTTGCAGGATATTCCTAATCAGTGTGAAAAAATCAACAGTATCTGCAAAAAATATTCGGACCGAACTGAAGAATATCGGATCTGAAGCGCACCTGGTTGCTGTTGAAGATGCTAGGAAAACTTTCTGTGGGATGAAGGGATACGCGGAAAGTGAAATTGCAGAAATGGAAAACAGGTTCAACGATCAATCTGTTGATACCATGAGATTCGCAAGTCAATTTGAAACCTTTCAGTCAGTAGTAGACTTGCAAGACACCGAAGTCAAAAGGTTTTGTGCTAATTGGCCCATGCTTAAGGTGCAAGGCGTTCTTGCTGACCTCAAGTCCTACAATTTTTTTGTCAAGTCGATGCTTGATAATGGAATATATGCAGAAGCTGACAATCCATTGTTGAAACTCTTAGAAGCTGACGTGGGATATTGCGAGTTGAAAAAACTCTGTGAAGTCCTTCTAACCATTCCCGTAACGACAGCCGGCGTAGAAAGGTCTTTCAGTGCTATGAATAGAATGCTAACTAGGACAAGAAGTAGAATGCTACCAGGAACTTTAATGCATTGCATGCTATTTGAGGGACCTAAGATTCCAACTGATCATTTTCTGGAGAAAACAGTAGACTTATATGCCACGAAGAAAGTTGGCAGGATAAGATTGCTGTATATTCTTCATGCCATCTTAAGCTTTGCATGATGTATTCTATTGAGTTTAATTGTAATATTTTTCCTGGTTCACCATTGTGGAATTTGTTCTGTATGATTAAATGTAAAAGTAGGTGATAATTTACTATTTACTGTTGTAATGCTAATTGCACAAGATCATATTTGTAAATGTTAGACAACAGACTAATGAAAAGAAACAGAGACAAATAAAAAGAATAATCAATCTCTTTCCACATTGAATTACTAAGTATACTTAGGTCTCCCAATCCTACTTTATTTTTGTTACTGTACGTCATTTCCCACCTGTAACGCTCAGCGTCAAGTTCCTTGACGAACCACGAACGACCACTGGTAATTCTCAATGTTAAACACACATATGTTGTATTTCGCAGATGAGATTCACAACGCCCTCCCAGTTCTCTGAAATGCCCCCCCGCCCGGAGCAAATTTTCTGAAAGAAACACTGGCTACCACTGCGCCATCAGGGAGGCACCAGGGAGCTAGAGTACGGCAACGCTAACAACCGGCGCGGGGACCACTTTTATGGCCGTCACCCGCTGTTTCCGCCTTTACCTACGAGCAAACTTGCGGTCGAACAGCCGATTAGGTCTACCGCTGACCCCTTGTTTAAGCAACAAGCGGCAACCTTAGAATTCCTCCTCCCCGAAGCAGCCAGCAGGGAAGCACTATTTTGTCAAAATAACCGTTCTGCGCTGTGAATGGGAATCGGGAGATATAATTGGCTGTTTGACTGCAAATGCTTTCGTAGGTAAAACAGCGGGTCACTGCCAAAAAGACAGTCCCCGCACCGCGGGACTTGGCTTGGCCAGACATCCTTTCAATCAGTGGAGGTGAGGAAGGGGGCAGTTGCCCCCGCACTATGCTAAACCTTATCTACAAAGGGATTATACTGTCTTCTCCCCCCCGTTTTGACACCTTGCCCCCCCCCACCGGTTTTGGAATCCAATCGCCACCACTGAGCATAGGCGTGCGCAAACCCTCTGATTAGGGGTGCAAAAGCCTTGATGAAGAAAAACCTCATTTTATCTCATTGTTTTAGTTTCATTGTATTGAGGCACCACAACGAATAAATAAATTGTATCCGAAATGTGCCGTGTTTCCTTCCCTCCAAACAATTGTGTTCATACATTTAAGACAAAACTGTTTAGCAGCAAGAGTCTGAAGTACTTAGTAGTTATAACATTTCTCTCTGGTAATTGCAAACTGAAAACAGCATTGATTTAATATGGCACAAAAAATTCATGGGGCGCCATGGCATTCTCCTTTACAATTTTCTTCATTTAGACCGTTCGGCGTCCAGGGACAAATCCCGCCGCCCCCTAGCTACAGCTCTGAACTTTACAACACGGTGAGAAAGGCAGAAACTGCGAGCGAAGCGAGCATGAATATTTTAGGAAATGTATTTTTATTTGTATAAAATTTGATATCGAGGGGGCCAATTTCCCTTTGCGTCACCCTGCAGGTGCTCTTGGCCGTCTGGAAGAAATAATGCAAGAATGACGTGAAAACTAATTCCATATTGAGCAGTGGCGTAGCATGGGCATTTCGGGTGGGAACGCCAAGTCCGAAGGAAGGGTCGGCCCTTTTTTGCTTCATAATTTACTTATGGAATTAGTCGCCACAGGCATTGTTTATTTGCCTGAAGTCAGCTGAGTTTTCAATAAAACATCATCCATGCAAGTTCTAGCTAGAAAAGTAGATGCCTCACTATGCAACAAATGTTTTGAACTCTGGTGTTTTACACCTTTTTTATACCTTTCGGCATGACGCAGGTCATTAGAAAACCTACCTGAATCACAAGCGCCTCTGCACAACAGTAGACGTCATTGTTGTGGGCGATCCAACTACTGATTGATTTGGTTTATTTTACTTCGCTTTTCTACCACTTTTGGTTAAAGGCGAATATGAATATGAGTGATGATATTGAAGAAGAAACACTCACAAAGAACACCCGTTCTCACGCCGGGATTCGAATCAGAGATCTCTGTCGTCTTGTCGCGCTGTGCAAAACACTCTGACACGGAGGTGGGTGGATGATCCAACTATCGTACACTCAACTGACGTAACAGTGCCGATTAGTAATTCAGACCACTGTTTATTACATCTTGAGAATGCTGATAAACATTTTAAAATAATTTTGTCCAGAGACCATTCGATGTTAAGAGTTTTCAAATGAATGCTAAACATTTCCACTAACACAATATTAAGCAGTTAGATATACTACGAAATAATAATAATAATAACGATTTCAGTCATAGTAATTTACATTAATGCGATAATTTCAAATTCAAGTGGTGTTTTTTGAGGGGCTAACACTATTATCGGGGTAATATACTCCATGGAAAAATACCTTGCTTATCTCTCCGTTGAAAAAAAAATCTGAGGATGCCCACGATTAGGGGGGGGCAACTGTCATCCTTGCCCCCCCCCCCCCGTGCGCACGCCTATGCCACTGTACAGTCATGGGGTTGTAACAATCCCATAGACTTTCATCAATAAGATCATTACAATCATGAAGTTTATGGGATTTTTTTCGCAAGCGAAAGGGCAATAATTTGAACTAGCGGGAAATTCCCTTCATGTAATTTGACGAGATATCGGGAATGTCCGGAAAGACTCGTATGTGTCGCAGCGCACATCCTGCGCACGCTATCTATATCTATCTATCAAAGTTCATTCCACGCAGAGAGAGAGAGACCATAAAGTTCTGGTGACGGGTGGGTTGCAAATTTGAAGCGAACTGATGTCATTGCGAATGCTAATAACATTTTGTTTCTGAAACTGTTCCGTTTTACGTTGATAAGTGTAAACATTATCACAAGGAAAGTGACCGTTCGCCAGCGGAATAATCAATATATATAAGAAGGTAAGTGTCATCAGTGACGGTTTACATGCACATTGCACAACTTTAATTTAAGACAGGGCTGAGAGATTCGCCAATTTTCAGTGTCTTACAGGAAATTTTACTAATTTTTTTTAAAAATCAAAATTATTGGTGTTATTTTTTTTTTTAATAAAACTTTGCATGTGCATCAAAATCTTTTAAACCTTTTTAGTTATGGCTGTCGTTGTTGCAAAAATATAATAATTGCTTCTTTCAATTATTCGAAAAAATATTAAGCGTATTTTTTTCAACTAAATAACAATTAGCCCGTGACTCCACACTTCGTTGTTCATGTCATATCTTGTTGAAATCAATGAATATATTCTATTGTTGTTCCATTATATATATATATATATATATATATATATATATATATATATATATATATATATATATTCATTTATTTAACAACTGCTGGCAAAGAAATTCTACGTATTATGTGATGAATATTATTAATTAATATATTGGAGACAATGCCGACCTCCGTGACGATGGTTAGCACAACGCGTTAGGACGCTAGTGGTCCCGATTCGAATCCCGGCCTGGGAGGCATGGGTGTTTTGTGAGTGTCCTACATCAATTTCATCATATCATCACTCATTCTCATCGTCTCGATTAGCCAAATGTGACAGAAATGCGATGCTAAACAACAAAAATCAAATATAGCAATTATATTTACACACTACGTTCAATTAAAGGCTAGACATTTTAGTAATAAAATTTCCTGTTTTATCCCTCAGACAAAACTGTAATCTTTGGATTTTTGAAAATTGAGGAACCATTTATTCTTTGGATTAAATGATAGAATATGGAAACATGAATTTTAGTTTAACTGGATCTTGCATTTTACACTCAATATTTTGGTCTAATGCATTTTCTACTTTGCTTATAGGCTATTGTTTGAATACTAATTCTGTTATTAGCAATAAAAATAAACAAGCTTTCTGCTTTCTTTTGTAACTTGAAATGAACGAAGCCCATTTCCAGGGGGGCGGACGGACTGATTCGACCCCTCCCATCCATGCTTCCTATTTTAGTTTTGCTTTTGTTTCGCTGATAATGGAAATGAGTATGAATGATGTTTAACTGAAAATGATGAGGGGGCATTCACAAATCACGACTCGAAACTGGAACCGCCGGACCCTGTGGCCGAGTGGTTAGCACATCGCGCTGCGACGCCAAGAGTCCCGGGTTCGAATCCCGCTTGGGCTTGGTTGTGTGTGAATGTTCATTCATCCATTTCATCACTCGTACCCATCTTCGCAAATTAGTCAACAGGTACAAAACGCGAAGTAAAATAAACTAAATCAATCGAAACTGGAACTTTATTTTTTATTTTTTTCAGTGCTCCTAACATTGTTACGTGATAAGTAAATCGATCATACGTTCTCACACGCCTCTGATTCACTCATATCCAGTTTCCTGTCATGTGGGCGAGAAGATTGCACCATGTATATGCAATCTCTTGAAATAAAAAAAGCTACGCGCTATGCGTGTCTGAACCTGCAAAAACCGACAGAATTGCCAACTCTATCGAGGATTCGCTACATCTATGGATGTGTAATGCCAGTTGGAGCCGAATAAGCGACAATCGATTTTCTGGCTAATTAGTTGTTTTAACCAACTAATCTGAATAATTTTCATATCTTCCCCGGTTTACAGTATCGACCAAAACAAACTAAAATTCCATTCAGATACATGCACTGAACGGGGCCCGCGTCAGATCAAAATAATTGTTTTTGCATACTTTATTATGAGTTTATAGGATGCTGATGTTTCCAATTAGGCAACTACTCGTAATTTGATTTTTATTGACTTCGTGGATTGTTTTGACATACTTTAAATAAAACATCCAAAATTACTGAAATCATATCCTAAACGAAGTACTACGTAAAAATCATGTTCAAATATTTCAATCAAAAATAATTAATATGCACTATTCGTTTAATTACGGAATGAAATCTTGAAGTGAAAATATTATTTTACATGAAACAATGTAAATTCATTACAGTGCCAATATTCATTCAATGAAAGTAAAGAAAAGAGAATCATGATAGAGAACGTTTTTCGATGTGATTAAAAATTGCAACTTTCATAGACATTGAAGGCAACTAGTTTTGTAATTCGATATAATGAACGTCGCACCAGTGGCACATCGGATCAAAATAAAAAACACAAATTTAGAAATTTTAGCCTGCCATAATTCTTGGCTTTAACCTTCAGCATGTTCTTCCTATTGCTCCTAGGTAATAATACGAAATATATAAATTAATTGTAATAACATTTAAGCTAAATCGTAATCATATGGGACACATACTTCAGACTAAGGCACAAGAATCTCAGACCTCTGAAAAATTTTGGTTATGGTAGGGTGACCAGCAGTGACGACGCCAGAGGGGGCAGGGGGGTTGCCCCCCCAGTCAGATACTTCACCCACCCCCCAAAACTGAAGTTAATGAAATATCGAATAATAAGAGAGTTCATTTCTAAGAGTATGACGATTATCACCTCTTATAAGTGGTGTATTCTGCATGATATCACTTTTACAGCTTATAATACCAACTTGACTAACAAATATAATTTGTTTTAGTATATATATATGTGTGTGTGCGTGACTTTCGTTCAAGATTCGAGCGCCGACCTGATCATAGGCGATTCCTCGTTCATTTATGTCCTGTAATCGTCGCGATTAACCTGTTTTAACCAGTTTTAAGAACTGGAAAAAGGCGTTGAATGTAGATGGTCTTAAAACATCACGAACATTCTGAGGACCACAAAACATCATCTGTAGAACGGGCAAATTATACTAATCGTGGGCGTGAGTCGTTAGTGACAACGCTAATTAGCAAAAGACATTCAAAGGTGATTCAAGATTTGGTGTTTAAGTCCACTTTATGCGCAGTAAGGCTAATCGGGACTGGACCTACAGTTTAAAGTGCCTCCACCGGGTATCGAACCCGGAACCAAAGGTGATCCAAGAGATCCGACAATACATGTCAGTTGTTGTGGAGGCATCGCGGTTTCTTACTATTCAGGGACTTGATTTTCGAGATGATGAGTCTGAGGCAAACCTTAACAAAGAGAATTTCTTCGATACTCTTGAAGTTAATTTCAAAATGAGGGGATATTGTTCGGAAATGTATTGAACTTCAACCTTAAAATGCAAATTACACTCAAAATTAGATTCAAAACAAATTAATCTGCGTAATGTCCACACTTGTTCTCCGCAAAATAAGCCATAAATTGGAAGTTGGTTGGTTGATTTGTTGTTTTAAGTTCACTTTATGCACAGGAAGGCTAATCGGGACTGGACCTACAGTTTAAAGTGGGATCCGAACCACTGTGCTATGTGCAAAAAAGAGAGAAATGAAAAAGGAAATACATGAGAAGGAAAACACTTCAGTGGTGGAGTGGTTGAATGTCAGAGGTCCTCGGGTCCAGCCAGCCTGAGCATGGATGTTCTTTTTGAGTGGCAATTGATGAATTAAATCATATCATCACTCATCCTCATTGTCGCAATTAGCCAAAAGTGACTGAAAAGAGATGATAAACAACAATCAAATCAAAGGTCGGAATTTTCCGGCCTTTTCCCTGCATAAAGCGGCTCCAGGGCTCACCCAGCCTCAAATCAATGGGTACCGGGGAGGGGGGGGTAAAGGCGGTCGGAGCGTGGTGCTGATAACATCACCTCCAACATGTCCGGGATCGAGAATGTGTGGGGCCCTACCCCCACATCCCCTAAATGTGCCTTCATGATACAGTGCTACATGCACAGCGAATTTTATCTTTTATGATTAAATCTCCTTTCATATCAACATTTATATGAAGGAAATCATCCATTAATTGATCACCGGCTAGGTGGGTTTGTTTTCTATCCTTCAGAAAATATGGCTGCGTGATTCCTACAAAGCAGAAATTTTAAAAAATACCCTGCTTAATAAGTAAATTGGGCATAAAAATGGGGAAAACCGTAATTTTCACATGCAATTATCTCGTTAACCACACAAGCTTATGGAAAACTGTTTTGTTGGGGACGTGCAATGTTCATTGTACTTGACATTAACATCATCACTGTAGAAGTCAGTTTTCCTATTTTGAGACTGTTTGAGGAAAACGAAACCCTTGCAATACGCAAAAGTGTCCCTGCACTGTGGCGACACCTCGTGCAGATAGAAGCGTTATAAACCCCACCCACAGTAGAACGCGGAGGAATACAACAAAATAGCTCGTGAAGACAAAACACGATCGCAAGTGGCAGGGAAGTGTGCATGCGTCAACTGGACGTGTTCAATTGCAAAATATGGGTGACGGCAGAAAGTGTATTTGGCGTAAGATGTGGGCTCCGAGAAAATCGTCTGCTGCAGAAACAACAATGAAGTTTCAAGCGCTACAAAATCGCCGGCAAAATAACTACACAGACGTTCACGTATTGTGGAAGGGTTCAGAATGAATAATACCTATCCGTTTATTTATCGCTTTCCATTAGACGTTTACATTGTACGTACGTAAACCAGTAACGTTATTTTGAGTAATTCAATTAAATCTGTCTCCTTGGCAAATATTACGCTATAATACGTAGAACAAGTTTGCTGGGGGTCCGGACCCTCACCGAAAGGACTATGCAGTACTAAAATTAAATAATGTAAATATACTCCTTTAGCAATTTTTTCATATTCGATGGATAATTTCCTCTGAACGCGTATTGGAATGGAAGGATTATAGCTATAAATATAATACGGCTTTGAAGTACAGCACCTGAAATACTTATCAAGTACTACTATTTTTACTCTGAATATATTGGAAGGCAATGATTAGGATTGACATCATACGGCTTTGAAAGACATAAAGTATTTATTTAGGGCAAACGAAAAGATTACCAAGTAATAAAATAATAACAATACTCGTTTAGCATTAGTGAATTTATTGGATGGCAAGGATTATATTGGGATCGTACGGCTTTGAATGATATTAGAAAGAAGGTTTATGCATACTACAACTCATAACAATATGTATACAATATTAATCAGAAACTTCACTGTATCTAACATTTATTTCGTTATGCAATAGTATTCAATTCTTCTTCTATTTTACATTAATTTAATTGCGAGGCACTTGTTCTTATGTAAATGTTTCTACTTTTAACTACAGGTAAACTACAGAATGAATATACACTGTTTGCCTCTTTACCTAGTCACGTAATAATAATATATTAATTTATATATTGAAATTAGTATTACTTTAATTCAATTAAAATATTATTATTATTATTATTATTTGTAGACATTTCGTTCATACCCCCCCCCCCGAAACATTTCTGGATATGCCATTGATTGTGCAGAATTTTCTTTGTTCCACTTCGAAACGGTTTATTACGAGGTGTAAGAGCTATCACGAACACAACACAGCGAGCGAAAATAAAACTACACAAACAAACACCCAGATGAAATATCACAGCATTCGATGACCAGATATTTGTTGACCAAAAAGAGTATAGTCTATAGGTTGAAGGTGTGCATGCACAAAACAAAAAGAAAACTAAAATAAGGGTGGCTATTTGTTATTGCTTCTATTATAGCTCCTATAAAATAGGCCTACACTCTACAGATTTAAATTTTATGGGTCCAATGTAATTAGCTAATTTCAAATACTTTCTCACCAATGACACCATCGTTCATACTTCTGGGATAATTTTGCTTTCTTGAGTATGTTTAAGTCGTCCTTTATTGCCAGTCCAAACTCTTCACAGGTCATGTCCACATTGAATTTCACTTTCATTACTTGTTCGAGTGTTGACACCAGGAGTGTACTTTTTTCCTCTCGCCAATAAGTTTTAATAACACTGAAGAGTCTTTCACAACCAACATTTGTACCAGGCAGAGTAAACAAGAATTTTATAAGAGGCACAATCACTTTTAAATTTGACCCAGCCTGTACTAAATCTTTGCACACTGACCTCCACCTCCACATCATTGATTCTTTTCTTTCCCCCCAATCTTCAAGATGTTTTTCAACGGCTTTTGAAATTACACAGTAAGTTTCAAAAATATCATTATTAGGGCTGAGCCGATACCGATGCCGATGTATCGGTATCGGAAAGTATCGGTTGGGATTCAGCTACCGATACCAGCCGATACTTTCCGGCATTTTGGTCTTTCACGGGGTCCGCAAAAATCCCGTGCGACTTCTTGACAGTCTTACTTATCCTGAAAATTATGCAAAATTAAAACTTCCTTTTTATTTTACACTATCGGTGGGAATTGATAAGAGAATCGGTTCAAAATGGTATCGGCTCAGCCCTAATCATTATCATTAAATTCCAATGAATTTGAAATATGTTTTGCTTGTTGATGGAATATGAAAATGACTCTTGAAATTGTTCATAGGAAAGTCTTGAGTCAAGGAGTAAATACTTCAGTTTGTTGACATCTTGACGTTTTCCGTTCTGTGGATTTTAAGGCATTTTTACGCGTAAAATAATGAATGAAATTAAATAGCAAGGAAAAGAGTATATTTGGGGATTTTTGCAAATTGAAAAGAGTATAGAGTATATGAACCTCTAAAAGAGTATAATACTCTTAAAAAGAGTATGTTTGGTCTGGTCTGGTCAATGAACCTGTTGTGATCACTGACTGGGCAAGCTGAAGAAATGTTTAATTCGTGCTCTGTTTTAAACTAATTAGTGTCACATCCAGCGAAAATATAAACAGTTCATATTACTAGATTACTATTGTTAATAAATGTTATAATAAAAATAATGTATTGCCGGTCCCCGTGGCGGAGTGGTTAGCACATCGCGCTACGACGCCAGGGGTCCCGGGTTGGAATCCTGGCCTGGGCATGGTTGTATGTGAGTGTTCATTCATCAATTTCATCATATCACCACTCATCACCATCTTCGCAAATTAGCCAAAAGTGGAACAAAAGGCGAAGCAAATCAATCAATCAATCAAAAAACAATGTATTGTTTTTATTACTATAAATACTAAAATCTAAACAAACTTGAAACACCTCGCGACAAAATTCTGCGTAAGCCAATTATAGTTACAAAAATTGTAATTTCTATTTAGGAACTGTAGGTACAAAATAGGAACAGTTTTCGGTATTCCTTTCATTGCTCTTTATGGAAGATTAAAAAGAGAAAGAGAAAGAGAGAGAGAGAGAGAGAGAGAGAGAGAAAGTGCCTTTTCCCCTTCCTGCCTCTCCCACATAATGATATAGCCAAGATTCAAGACATGAAAGCGCGGCTGTGATTACTATCTTCCATTTCATAAATGTTTTAAGAATCTTTTGTCATCAAATTACGGTTTTACTATCCATGAAAAATTCGTTACGTGTTAAAAGAACGATAATTCATGTGCTTTCTTCGCTCGCCTGCCCGCCAGATTGTCAACTGCTTCACAACAAACAAATTCTCCTCCTTCCACCCTTGCAAGCGATTGTGTAAGTTTCCCCTCAGGTACCCCACCCCACCCCAACTGCTCTCCCGTCAGCCGCGAACAGTAAACAACGAATGACTACCTTCAACGATCTCATATGAAGATCTGTTTCCATGTGTAGGTAATCTTTTATACTTTTTTAAAATCATTTCGCTGTTTCTTTAACATAACTTGTGTAGGTTCGTTAGGGACTATTTACTGCGTCGGAGCTCTACGAGGCAGTAGAAGCTGAGACCCAAGAGAACTGTGAAGACTGCCAATCTCGTGACGTACTCTGTTACGTCAGAGATACGTACAGAGTAAGCCACGCAAAAACCAACCCATATGACCCTCCTTTTTTCTTCTTCTTCCTCAGATTCGACTTTCGTCAAATGTATGAAGGAGCCTTAAGTTCCAGGGTTTGAGTTCTGGTCTGGGCATTGTTTGTGAGTGTCCATTCATCAATTTCCAGGAGTCTGCCGCCCCCCCCCCCCCGTGGTGTAGTGGTTAGCGCATCGCGTTACGACGCCAGGGGTCCCGGATTCGAAGCCCGGCCTGAGCATGGATGTTTGTGAGTATCCATCATCAATTTCACCACATCCTCACTCATCCCCATCTTCGCAAATTAGCAAAATGTTCCGCAAGTCTGTGAAGCAACGCTGTGTATAACTGTAGAGAAGGGAAGAAAGCAACTAGCAGACAGGGACGGCGCTACAGTGGGGCTAGGGGGCTCAAGCCCCCCAAAACTGGTCTCAGCCCCTCCCCCCTGTAGCCCCCTAGATTTTTGTAATACGGTAGATGCATTTCGATCGAAAACTTAAAGAGTAGAAGTTTACACTTTCCATTATAAAACTTCCATTGGGACAACTTCAATGTTCAAATACATTTTCTAGTTCGGTTAGATCGCAAGGTTACCTTATTTATGATGTTGTAAAATTAAATAGGGGGAGAACAGCTGCAGATATGCCTGGATAACAGTGGCCATTGATCATATATTTTTCATTTTTGATCATATATGTTTCTTTTCTGTTTGTTAGTTCCACATCGGAGTACCGAGAATTGCACGAGTGTTAGCGATGTTCTCTCATTGGTTTCGTCGCTATATCTATTCTTATCGCTGCAAATATTCGACAGGGACAAATACGATGATAAAGAATCGAAGAGTACACAAACTACCTGATTCTTAAATGCTAACAATAAAATTGGGCTCCCAGCCCCGATAGTCTTGCTGTAAACCTGATATCAAGGGGTCCTGGCTTTCATCCCCGGTCGAGATATAACATTTCATTTAAGTGGTTCGGTTGGGATTTCACTAGAAACTATAGGTCTCTGTGCATATTGTGGACCTTAATACAAATCCAATCAACTAACCATTGCATTACGGTGCGTAAAAAACGGCATGCTTGGGCAATTTTATTGCTCGCAGTCGTAGTCGTACATCTTAATTAATTATCATTTGTGAGGTTAGAAAGCAATTTCTGCAGTACCATCATAGTGGTATCCGTGCAGGAGAATCAATCTTTGATCCAATTCGGATCAGTATTTATGCATAATATATTCTGAAATAAAATTATAATCTTCAGCAGTTATTTTCACTAATCAAAATGCTCGGTGCAAGGGTTGCAACCCTATCAATTGCTTTTATGTCAATATATTTGCCTCCTAATGGAAGTGAATTTGTAATTAAAATATGTTTGTTCCTTGAGAGTGGCACCTCCTATGTTGAGGGTATTTCTCGTATCCTCCCCATTTTTAGCCCTAACTTCTGAATTTCAGTCGTTGAACAAGAAAACGTAAGATATGACAGCAGAGTAAATAAAATCATTAACGCATTTTCTATTCAAGGGTGGTGTTGTTTATTTCATGCTTACTTTATTAAGTTAGTGCCACTTTTCTGAAGCACGAAAAGCTACAATCTTTTGCCGCTCCCTGTTGTTGTGATTTGGACCATTTAGAGTTATGACACACTATGAGGTAGAAAGCACCTCCTTGTAATGGTTGAAAATTAAAAACTGCCTCTTACGAACTTTACAAGTTTTGTGTTATTGAAATGTGCATAGATACCCCCTTCATCATGGGCGTTGCCAGAAATTTTCCTGGGGGGGGGGGTCGAATCGAAGATGTTGAGGACACCCCTCCCCTCAAAAATATTGTGATACAGACCAGTGGCGTATGCAGAAGTTTGTCAAGGAGGGATTCATTTTTAAAATTATTGCATTATTGGTATTTTAAATTATGTTATTCTTATTATTATTACTAGCAGCATTCGTAGCAGTAGCAGTTTTAGTTTATTTTATTTTAGCAACCAATAAGTTTATTATATGAATAATATAGTACTTGTTACAACCAAGATTACATAATAGTTACTTCTAACATTAGTAGCAGTATCAGCAACAAACGCAGAAGCCTCGGAACGTGTGAAAGTTACAAATTAACAGAGTTTCAGTGTTGCAAATTATGAAAGTTTCGTACCAAATTTGATATCTCAAGAGTCAAGACCATTTTTTAAACAATGACGCAAAATGAGGTTAAATAAAGTGCTTCGTCTATAAATTGCCATAAATCGAAAGAAAGTAGATGGAAATGTTCAGGGGGGTCGACCGACCTGTTGGACCCTCCCCTGCCGACGCCCATACCCATCAACGACTGTTTGCAGCAAATCAGGTGTTATCTTCACAATCGAATTGGTAACGAGAGGTTGAGTGCTCTTTCTATTTTCTCTTATCTTCGGATAAGACAAGGTTGTAGCTGCTCATGAAAATATACGTATCTTAACGTTATCGTAGGTATACGTTCAAAAGGGCAAGATACACATAGATTCCCACAATTATATTGGTGGACACCAGAATGAGACTGCTAAACAGAATCGTAAACGTGATGAGAAAACATTTGCTAGCAGACCCACAATTACCCACAAAATTGCCTGGAAGAGAAGTCAGGCTCTTGCCAAAAAAGCTTTCAAAAAAGCCAAAAAAAAAGCCTGGATAAATTATTGTAACTCTCTAGGAAATGCTGAACCTATAAAACTCGTCTGGAAAAAATTTAATTCCTTAAGACACCCGAAACTAAGCAGGAAACAGACAATTGATGTAACCTGGCAAAATGAATTTTTCTCCATGATTGCGCCTCCTTCAGTAAATATAGAATATCAACCTCCTCTGGTTCCACAACAAACTTTTACAAAAGAGTTTCCAGCTGTGACTGTCATAGAATTACATAATATACTACATAGAGTTAAAAATTCAGCACCAGAAACGGATGGAATTCCATACCAAGCTATAAAAAGCTTACCTAAAAGGGGATTTGATATTTTAGTCGCTATATACAATAAAACATATAGGCTACCGGGGGTAGTATGCCTTCAGAATGGAAAACACATGTAGTAATTCCTATATTAAAGTCGAATAAACCACCATCAAATGCCCGTTCCTACAGACCAATAGTCCTAATTTCAGTATTGGAAAAATTATTCGAACGCACGCTACAAAAACGTCTTATGTGGACTTTAGAAAAACAACGATTCTTTCCCCCTATGCAAATTGGTTTCAGATTACAACATAGTAGTCAAGATGCCATTGCAATTCTCAACGCTGTAACTCAAAATAACATTGTTATGAATTCCTATTGTTATAGTTTATTTATCGATGTGGAAAAAGCCTATGATGCTGTACCACTGATGCAACTTTGTTCATTACTAGAAAGAAGAAGAAGAAGAAGTATCTTATCCTATTTCTTGATGTGGTTCATTTTCTCATTTTAGCAAAAGAAAAAAAAGTACTCAAACCCTTTACATAGAAATAGTGTTATGTTTATATTTATACGTTTATCCTTAGCTTTCATGACATATTTTGTACTGTTTATATGAATAGTAATTAGTAAGTCTGTGATATTATTCCACTCAAAAATGGCTTTGGAAGAGACAACAATAGAATTATTGCATTTTACTTGACATGAAAGATCCGTTCCTAAAAGTACTTTTGTGTGTGATGGAACAAAATGCAGTGATTTATCTTTGGATCTAACTGTAAAATATCTCACAGATAAAATATACTGTAGAAAAGTTTTACGTAAATATCTTTTAGCTTGTATAAGTCAGCCCGAGAATTTGACTCCGAAATCTTTAGCCCCCCCCCCCCCCACTTATTTCAGGCTGGCACCGTCACTGCTGGCAGAGAGAAGCAGTATGTGCTACTGCAAAGGATTGGTGGCTGTAGTTGTGTTGCTCGCTCTAAGCAATACCTTTCCCTCTCACAAGTTATGATTGAGCCCTCTCAAGTCCTGCTTGTGCAGAGGACTTGTTTTTGTTCACTTGCTCATACAGACTCCTTGAACAGAGTATGGTCATCACATATCCATATAATTTTGAATAACCAACAGCAGCAGAATAGCAACAGTAAATTAAAAAAATGCAATAAACACCAACATTAATTAAAACATTTCTGCTATCCCGTATGTTGACAATATTTAATATTCCTTAACTTACCAAGTTGAAAGCAAAACGCCAAGAAGAAAGAAAAAAAATATCGAAAGTCAAATGTAAATAGCAACTTTGTTTGACCATGCAAGAGCAAGGTGCAAATTAATGGGAGTTACATCCACTCCAATAGACCCAAGATTCAGGGGAGATGCTAAAAGTGGACCTGAGTGGTGCATGGCCCACAAAAAATTAGGCTGGCCACCTCACCTGCTGACCCACACTGTCAAAATGTAATGGGTAAATTTTATGATGAAAATTAAATGACTGTGTAGATAATATTTCTCTGAATGTTAGTGACAATGGTTCTTCAATACTTTGCAATGTTAATTAGGCATTATCCATTGTGTAGTCCTTTAATAAGCATAGATTAAAGCACTAGACAATGGATAATATCCTATTAACATTTCATACTAATGTGTAGATTATGATGAATATGATTGGAACCTTCCTCATTTGGAACACATTTTAGCAATGTGAATATCAAAATACATTTGTATTTTATGACAGGTCCACTCAAAACTTTGACAACCATCAATGGTCCACCGGCAACAGAAATTGAGGCGCCACCACTACCAGGTATGAATTTTAGCCCCCAATATGTTCAATTAGATTTTAAAACATGAACCTCATGAAACGAGTACAAACACATGCTTTCCAATGTCTTCAGTGTCAATCGTTAGCACCACCAGTGGAGTAGCTGACACCCCACACAGCCCTGCAAAGGCAGAAGGGGGTGAGCGAGGTGTAGTGGCACCACAATGTTCTCTCTGTGCTCCGGAAACTTTGTATAATCCCAGAAATTTAGCAGACAGTATCACTTATGTGCAAAATTTTGATTTAAGAAATAGATTATGTGGAGTTAACAATGACAGAATTTGAACTGGAAAGTCTTTGCGGCAGGCATTGGATAGAAAGAACCATTCCTTTCATACACTGTACATGGGCTTAGATATCTCAACAGTAAGAGTTATTTCATACAATCCGAATTGTAATGAATAAAACAACAATTGTAAACTACATACAGGTGAAAAATGACTAATCAGAACTGGACCTACAATTGTTAAATAGGATTCTAAATCAATTAAATGTGCACGCACTGGAAATCGAACCTCCGACCCCTTGATTCAAATGAGATAACTTGTTCACATTTGGGATGGGTTGACCAGCACACGCTTTGTATCCCATTTCCTTTCAACAAACAGGACGTTTGTTTATCCATTTCTAGCAGTCATTTCTTAACCTGCACAAACAGGAACAGCTACACTCCTTCATATGATGTCACCTAAGCAGTTATCCTCTTGCTTCACTCAACGCATCATTTAATATTTTCCAAAAACTAGCCAAGCACTTCAAAAACTAATGAACTTGAGATGCTAACAGCGTTAGTCACATCATCCATTCTTGTCTAAGATCAAGCCATTCTTTTACTTTTGTTCACCAGAATTGTTTCCACCTTTAAGGGAAACCATCTGAATGCCTGAATAAATTATTTTGCTCATGTATCTACTTTTCCATTGTCTCTAATTCCAACTTTCTCTCATTGCTAACCATCTATCCACTATCTTGCAATTTTCGAATAAATTTGGCACTAAAGTGATACAAAATAAGATTGAATATGCCATGTATCGCCTTCAAACTTGAGGCCCGCAAGGCAACACTAAGTTAGAAAGTATCTTCTGCAGGAGCTTCTGTTAGCATTCAGGCAATGCATGCCAATTTCTTGCAGATGATCCTTTTGTAGTATCCATCTGCGTGTCTTCTATTATGGCCAATATAGGCTTCTGCCTGCCATCCAATGTTTTAACCATAGTTGGTTGTTGGCACTGGGCAGAGCTGTAGTCGAGGGTATACTACAAAGGTTATCATTAATGCATACAACTTCTAATTTTGATTACTGGAATTTTTAATTTTAATACTTGTTTCATATTTTCCTTATATCATCATCACTATTCTACCATCAATGGCTTGTTTTCTAGAAGTTAAATTATTTCATCCTTTTATGCATTTCATGCAAACATAAGCCAAAGTTAATGGAAACATTGTCCCTATCTAAAGTTTCACAAACTTAGCGTATATATAACCTGTGAATATTTCGGGACTCCAGAACAGCCTGTGGGTTTAACTGTGAAACTGTACCTGCATGAATTTGTCATATTATGGCCACAAGTACATGACTTGTTATGAAGAAATGTTAGTAAAATATTGTGAAGAGATAAAGCTATTTTTTATTGTTCATTCCTGAAGTGAATACTATCCATTACAGGGGGTTTACTGCTTGTGTTTGCTATTGGGTGAACTGCACCTGCATTCAATGTATATATTTTTGTTTTTTTAAAAAAACTTGACAAAATATGAAATTATAAACATAATATAATTTTGCGATTTTTAATATTAATTGAAAAAAATGAGTGTGCTAGTCAGGAAAATTTTCCTACTCAATTAATGTTCATAATGTATATGCCTCCTTCAGTTACAATTATTCTTGCCAACCATTGGCGGCGATTGGGTTCCAAAACCAGGGGGGAAAGATGCCAAAACTGGGGGGCAAAGACAGTATATTTCCCTTTGTAGATAAGGTTTAGCATAGTGCAGGGGAAAAGTGGCAAAACGTGGCCTTGCGCCCCCCTAATCACCGCCACTGTTGCCAACAAATAATTCAGTATCTTTTTAAAAATTGCACGTGCTGGAATAATCTTGGTGAAATCAAACTTACTTTGTAGCCAGAAAACGAAAAGCAGGCACTGAAGAAACGAGTTAGAAAGTTAGCTCCCTCTTTCTCATGTCAGGTCTCAGGTTGAAACCTTGAAGCTAAGTTTTTAATGTGTTTTGTTCTGTACCTGTTTTTTTTTTTTTCTGACTACAAGGTAAGTTGGTATTTATCACTGTATGTCAATGCCATATTTAATATATGGTATACGTATTACAGCTTGTGATATTTGTTGTTTCATAGTTTTTTTTAGATTTTTATTATACCAGAGAACCAGAAATATAAAAATATAATAAAAAGACGTAAGAAAGTTACTAATATTTATACGCGAAAACTTGCTTGTAGAGGTTCTATTAATTTCGGTGGCCTCTGCCAGCATTCACTAGGGAACTCGTTTTCACTGCTGGAATAAACATTATATTTATTTAGAGCAATGACAAACTGCAGAAGGATGGTAATCAAAATACACATTTTTCTTCTTTTCTTTCCAGGGCAGTCAAGATGAGCCTCTCAAGTAACTTCTGTCAACAGGAAACCATATTTGGCTGGAAACCTGAAAAAGCAGGTATACAGAACTCCCCAGATGACATCATTTCTCTGATTTCAAGAAAGGAGAATGAATGTGATAACAATTATGATGAACAATGGACGAAGCTAATATTTAAGATAATTTTATCTTATGAGAATGCCAGAAAGGGTGAAAATCAAGCTGCTTTATCTAAAATAGAAGAATGCCTTAATATATTACAGGAATCGCCAAATGAATTCATTTCTACACATTCAAAAGGACTGAAACACACCTTACTTGCTTCAAGAATTTCTATTTTGGGAGAAGTATCAACAGTAGATAGTCTTCAGTCATTTGCAGATCTTGATGATGTTAACAAAGCAGTAGTGTATGGTTTACGAAGCGCTGTGTATTTGGAATATGGACCAAGTTGTTGGAAGATAGCACTTGAATTTGCTAGAAAAGCCAAAAATCTAGAGGATGGAGAAGCTGAGTGGCATTATCTTGAGGGGAAAGTTTTGTTCAGAAGCAGAAGATTTGAAAATAAACTAACACCAGCTTCTAATGAAGAACTTGAATGCTTTGAAAGAGCAGCACAATACAGCAAGGAAAACCAGCCCCAATACAAGGTATTGTTAGCAGAAACCTACAGAAATGCTGCTAAACATTACTGGAAGAACGAAGCAGCAGCTAAAGATCATAATACAAAAGCAAAATCAAAATTTGAAGCAGCATTTCATTGTGCTGGTAACTGTGGAAACACATATGCAAGATGTGCTGAAGGATTCTTTAAACTTCCTTCTGAATTCAGAGACTATGACAAAGCAAAACATTGTGTTATCAAGGCATTAACTTTGTCAAGAAATAATGGCCTTGTAAACCATGTAGCAGGTCAATATTATGAAGTAGTTGAAAGAAATTATGAAGAAGCAATGAGGTATTATGAAGTTGCAAAGGATAAACATATATTTACTGCATATCTAGCTTGGATTAATCTTAAGGGCAAAATGGATACTTTGTATGATCCTCTCTCTGATTATGAAGACATGCTTGACTCATTTTTGGAAGTTAAAGAGCAAGTGCAAGTTCGTTGTTTACTTGGACTTCATTTGTTGATGTTGGGAGATCGACAGGATGATGTTATGAAACAATGGAAGATAGCTATGGACCATTCATCTAGTTCCCCTTCACTTAAGGTATGTAACATGTGAAGTGTTTTGTGTTTAGGAGTTAATACGCTAATACCGTGCGTTCATTTCGATCTGCAGCCGAGAGATCGGGAGAAGCGTGGCGGGCGGCGCTGACGGAGATGCCGATATTTGCGGCCTGTAATGCTCGCTTATTTTTATAGACATATGCAGACATTTATATAAATATTGCAAAACGATCACTAACCTGTGTTATAACACGCAAAAGTTCTTCTGTAATTCATCCAAGTTCTGCTCTTATATGCACAAATAAGTACGCTTTAGAAACGATGTTAAGAGCCACAGATAATAAAACATTTTAATCATAGTTTTGACCAGTAACGTCCTGCTTAAGTTTATATCCTTGAAAGAGTTTTGTGCCGATGGGGATCGTTTGGAGGTTTTGAATGTGCAACACTGTATCAAGATTACGCTGTAGAAGAAACCGTTAAAAGTCAATAGTGTTCGTGAGCTTCCTTGCAATCCGAAATCTCCGAGCTCGAGTTTTTTGTTCCTTCGCGACTAGATGAAGACAGAGTTGTAAATATAGTGGCAAGCAATGTAAACCAAGAGCGTGTTAATTTCGTACTGTGCGCAAGAGTGTTATTCTTGGTTACTTGCAGTTACTTGTTTGTGTTATTGTAGTGTGTATGTGTGATGTGTCAGTGAGACGATTGGAATGCCAGCCGCAAGATTCACGTTAGAACAAAGATTTTTTTATGTATGACACGTACCTACATGAAAAGAAACTCGTGTCGAGACGTGCGTAGGTAATTTGTACAGAAATTCCCATGCGTTTCAACTCCACACAGAGATACGGTTAGACATCTTGTCCTTAAATTACGAGAAACTGTATCGTTAAATTTTAAAACACCTAAGCAAAAACGACGGATTCTAACCGAAGCAAAACTCGATGATATTGGTGCAGCGTTAGAACGTTCTCCAAACAAACCTCTACGCCGTGTTTCACAAGAGGTGGGCGTGTCAAAATCATCGGCACATACAGTCACTAAGCTACTAAAATTAAAACCATACTCTTATAACACAGGTTAGTGCTCGTTTTGCAATATTTATATAAATGTCTTTATATGTCCATAAAAATAAGCGGGCATTTCAGGCCGCAAATGTCGGCATCTCCGTCAGTGCCGCCCACCACGCTTCTCCCGATCTCTCGGCTGCAGATCGAAATGGACGCATGGTAGAAAATTGATGTAGAGTTAATACCACAGTTGTTACCTCATGAAAATTTGACACTTTGGATCAAAATACTATTGGAAAGAAAAGAATTGTTTAAATAAGGTGAACTAATTCATTTTTCATAATTGTTGAATATGAATTATTATCATAATTCCTTACAATGTTGATTGAAGATTTATTTGTAATACTTTTTTGTTCAAGAATGAGTAAAAAGAGAAAAGCGTTCCTTTTAAGAACAATAGATGTCAAGAAAAACTTAAGATATTTCAAGGCTAACTGCATTGCAATGATAATTATGTAGTTCACCGAAAATACGTTTTGTTCAAGGATACCACATATGAAGTCACCACATATAAGTTCACAAAGAAAATCACACAATCAAGTGCAGTAGTTCTTGCTAACCCAGGCATAATCTCAGTTGTTGATCCAATGATCATAAAGGAGATAAGTCTGGTCCAAGTAATTATACGAGAACACTACGTTCATATTTAGCTAGGTAAACATTTTTCAAATAATAATTTATTCACAAATACTCTGTATGGTTTTAGAGCTCATTCATCTACTACAAAAGCAAATGCTTTCGAATCTAAATTTTCTGAAAGTTTGATGACGTGGGACATAGACCAGATTTCAGCAAGACAGAAATTTTAGCCAAATCTTCAAACTACTGGGACCGCATCATCAAAGAAGCAATTCAATTCATGGAGAAAAAGAGAATCTCAATTGCGACACGGGGCTCGAACTGGACCCAGCCTACTAGTGATAGTCAACCAGCAGTGCAGATGCAGCGAACACGGTACTCGATTGGTCCACCAACTTCATTGGGAACCCCTCTCCATGAATATGCATACCCCAGGTTGATGCTCAGTACTGCACTTCTACCCTGAATATGAGAGTGACGTTAGCTCTCAAGAGCTTGAAACATTTTACACAACTCACCTGGTCGATAGCTCGAGATAATCTTTTCTTCACCTAATCAGATGTTTTTTACTAGCTTCTGCATATGCTCAAAAGAGCATGTTTATGCGACAGTTTTTATCATTAAAAGTTCAAGTCTCTTCAGTTATGAGAAATGACCAAGGTGATTTATCCATTAATTTAGAATGTGCAACAACAAGATAACAAAACATAGAAGGAATGCTGTTTAAATATACAGTAATACAGGTCTCTTCAAAATTTTCCATATACATTCAGAAAGGCATCCCATTGTGTGAAAGCTTAGAGCTTTCTTGGGTCCAACCAAATTAAATTCACATTTGAAAAAATCGGACTGTAAGTTGGATGGTCCAGAGGTGTCCACTTTTCATAATTAATTAATGTATCCTAAATATTTTTGGCAGCATAGAAATGGGCAATCACTCCACAAGGAAGTATTCTAGGCTGTTTATTCTTTATGGCTTGCTGTAACATCTTGACAATCTGCATGTTCACCATACGATCTTTAAACATGAATTTGGCAATGTATTACGCTGGTTACATTTTGGCAAATTCAGAATAACTCTATCCATATTTATAAGTGCCATGCACCTTTACCCTTCCACTTTCTAAAACCAAACTGTTCTTGATTATGCTTTACAAGGTGACTATCACATGATACCTTGTGATCTCACCTCAATGGCAAAGAGCAAATGAAGTTTCAGTTGATCACATCTGGTAGATAAAATTTCGGAATTTCTGATTACCCATTAACAGACATAATTATTCAGCTGCTGCAAATTCATACAAAAATAAATCTTGCAATATAATGTAGCTTGAGAATATAGAATAATTCTGCACTCATAATCATTTCCAATGTCATATACAGTTGTGACGTTAAAGAGAAACCATATCTCCCCAAGTTATAGACAAAAACATTTTGGCTATCATTATATGGTGGCATATTCTGTACTATTGAACTTTTGAGAATTTTTGTGCGATCTCACCTCATATGTTACTCTGCCTCTCCCCTTGCTCCCTCCCCCCTATGGTATCATCACTGAACATATAGTATACTACAGCTACATTCATAAGAATATATTATTATAAATACAGAGAAATTGGTACTCACCTTATCTGCAAAACTGTTCTTTCTTCTTCGATCTATTAATTTCAGTGGCCGCTGCCACCATCCTCGATGAAACTTGCTGTACTGTTGTCTGGCGTGCATCTTTTGTTTGTAGTTCTTTGGCTGCCACTAGGTGCGCTGTTGTTAACTGTGCATTTGGGTCCGTGTCGTCTGCTATTTCCAGGCGATAACTGTTCTAGTAGGGGAATCCAAGTGTGGTGCGCTTGTCCACTATCGATGTTTAGCTCATGTGGGAATGCATTATGGCATGTGTTTCCTTGATTTTGGTGTCTACGAGCATGTGGGCAGTGTGTTTGACTTGAACCATTTGAATTTTATGGCTATTGTATTTGATATGTTTATCAAGATCAGTGGTGGGTTGGACTTTTTCCCCATCTGTTAGGTGCTATTGGATTCTTTTGTTGACAGATTTGATGGACCTGCCGATGTAATGTGCCTTGCATTCACACTCTGCATTGTATACAACCGGGTTATCAAGGGGAGAGAGGAAGTACCGTTTGTGTTTGTTCAGTTTATCAGCTATTCTGGAATTGGGGTTGTGCGCTACTTTGATGCCATATGGGAGAAGGGCTTTAGATATGTGGTTGGAAGTGGTGGGATGGTAAGGGAAGGCAAACCATTTATATTGGCCACTGGAGGTTGATTGTGGCTGGGGTTTTTTGTGGTTGGGTTGATTGTGGTTGGTTAGGGTGTCTGACCTGTATTTCCACTTTACTCCACCAAGTGGAAAGTTGTCCTTCTGTGTAGCCATGTTTCAGGGCTATTTCAGTGATGGTGGCTATCTCCTCTCGTAGATCCTCTATTCTGCAACAGTAGGCTGTTCGATAAAAGTTCAGCCACCCATTAGCTTTTTGCTTGTGGGGATGACTAGAGAGAGCATGTATGTACTGGTTGCCTGCATCCGGTTTTCTGTAGACATTGGTTGTGAATTTGTTAAAGAATGATGGTGATGTCCAGGAAGTTGATTTTACCATGTTTTTCTTGTTCTACGGTGAAGTTGAGCCTGGAAAGGATGATGCTATTTAGCTTGTTCACACAAACGGTACTTCCTCTCTCTCTCCTTGATAACCCGGGTGTATACGATGCAGAGTGTCAATGCAAGGCACATTACATCGGCAGGTCAATCAGATCTGTCAATGAAAGAATCAAACAGCACCTAACAGATGCGAAAAAAGCCCAACCCACTACTGATCTTGCTAAACATATCAAATACAATAGCCATAAAATTCAAAAGGTTCAAGTCAAACACACTGCCCACACGCTCATAGACACCAAAATCAAGGAAACTCATGCCATAATGCATTTCCCTCACGAGCTAAACATCGATAGCGGACAAGTGCACCACACTTGGATTCCCCTACTACAACAGTTATCGCCTGGAAATAGCAGATGACATGCACCCAAATGCACAGTTAACAACAGCGCACCTAGCGGCAGCCGAAGAACTACAAACAAAAGACACATACCAAGCAACAGTACAGCAAGTTCCATCGAGGATGGTGGCAGTGGCCACTGAAATTAATAGAACGAAGAAGAAAAAACAGTTTTGTGGATAAAGTGAGTACTAATTTCTCCGTATTTATGTACTACCGTGTCTCTTTTTTCCCAATTATGAATAAATATATTATTGTTGTAATTAATTTGCTATTTGAATTCTATTACAGAATATTTGCCTTCTATATAAAGGAAAAACTCTGGAACTGAATATCTTGCAGATGCTCTATGACGTGGTTTATGCAGCATTAGCAAAGGACACAAACAATGACAAATACCAAAGTCTTCGGAGTTCAATTGAAGCCAAGTATCCCGATGTTAACAGACAGGGTTCAGCAGTCTCCCCAAGAGATGCAGTACTTGCTCGTCTAAATAAGGGAACAAACAGGCAATATAACAGAATGAATGTTCCTAGTCTAACTAATTCACAGGATGCTGTTAGGTCACTGCCATTAACTGGATCAAGAGCTCACAGGGGCTCTCGGGCACCTACTGGTGCCGGATCATGGAGAGTATGAAGTGGATGTGATAATGGTATATGAACAACTCAAATTTAATTATAATTTTCAACTAATTGATATTATAAATCCAAATACTCAGAGAAGAAGTTTCTAGTGGAATAGAAGTCTGCTTTTAGGAGAAATCATATCGATTAATGTGCATGTGAGTGTGTGTGTAAATATACCTTATATACTTACATTCAACTATAATTTATGCTAGAAAAAATGTCTGGTTTGCCTTGTTGTGAGATAGAAATTGAGGATCATTACACTAAATTTAATGTTAGAATTCAATATGGTATTTGAAAATTTTCGAGTAACTATTGAACCATCGAGATATAAATTCTATATTTAGTTTTCCACCCGCAAGTGACAAAGATTGCCCTCTTTCAAACACAGTCCTGCTAAAATCTGTTCATATTGTGTATCATTTGTAATAATGATCTTCATCCTGTACTGCATAGTTTTTTATTTTTCTGTTTACAAAGAAATAAGGACATTTGTTTGATGATGCATGATGTAATTTAATCTTCACCATTGTATAATAAATTCATATTTTTCACTTGATTAGCATTTGAATAAATTCTGTAATTTTTTTAATGTTACACCTATAATTTATACATGTCTGTGTGTTCTTACAAGTATATATCCTATGAAATAATCAAAAACATATTCGTTCATATGTTTTGTTCAGTATTCTGTGCACAGTGTTCTAATAAAGAAAACTATATTCTTTTCCATTTCGAGAAAAGTCAGTTCAACTTGTTTTGTTACAGTAACTAACCACAGCTAAGCTGTGTTTATTAAATGTGGCAATATATTATTTGAAGAAGAAAATATCATATTAAATAATGTAAGATGCTGTTCCAGAATTTTCATCTCCATCATGAAGATTTGGCATGTCAGAAGTATAATTATTGACATTTTTCTTTAAATATTGTTACAATACTGAAAAATCTTGATAAATATTAACCACATGTGTGTGTGTGTAATAACATGGTTCCATATACACTGTTGATGTGGCCCATTGCTGCAAAAGCTTGTAAAATCTTCTGTCTGCTGAGTGGTTCCTATTTCTTCTATATTTTCATAAAAGTCTTTCTGGGCACTCTCCCTTTGAGTTCTATATATGTGTAACAAATGTTCTGACATTATTTCCCCACTTTCGAATAATTTTATAATTTTCCATTTATATATTTTTTAAATTTAACATTGTCCTGACTTTTGGATTAATTGTGAGAAGTGTATAAATAACCATTACATGTATAAATGAAGTAAGTGGATGATATTCAACTTGACATCATCCCGCCGTGCACTTTGGTAAGAAACGGTATCAACTTGGGCAAACAGATTCACACGTGTTAAAGAAAGCATATCAGAAGCCTTCTTACAGCAAGAAATTTGCAATACTTTACACACACATTCTTCACATCATGATAATCATATATTGGATCACCTAGGCAAAAGATCATACATACAATGCTTACCTGTCATGTTTTAAATACAGGATCTGATCTGTTTGCCCGAAATATGGCAGCGGAGCATGATTTCGTTCAATGAATTGTGGGGAATGTTATTCGCTGAATATCATACATTAGAAGTAAGACATTGAAATACAATGGAGAAATTCCAAGTGAAAGAGAAACCAATACAACTGAGTTTCATCAGAAAATGTAGGATATACTAATGAAAACCGTGAAACGTGTTACGTGCGGGTCTCTAAAATTAGCAAATATTTTATAATAAATCAAATGAGAAATAATAATTGGAACAAAATAAGAAATTATTATTAAATAGTTGTAAAAGTGATAAAATTGAAAAATCCTCATTTAATGAATGGAAACTGCAAAAGGGCACTTGGCCAGGCATTGAGACAAGTACATCTTGTGCATTAACTTTGCACTTACTAACTACTAATAAAAATTAGACCTCATGGGGGAGGAAAACTGAGTTTTCAGGAATGGTAATTTCACAACAAAATCTCTTAAAAAAAAAGGTTGAAAGCAATGTTGGTTGTGAAAATACTGTACACATTTGTATAGTTCTTGGGACTAAACAACATCACTCTTCCTTATCAAGATTCCTTTACTTTATTGTTGCCTCTTTCAAAAATTTGGGTTAATTTAACCCAGGGGTGCCTATACCCTCCTTCTCCCAAAATGCTGGAAGTAGTTTCCCCTAAATTTGTTCAAACCTAATACCCCCACAAAAATATATTGTAACCACTGTAAAGTCTGAAAATGCATGAACTTTTCTCCGATTAATCATGACAATCATTGTTATCTGGTTGAGATTTTTTATTGATGGAGATAGGGAGATGCTTCAAACAAAAGCACATATTTCCTTCTGGTTAACGCAACTTCAAAATATATAAGTTCAACAATAATACAAAGATAAATTTGAATAAGAATATGGTCGAGGAAAAGAATGAGGGTGTGATGATTCATTTCTTATACCCTGCCAAAAACAAATTGATTCACTAGACAGTTAACCCAGATAAATTACATCGATTTTGATGGTTATTACATTTCTTCATATTTCCATTTCATGGACCTGATTCCACTGGGACAGGAAAGATGTCTTTTCAAACCAAAAATACTGACGGAAAGATATTAATATCCCAACATTGGATGTACCTCCCTCCCATTAACTTGAATGCTCAATCCCCCATGAGGTACTTATGATGATTTACAACTACATATGATATAATATCCCAACATTGGATGTACCTCCCTCCCATTAACTTTAATTCTTGATTACCTTTAAATACCTCAAGAATAAATTGATATGCATAAGCTGGCTATGGTAGCCTTCTAGTTTTAATGCTTAATCTCCCCTTGGAGTAGCCTCGACATTTTACAACTAAATAGTGATACGTAAAAGCTGGATATTTTCGTCCTAAATAATACATGATTCCTTTGGGACTTTTTAAGTTGCTATAAACAAGAATACTGGTAGTCCCGCACTGTGGCCATGCAGTTCAAAGCCCATGCAGGCTTTAGGCTCGGATTAAGGTATGCACACAGGTTTGAGTTTCCTGAGAGCAAGCGTAATCCTGGGATTTTGGCCTATATATGGTCATCCACCATCGTGAGGAAATTGGAGAGTTATGAAAGAGTAGTGTAACCCGGTCATATATAGCATACAATGACTGGGGATTCGTCGTGCTGACCAGACATCACCCTGTAACTGGTTGAATGATCATTCACCTCTGCTTAGGCATGTGGGAGTCAGGTTGGCAGTCAGTAGATAGTCCTTGGCCTGCACGGGTTTTTGCACCATGGGTTATTGATATTAACAAGAATAAGTAATAAATGTGACATATTCAACTTCTGTCTAATACTGAATCAACTATTCAGTCACATTTCCATTACAGGAAATTCCCCTCCTAAAGTTATGTGGATGCAACCTGCATCCTGGAATCATCTTGGGTGCACCCCTGCGAAAATTCTACTGACTGAAACCAACAACAATATTTTCTGTGTTCCACTGTAGACTGCTTGATACAAGTGGATATTCTCCATCTTTTGTAACAATCTGAAAATGATGAACTCTATTATTTACAAATTGCAATAACGGTATAGCTGCTAGCAAAAGACAATATGTCCCCCTTGTCCCACTATCTCTGAATTATTGGAGGATGATTCTGGCCATATTCCCTGCTAACAAATGCATATGTATTATGAATAGTATAGTTTTTAATTGTCCTGAAACACATAATAGTTTAATATTAACATGTGCTTCATTTTTTTCTGCCATCCACGGCATAAACACATGATTTTTTTTTTTTTAAAGTTCATTTCATGCTCAGATAGGCTAATTAGAACTGGACCTACAGTTTTAAAATGGAATTCGAATCACTATGCAATATGTGTCCATTGAGAATCAAACCTGGTACCCCTTGATTAAAAGACCAGTCTTACCACTAAGCCACTAAATAGGCACATACACAATTTACAAATTAGTAAGTATAAGAAATTGACAATATGTGTCTTTTGGCTGCTACCTACATCACATAAAATTATATAGCTAGTTCCAAAGGTAAAAATTTGGTAAAAAGCAAAAATTTTCACTTTCCCCCATAAAGCTGACTTTCTATCTGGAAAAAAATTCCATTAAAAAAAAGATGGCCTTTTGGCAACCATGTATATACGTAGTTGCGTTTCTGTGTAGCCAAATTGTTAGTGCTGTCGCCTTTGGTGCATGTGATCACGGTTTCGATTGGGAGCCCTCAAGATTTCGGCACTGACCCAGCATCCTGAGGACAATTGGGGAGCTACTAGAAAATAAGAAGTAACGGGCTCAAGTTCAAAAGCCAGAATGTAACATTGCATCGCCCAATTGAAAAGCTGCTCTGGCCATTAGAAAACTGTTGAACATGTAGTTCTATTTAAATATATATATGAATGAATTTGAAAATGCTGTAGTGTGTTCTCATCAGTAGACCTCGGATTTTTAGGTCTTAAAAAGTGTGCTTTTAGATTCCTAAAATAGGCTCTAAAAATCTGAAAATAGGTTCTAAAAATCCTAAAATAGGCTCTAAAAATCTGAAAATAGGTTCTAAAAATCCGAAAATAGGCTCTAAAATCTGAAAATAGGTTCTAAAAATCCGAAAATAGGCTCTAAAAATCTGAAAATAGGCTCTAAAAATCTGAAAATAGGTTCTAAAAATCCGAAAATAGGCTCTAAAAATCCGAAAATAGGCTCTAAAAATCTGAAAATAGGTTCTAAAAATCCGAAAATAGCTCTAAAAATCTGAAAATAGGCTCTAAATATCCGAAAATAGGCTCTAAAAATCTGAAAATAGGTTCTAAAAATCCGAAAATAGCTCTAAAAATCTGAAAATAGGCTCTAAAAATCTGAAAATAGGTTCTAAAAATCCGAAAATAGCTCTAAAAATCTGAAAATAGGCTCTAAAAATCTGAAAATAGGTTCTAAAAATCCGAAAATAGGTTCTAAAAACCTTAAATTAGGTTCGAAAAATCCTGAAAAAGGTTGCAAAAAGACTTAATTTGTTACAAAATTCCTGAAAAATACTGATTATATACAATCGTTAAAAACAAAATTTCACAAGAACCGTAATAACCAAATATTAATTTTGTAAACAGATTTTAATTTCTTTATATAGTTTTCAAAATTATCTACAAATTATTATAATGCTGCACTTGTGCTGTTAGAAAAAGTTACTTGTTGATATGAAAAATTAATTACATATGTATAATTTGCTGCACAATATCAGGGTGGCTAGTCACTTGGAATTCCTTGAATTCTGGGAATTACACGTCAATTATTGGCACCGGAAATTATGCGTGAATTATTGGCTCTGGAAATTATTCATGAATTTTGGCAAGACATGAAATAAGGTACAAGCAAATGTTTTCCATTTTTTTTCTCCGTAGACGTGAAAAATTGCAACTTTTATTAATCCTTATCCCATTAAATTTATATATGTTTATAAATGTCCTGAGGCAAGTTTCTCTCAGTTTAGCTTTTATTTCATTCATTTTTTTGAGGATCGAAAAGAAAGCTACACACAAAATAAAACAAAGTTTTCTCAATCCGTTTACTTTGTTAATATCTTTTACAGAACAATTTATCTGACAAGCGGAAGATTATTACAAAATAATATATATATATATATATATCTTGAAGTTAATTAGGTAAATTTTTTGATACATTGGAATCATACAAACCCTTTATATTGTCAATAATTTTGTGTGTGGAAGGGAGGGTGAAAGTCGGTACTACCTAAGGTTGGAATAGCGAAAACATCTGCTTGTATTCTTGAATTTTTGGAAAACTCACCTCGATAAACAGGAATTATACTTGAATTTTATCATGGTTCTAGTGACCACCATGAAACTTTTTGCGTTATCCACACTCAAACTCCACCTTTTGTCTGTGAGGATCATTTTATGTGCTGAAAATTATCTTTCAACAGAAATATAGTCAGTAGTGCTAATTTGAATGCTGAAATATTACTTCGCAAAGCTTGAATGCCAAAAAGGACCAAACTGACGCGAAAGTGAGCAAGGCCACACAGATCAGAAATTAGCACTTAGGACGGTGCAGGCAGTTGAGACGATTGGATGCCAAAATTGAGAATGAGGAGGAGGGGGGGGGGGCAAGGACAGTTTGCTTTTCTTAGTAGGCAAGGATTAGCATTAACAGTCTATAGTGCAGGGGTAAAAAGTAGGAGGGAACTGTCCCCTTTTGCCGCCACTGTCGGCAGGTAACAGTGACGTCAGATATTTTGGTTTCCTTTAAAGCTTTGATAAACATCATAGACTTGGAGGGAGGGAAATCGACATGTTTCAAACACGCCAGTCTTTGAATTATTTCACCACCAAACCTAGTAAATACCTCTGTGAGGTATAAAAATCCTGTAAAGCCTAAAAAAATTATAAAAACCTAAAAAAAGATTTAATTTAGGCACTTAAACCTAAAATAGGTACTAACAAGCAAAATAGGTTATTTTAGGCACTATAAAACTTAGTCAGTTGTTGCATTTTTTAATGAAACGATGACATAACTTGTTATTTCTTATTTACCTGCAAAGGAAAAAATAGGTTAAAAACCTAAAATGCGAAGTCTACTCATCAGATACAGTGAGATGTCATTGATATTAAATTTCAGGACAACACAAGTTGCCCTCGTTTGATCACCTACTGAAAATTGTACCATTAATTTTCAAAACTAATTATTTCTTGATTAAAAAGTTGTCTTTAAATAACAAAATGAAATTTCAAAGTCATTCCTATTAGTTCTTGAAATTTGTTACTTAACTTGTTATTGTTCCAGTCATGCACTGTGGCTGTGTAGTGTAAGTTGTCAGGCTTTGGGCTCGGGTTACCCACTGGTTCAAGTCTCCTCTAGGAAATGTAACCACTTTTCTCCTGAGAGTTTTGGCCTGTATATGGGACCAGTTGCCACCCACCATCATGAAAAAAATTGGGGTGATATGAATGAGTAGCATAACCCGTTCATAGAAACCTACAACGACTGAAGGATCATTGTGCTGATCACACAGCCCACCTCTGCAGATGCATGTGGGAGTGAAGCTGGCAGTTGCTAGGTAGGCCCTTACCCTCTTGGGCTGTTGCACCATGGGTCATTATTATTATCATTCCTATGTTTAAGTTAACTTATTAACTGGCTTCACCAGGTGATTCAGCTATATTCACCAGGTTTTAAACTGCACATGTGCCTGATCTATGACCTGGGCTTGTCTGTTACACTGATGCAAACATCCTTTACTTGTTGGTGTACATCACGCTCATCCCGGTATGCATTTATTTTCATGCGGGCAACTAGTGTTTTTTTCTTCTGCACACTATGGATGGAGTTGTAAAAATACCAGAATGTGTTCCAGTAAGAAGTGCTACTGCTAATGTATCATATGATGTAGGTATGAAGAGTCCTAAATGCTTTCCTTGTTAGGTTACGCAGGCAAGGTTTAGGGCTGTTAGCACCTGAGCCAAAGGAAAAGATGGATTTTCTGCTGAGCAGTTTTGGAAGATTGATTGATTCAATAATTTTAATATTATGGGCACTTCAGCACATAGGCCTATATTTACCCATAATTTAAAACGGAGATATGCCCTCAACTTTTCTTTAAAAAAAATTGAAGACAGGCCTCAAACAAGAAAATAAAATATCTCTGTTAAAAACTTCATTATTCAATTTTTAACACAAACCAACATTAATTCATTGCTTAACACGAGCTAAAACTATACCCACCCTGTGGACTTAAACAGTGACTTATCTACACACCCCTAACACCCTCCCAAATTTTGACGAACACCCCACCCCAAGCAGAAAAGTGGAACCACCCCTGTAGGGGGGTGGTGTAAATATGAATTTTTATATCGACAATAGAATGACAATACTTCAACATTAACAGAAAGGAATGATTTGTAGCTCTACAAGAAGAGTAGTCAAATGGACCTTTCGATCAATTAAAACCAAAGTGTCAAGGAAGTAGGGTGGGTGAAATGTGCAGCATCGTAATTTTCCAGGTAACACCAGCCCCCTTGACAAGGCTTCGGTCAGCTCCAAAGAAGGGACACTGCCATCTGGAAAATGTCAAACTGACCTCTCGCCCTCCTTCCTGGGAGAACATACCACACACAGTGTTGACAGTTCAGCGTTTGAATACCTAAATATGTATTTCTTAAATACATTACAGATTTGTAAATTCAACCCCTGAGTCAATGACATTTACATTTTGTTGCATTTTCCTTTCGATTCTTTCATATGAAAAATGTACGATAAAAGTAAAGGAAGAAATTCAAAGATGCAAGTTCGACTCCTTGTAGTGAATTATGCAACTTGGGCGAGATGGATGATATTGGAGTGGTAGAGAAAAGATTAGTCAAGTGACTTAGGTCAGTCTCATGTGCTGTCGTTCTGCTTAGTCTAACAATGTCTGATACTTTACTACAAAAGTGGTTGAAGAAAAGGGATTTTGAAAACGAAAATGAAACCAGACAGAAATAAACCGAAATTGGTGATTAGAAAAGCAGTGACACTGTGTGTAGGTATAAGTTCTTCCAACAGATATTCATAAGTACCAATATAAAATTTACTAATCCAAGTATTCGATATAAAATGACAAGTATTCATTCACGTTTACAGTTGATGTATGTGACCATTTTTGTGGCTCTAAGAGTTCTTAACTTTGTAAAAGAAATTATACATTAGAAAGAGAGTTGTGAAAGATAGGGGGGTCCACGTAGGGTGGTTGCCTGGGTGCTAAGGACAAATGGGTTGCTGAACAAGCAAAACAGATAAAAATAGAAAAGTGTTAACGTCGTGGTGCACTGTGAAATTACTGGCACCCTATTAAATTAAAGTTATTGTCAGTTTAAAAAGATATAGATTTAGTAAAAATTGCCTTCCTCTTTTTATCTAGTCAGTTCCCTGACATAATGACATTTTATTTTTTCCAACTTTTCAGAGGAAGCAAAGGAAAAAAAAATACATTAAGTCCCAAATTTATATCTGACCATAGGCTGATATGACCCACACACGCCCACGTTGCAGTGGCGGTAAAAATCAGAAACAGGTCCCACTATCTGAAACGCTCCGGCTTCGACGTGGCAAACACAATATATCTGAAACGCACTTGACCAGCGTTAATAACTGCAACATACCGGGTTCGACGTTGTGACGGTCATCAATATTCAGATTTACCCATGATGTTAACTCTATTGTAGCCGGAGATGGTGATCTTATACACTCAGGGTTCTGGTACAGTAGCGTAGGCAGGATTTCGTCAAAGGGGGGGGTTATTTCTAAAACTTTCTCCAAATTCACATTACCTTTGATTTATTATACTTTAATTAAATAATAATAATAACAATTAATTAATAATATTTATAATTAATTAATTAGCTGAATTACTACTAATAATACTACTAATACCACTACTACTATTATGTAGTAGAGATCTACATAAATATACCATTTATGAAAACAATAGAAAGAAATTACTTTCTAATCATTCAATTTTTATCAAATCCTGGGAGCATTTTTTTTGTTTTTGTTTTTGTTTTTTGTCTGGTCAACGAGGTGAGACATTTTAAGGGTGAAGAAAATCCATAAAACAAGAAAATATATTAAAATAAATTGAAATAATTAAAGGACGGAACTCATCCAAGAAGCTGCGGTGGTCTGGTCGGTACAGCATCTGACAATCACGCGGGAGATCCGGATTTGATTCCCGAAATTGGTTGGAATTTTTCCAGCTTCTTCCCCGCATAAATGTCCCCGATAATTCACATCTGGATTGTCTCACTGTTCTTACCAACAAAACATTTTCCAATAGCTAAGCTTATTGTCGTTTGAATAATTCTCTAGTCAACAAGGTGAGACATTTTAAAGAGAGACATTCAAACGTGCAGCGGTAAATAATACAATGGGAAGGCAGACTGGTGACTGTATTCTTGTCCGGCTAGCCTTTGTCTATACATTAGCCTCTAACAACGAACCAAGAACTTTCTTTAGTTAATTCTCATTGTTCACACAAAAAAAAATACATGTTCGTTGAACACTGGCGTACGTAGAGGCATGGCCGATGGTTAGAGGCACATACTTTTGGTAAATAAAAAAGCAAAATTTCAGTATAAAAACAGAGTCAATTTCGGGTTCAAAAGCTGTAAATGAAATGAAATTTCGCTGTTATAGCGGTGAAAAAGCGGTATATAAAATTACATTTTGGTTTTAAAAATGTGAATATAATCGCACTATTACACAAAATAAACATATCCCTTCTAATAGCACATTAAATCATTACCAGAATATTAAGTTTATTCCTGTATAGAGGAGTCCATTTTTGCTTTTCAAATATTTACAGCAAAATTAATCAATTTTCCGTGAATTGCATAATACACAGGATACTTCAGACTTCAGAAAGTGTCGCGTCGGTATATAAACGGTAAATTTCGTGTTTAAGAGTCTATTTCGCATTTTGCAGTTCATTTCGCATCATTTCGTGACAAAACAGGGTAGGAAAATGCTCCTCACACCTTTCAGAAACCTTTAGAATTAACATTGCAATGTGTTATTTCAAATTTCGTTTTCTTTTTGTCAAAAACGAAATATGCATGCCTCTACCGATGATGCTACAGCCCCTACCAAAATTTTGAGAAAATCAGAATTTTCAAATAAAAATCCGTTAAAAACTTTAAAAAATCAAAGGTATAATATTAAGGGGAGGCTGCTAACTTATTACGAAACCTCTTTTAAAGTGAGTCCCGATTACCATTTTTGTCTTTGAATACAATTTTAATAGACTGAAAAGCTCCAAAAATACGAAATATTTTATTATGCATCCTGCCCTCCAAAACGAAGCCATGTGTTATCCACATTTACTATTCCGGCCCCTCCCCCCCCCAAAAAAAACTGCGTACGCCAGAGTATTGAACATTGTTGCAACTGAAATACAAAACATTTTATTTCTCTTTTAAATCATAGTTACCCTCATATTTCACTTTCAAAAACTTGTGCTTATTTTAAAGGCATCACTCTGAAAGACGCGTGTGCTTGGAATGCGGTGCTTTTCTCCATGCTACATGGAAATAATAATTCAAATTATTATTATTATTAGTGGTAGTAGTAGATGTAGTAATAGTAATAGTATTGTCCCAGATCTTTGACTGTGGTAAATTGGCCATTGAAAATTTTTCCACAGCATTTTTCATAATATTTCACAAGCTCAAGGGGGGGGGGTTAAACCCCGTAACCCCCCCTTGCGTACGCCACTGTTCTGGTATACGTAATGATAGTTCGCTTCGACTTAATAAGTTTATTACAATGGGGTTAAATGTAGATATCCGCATATAACAAATTCACAATATCTTCTGATATGATCTCACTGCACTTTGTCGTTCCTGAAGTTCCAGGTTCGAAGCTCCTCTGCTTGCATCTTGGAGAGGGAGGACAGGGACCATTCAATTTTTCCTCTTTAAAGAAACCAGAGGGGAGGGGGTAAGGGACCTTATTTTTCTTTTAGGGCATTGGAATACAACTGTGTTGACATAGGGGACAATAGGGCATCAATTTAGCGACTCAAGGAACATTTAAATCTGCCTTCCTATTAACCAAAGAGTAATATCAACAAGCAAAAGAAATTTATTATAAGCTCATAATAGATAAGGCTTAGTTAATGTTATTTACTTTAATTAATAATTTAATAAAGCTAAACTAAAGACAGTAATTAACAACTGCTTATTTTACCCTTAATGAAAATTAACTATCGATGAATATCACCCTTCATATAATCTACCTGGTAGGCCGAGAAATATTGCTATCACTCGTATAATCTACCAGAGTAGGCCACACCGTAAAAAGCCCTCTTGTATCACTAAGCACCCATGTGCTTGCAATGCTGGGCTATTTGCGGGAGCAGAGCTCAACCAAGGGTCTTCGAAGAGTCAACACAGAACCCACTGGCTGGGGCCTCGTTGCTGCTTATATACAATTCTGAACGCAGCGCAACATTGAGTGCCATCTATACAGGTTAACAATGAACTATGAGAACAGTAACGCTCCCTAGTGAGATATGGTAGAACTTCTTTCTCTACCAAGCATAGCAGTGAAATCCTATGCAGAAGCGATAACAGAGCAGATAAGATTACGCAATACTATTCAACAATGATGATAAAAAGAACATATGCGTAACTTTGTAATGATCTAGCAGGATCGCTGCAATGCGCACAGGTGAGGGCATGACGGCACTTGCCACTGCCTGCTGGAAAATGTGGAGAGAAAAGAAAATGTTTGGTTCATTGTGCTCTTTGTGTTGGAAAGTGAAATAAATGCTTTCAATTTTTAAATAATTGAAAATAAAGCATTATCTCAATTTAGAAGTGAAAATTCCTTGCCTTCCCATTGCAGCCAACATGCCATGCGTTTATTTGCACATGTTACTTCATTTTCTTTTAAGGCAAAGAGGCACATGACTATTTTGTGAAAACAAAATTCCCTGATTTTTCCAGGTTTTCCAGACCAAGAACAAAAATTTTCCATACCAAGTAATTAGGGCAATTAATTTTCATGAACATGTATGTACAGTAGCAGCATTTTGCCCGGTTTTTTTAAGATACATAAAACCCAATAAATCCAGGGCAAAACTGGGTTTTATTAGGATTTTCAGGTTATGTTTAAAAATATATGTATTAAAAATTAAATATTTTTCTCTCCTAGTAGTAATCCATTGTAACATTCAATTTGTATTGCTTGATACTGCCCCAACTATCTCTGGAGCAAGTGAACAAAAACAAGTCTCTGCGCAAGTAGTAACGTGAGATGGCTCCACCACCCGAGAGAGAAATGGATTGCCTGGAGGGGGGCAAGCGTCTGCAGTTATTAGCCTTTACATCAGCATGTTCTGCTTTGCTCTGCTATTTCCTCCCATTCTGTGATTTTATGCGCACCCTTGCTCCAGAAATAACTGTGACAGGAAATAGTTGACTGAATCAAAAACTATTTAACAATTCTGTTAACATAATCTGTTCTAAAATATTTGTCCAACAGTTTGATTCTATTCTTCCAGGAGGGTGTAATAGTTAAGGCTGTTGCTTTGTGATCAGTTTTCATGGTTGCATTCCCTGAGGAGGCACATACTTTGGTGTATCCAAGAATCAGACTACCGAGAGGTGGGGGGGAGTGTACAAAATATGTTATGGCGAGAGTTGCAAAAAAGCCAGCTTTTTTGATTGGACGGTTTTTTTCCAATAAAAAGCCGGTTTTTGTGTTGTTTCTTTAAACAAATCGGAAATTTTGGCATTTTTGGCTTTTTACCAATTACAGCTAACCTATTTCATTTGAAGTTACTGTTATGTAATCATTCCGTATTCGAGGTAGTCTCGGTCCCAATTAGCTCGGATAATCGCGAGTCTACATTTTCAATTCAATTCCTGAACCTCGGACTGATGAAAACAGAGAATAAAGTATATTCAATAGAATGATTACAACATATATCGTTAACACAATAGTATTTACATAACAAAATTGTAAAAAGATGTACATGCTATAAATATTATACAACGTCTATCCAGTGTACTCTTTTTAAGTAATACTTTTAACTTGATCAACACTCAGAATATTTGTAACTCTCATAGTGGAGTTACTGCAACAATATATGCATACATAATGATTCATCAAAACGCTCAACCAACACGCATTTCTTGATTTCGACCGATTCTGATTTTCAAAACACCACTACACTCTACACTCAATAATAAGCTTAAGTCCGACCGAAACGTCGGAAACGCGCCGCCACGCTCTGAACCACGCCGCCGGGCGGAACATTTTCCAAGCTCGGCTACAGCGGGGAGGAGAATGACGCCTGTCGGAGCTAAACGAAGGGACGCGGAATTACACGAGAGGGCATTTGGAGAGGCGGCCAACGGAAAATTTCCACCCTAGAAACCTGTAGGTTTCTGGCACGGAAATTCGGTGCTTCCGTTCCGAGCGTTTCGCTGTAGTGGGCGTTACACTATTTGATTTCAATAGAAGCAGACAACATAAGTTCTGTTGCCGTGTTTCTCCGTCTCAGTGAGTAACATGCTTTAGCAGTGGCAGCGATTGGGTCCCAAAATAGAGGGGGGGGGCAAGGTGCCAAAACTGGGGGGGAGGATCAAAGACAGTATATTTCCCTTTGTAGATAAGGTCTAGCATAGTGCAGGGGCACTCGCCTCCCCCCTATTCGCCGCAGTATCGCTCGGTTCTCTCGCACATCAACATAAACAAATCGCTTACAATAACTGGTTCACAGGGGTAGCGTGTGCTCCCCTGGATACGCAACTGCACCCCCTGATATAATTAGTACAATTAAATTAATAAGACTGCGTTGGTAGATCATGTAGCTTGCACGGGTGAGAATTGAAAGGTTTACAGTATCGTTGTTGGGAAACCTGATGGTAAGAGACCTGTTGTGAGGGTATCCCGACAGAACGTACCAGCAACAAAACGTACCACTTGGGTTCTCGCGACGAAACGTACCACTCAGATAAACACCTACCTTCAAGATATTTACTCCGCGACAAAACGTACCACGTCAAGGAAAACGCTTGAACTTAAAATCAAAAGAGAATAAAGTGGTTAGTGGCCCGTCTTGTGATCACGTTTCTGGAGTCCCGAATGATGCTCAGTTAGATGTGAAGAAGCGTATGCAAGAGGCGAAGAAAGGGGATCGAGAGGAAGACACGCCAATTACCAAGATTTACAACGATACTCGAGGCAACCTACACGACAAAGGTTAGGGTAGGTTAGGTTAGGTTAGGGTAGGTTAGGTTAGGGTAGGTTAGGTTAGGTGAGGTTAGGATAGGTTAGGTTAGGCTAGGTTATGTTAGAACTGACATAACTGACACGAAAAGCGAAAAAGAGACGAAAAGATAAAACAAAAGAGAAAATGTGGACGACAACCTAACCACAGCTGATTTTAAACACGCCAAAATAGTTATATATGCATTATATAGTAATTTGCCAGTCCAAAGCGTGGATAAAGTGTGATGGAAATCAGCAAAACCATCAAGTTGTACGTTTTGTCGCATCGCAAATATTTCTAGTCTCATTAGAAGACCCTTCGCAGGTAGCCGGCAGGTGGTATTAAGTACGTTTTGTCGGTGGTACGTTCGGCCGCGTATTCGTTGTGAGGCCAAGACATAGGCGTGCGTACGGGGGGAAAGGGGGTAATTGCCCTCCCCCCTCTAATCATGGACGTCATTTTTCCACGGAGGGACAAGCAAGGTATTTTTTCATAGGGCATATTACCCCGATAATAGTGTTCCCCCTCAAAAAACACCACTTGAATTTGAAATTATCGCAAATTACCATGACTGAAATCAAATCATATGTGTGAAATATATACTTTTAGGTTGACATTCGGTTTCTAAGGAGGAGGTGTGGCCATTCTTGTCCCCCCTTCCAGACGTCTATGTCCCTATATTATTATACTTTCACCTAGAAATTTAGTGGAGAGGAATCTTATTGCCGTTATTAAACGACATTATACTATTATTGCCCCTCCCCAACCTTGGACGGAAATAAATTCTAGGGGGCAAACATTGAGGTAAAAGAAAGCAAGGCTAGTAGAATCTAAGAGTAGCAGGAGAAAAACTCAAGATGGAATTTGTTTTTACGTCTTTCTTGCATTATTTCTTCCACCTGCAGGGGCACATAGGGGCAACTGACCCCCCTTGATATCAAATATTGTACAAATAAAAGTACATTTCGTAATTTTTTTGCTCGCTTCGATCGCAATATTTGCTTTGCTTACAGTCTTGACAAGTTCAGAGCCGTAGTTAGGGGCGGCGGGAATTGGTCCTGGGCGCCGAAATGAAAAAAATGTAAAAGAATGACATGGCGGTCCATGAAATATTTTCTGCCATATTAAATCAATATTGTTTTCAGTTTGCAAAAATTTGGATCTAAATATTTTCTTGCTCGCTTCGCTCGCAATTGTGTTGTTTTCTGTAATGCATTGTAAATTACCAAGTACTTCAGGATCTTGCTGCTAAACAATTTTGCCTTAAATGCATGGACACAATTGTTGGTGCAAAAAGGAGCGCAGCACATTTCAGAGACAATTTATTTATTCATTATGGTGCCTCTATGTTGCTGGATTAGACCATGTATAATGTATACACAATGAGAAAAATGAGACTGGGCTAAGACGAAGATTCCGTGGACGAGACGCACGTGAGCGAAGCGCACAAGGGAAGTTCGGTGGGCGAAGCGCACAAAGGAAATTCGGTGGGTCATGTCGTGGGTTAATCTTCTGCACCAGCTACTTGTATATTACTAGAATGACTAAGCCTAATCCACAAATACAGTCAGAAAATATACAAATATTTACAAAATGACATCCCCATCTACAGAGATAACTTTTACTTTTCTGTATAATAGTACAACCAACTTGTACAAGTTGCTTGGTCAATTGGCATGCTATAGACATAGAATATGTCTATGGTCATAGTCAGCTAGGTTATACGTTACGTTCTTGAAGAACACACGAACTGTATTAAATTTTTGTGTAAACAAAAAAAAAATAATAATAAAATAAAAAAATGTGTAACCAACCAGAGGAAATAATTTTTTGTGTAACCAGAAAACTAAGTGCGGATACTATTAATAATTTTCGTCTTTTGCAATGGAAATCTCTTCAACATTGATAGAGAAGAGGTCCTAGGTTTGAACACTGGTCAGTCAATGGTGTGTCATTGTGTTTGTCCCATCATTAATTTTTCCACTTCATTATTCCATTTTCATCGTCATGTCTAACACAAATAGCAGAAAATTGACTTACAATTATAATGAGCGTTTTGTATATCTGCATTCAAACCGGAACGAAACCAGCAAGTGTGCATTGCCGCATACCTCTGACTCGCCCTGACTGAAGAAAGAAGAAAAAAGCTCCTTTTTCCGCTTTTTATATGTTCGTACATCTCGGACTTTTTCACTTAAAATATAAATGTATGCATCCAAAGATTTGCATGCTTTAAGCGCTCTCGCTGTGTAGGAAAAATTACTTTTTATTAAATATGTAGGGTACAAATATCGCCAAATACAACGACGGTCAGCAAATGGATTTCATCCTGGAATTACGCCGTATTACTTCCTACTTGCTCATCCAATTGATATCGAAAGATCTCTACTTTGCCCTGATATCTCTTATTCTCCTCGTCGTCAAGTGCTTTTATATGATCCGTTTCATCCGACATACAAAACGAGAAGAAAGGCCACAAGTACGCGCTTGAATTACCCGGCCACCGTGAACCGGAAGTTGCTGTGCTACAGTTCCACAATCGATTGTGCCGTTCAATATGTTTTTGTTTACTCGTAGATGGATAGCCCCTAAATGGAACCTATTCGTTCCGTCTGGTCAGACATGGCTACGGACCGTTCCGGTTCGTATAATTTTTCTGGCATTTCACTACATTTTTCCTTTCAGTGTGAAATAAATGTTTAATATTCTTTAATAGTTACATGTTATCACAGGCTTCCTTTCTATGTGATGGCGTCTGAATCTATTTTTATGGTCATTCTTTTTCCTTTAATACTTTCATATTTTATATTTTCCCTGATTAACCTGACGGTATAATGTGAGCTGGGCATCTGAAATCAAATTCAAATCAAATCTTTCTTGCGGCATGCTTTCCATATTTTTTATACTAAACTGAGCAATCAGAGCTTTGAAATAAGGAATACAACGCCACGTAAACAAGTAAAGCGTTCCGCTTCGTGAATGAATCCATTTCGAGCCCTGGATCACATTTAATATGCAACCAAATACCATAAAAAGACATAGGTATTGAGCTAAAAGAGCATTTATTTATCGAGTCTCTCTTTCTTACTGTGGGCAACAGCCCCTCTGGCGCCGTCACTGGAAAATGTTTTCATGGAATGAGGCCTGCTTGACCTAAATTAAACCACCAAGCAAGAACCACGTGATTATCTTGGATAACAAGTTAGTGACTTTATGAAACGGTGTTTTAGCAACACTGCAAGAAAAAGTCCCTTGCATAAGACTAAGATAACTCTCAGCTCAGATGCATGCTGGCAATTTGAGACTTTTCCTGGACGTAGTTGTATCCTAGGTTTTTGACAGAACGTTCCTCTGCTCTAGACTGAAAGTGAATTGAAGAAAAATCGCACAGCAGGTAAGAAGAATCAGTCTTATTTAGGTTTACAAACTGCCCAATCAAATGTTGTTTTCTCAGGTGTAAATTCATCAGTTGCGGCGCAATTATTTATTTCATTTTGTGTGTGTGTGGGGGGGGATCCATGGATGGGTATCAAAGATTTGCGGGGCCCACGTCCCATAAAGAAAAGAAAAAAGCATTTAGTTATTCACGCTGTTATTAAGTGATCCAAACAAGGTTTTATTAACCAATAGTGGAAATTTTAAATATTGTCGTTGATGAAATCATATAAAAATTCAACTGCAGCAGTGACGGCGCTAGGGGAAAGTTGGGGAGGGAAAAAGTAACGGGGTTACAGTTACACTGCTCGAACACATGTAAAGGGCCCGTCCATTTGCAAGCTCTCTTCGATCCAAAGCAGCCTGCAAAGTGTATTAATGCAGGCTTACAATGATGTAAGGCCTGAAAACACAAGCAAGATATAAGCTTAAAATTTATTCATATTTAACTATTTTAATTCATGAGGTCTGCCCTGCGTTGTGTTGTTTCTAGTGGCTATGCCAGTATTGAGAGGCAGGTGAAAATGGTCTAAAAATCTAAGACTCCACGGCGTTGCATCCCTCTAAAAGCCTGGGCCTGGCAGAGTAGCTTTTTGATTGGGTAACACCGCCAGGAGTCGAATCCTCACCTAGGGATGGGTATTCAACAATTTAATCATGTCATCCTCATCGTCGCGATTAGCCAAAAGTGGAAGAGAAGCGACGCTAAATAACAAACCAAATCAAATCATTAGGTGTCAGCATATCTAGTCTCATCGCCATTGTTTTATGGCTTTCGAGACGAGAGTCCGCTTCTTCGTCTTTTCAAGTAACTCCTTATAATTATACTCAACGTCGAAATTTTGGGGGTTCTCCACAGGGAATCAAACCCTGAACCACTTGCACGAAAGGCGAGAGCTCTAAGTATTTGGCTACGTAGGAGCCTAGACGAAAGTTAATTGTTTGGAAGAGTTTAATTTTCTTGCAAAATAAAGATGACATTGGAAGAAAATTATTTTCTTAAGTATTAGAAACAAATAAAGTCATTTGGCGAACCGAAGTGCAATTCTCGTATTCGCGTGTGCTTTGGAGAAAGCATCCAATACCTGCAGTACCTCTAAAAGAGTTCACATTCTTCGTCCTGAGAAGAAAGGATAGCCAAATGAGGCATCTTGGCAGCAATCTGGTGCGCAAGACTTTTCAAAGGTTTCAAACACGAAAAGGTTCAACCACACGCTACACTGGAACTTGGGATTGTTACAGAGATTACAGCTATAATAGTTTGTGAACCTCATGAAATGCCAATTTATACTTTGCTAGAAAATCGACGAAATCCATTAGGTGCACTACTTTTGCTTCACCTTTGAAGAGTTTTGAACAAAATATGCATTTCAGCTTTCAGGGCAATGTATCAGAAGAATAAACAATTGTAAAAGGTACAGCTGTCTCATAATTCAAGAAATATGCTGAATCTTGTAAGAAAGCGCTACTTTCTTTGACAACTGAATCTTGTATGAAACGCATGTCAAGTTTAGCAATGATTTGCTTGCAAAATCCCTGTATCTTCCTACTGAAATTTCCTCAGCACGTAAATCTCTCTTCCATTCATCCTTGCCCAAATGATCCGGAGTTAGTCACTGCCATTGTTTACTACGACCCTGTTTCAACTATACTGGCGACACTCGTCATAAAATTTCTCACCCAAACAGACCCTTCTTTCATTTGCGACCCTCTTCTCAAAATCCACAGCAGCCTCGAGTGCTGGTTACGAACTCCAAAGATTTCGCACTAAAAACCTAGCTAAAGGTAAAGTTCCAATTGCACATAACACAGTGCCATGAAAAAACATTTACGGGATGTGGGGAAAGGTCATTTTGGAGCCGAAGTGATCAGCATCACACTCCGGCCGCTTTTGCCCTCCAGGATTGCCCCCATGCACCCATTGAAATGAAATGAAGCTGTTGATCCCCGGAGCTGCTTTATGCGGAGACAATGTGGAATATAGATTGATTTAGTTTATTTTACTTCGCGTTTTGTTGCTCTTGGCTAATTTGCGAAGATGGGGATAAGTGATGAAATGATGAAATTGATGAATGGACATTCACAAACAAACAAGCCCGAGCGGGATTCGAATCCGGGACCCTTGCCGTCGCAGCGCGATGTGCAACCACTCGGCCACAGGGACAATGCGGAATAATTCCGACCTTTATTCACACACTCCGGGAATCGAACCCGGGTCTCCCGCCCGCCTGGCATTCAGACGCCCTAACGACTACACCACCGCGGCTCTAAAAACCTAGTTAAAAGCTAGTGCAATTAGATACTCTGCTTTGACGTAACGAACATAAAATTGCCTGAAGTCATAGGAGTAATAAGCGACATGCGACAGCAACAAGTGTCGCTTGGAAATGAACCCACAGTAGCCTAATAAATGCAACCTTCCGAACGGAAGCGACTAGACCGGCAAGCTGCACGTGTTGCTTTGTCGCTTGCGTGTCGTTCGGACTGGGACGTTTTTTAATAGCGTGCATTGTGTCGCCTCTGTTGGTAGTGAATTCACAGTGAAAGCTTGCTTATAGACTAAGATAGATTTCACATGGAAGCAACACGCGACCCGTAACACGTGTCGATTCAGGATTTCACCAATCGAACGCAGGTTTGTGCGGCCTGCCATGCTCTTACGCTGTGAAACGTTGCTGTTGATTGGCTCGTTCCAAAGCAACATGTGTCGCTTGTCGCTTGTTGCTCCGGTCTGAAATGTCCCTAAAGGAGCGTGTCGCTTGTTGCTTTGGTGCGAAAACCCTGTGTCGCTTGTCGACTCTCGCTTCAACCGGAAAGCTATCTTGTGGAAATTTCGCAACTAAGCGACAAGCGACACGTATAATTCACACCCAAGCGACTCAATTCCCTTCAGTCTGAAGGAAAGCATTCACCCCGCATCCGTGAACAACGGACCGAGGCTACAAGAGACACGTGCAACTTTTCGTGTGTCTGGTCGAAAGGTTGCATTGACTACAGAAAGTTCGTTTCCAAACGACTCGTGTCGCTTGTCGCCTGTAACTTTGGTGTGAAGAAATCTTCCTCACAGGAAACTCTTCGAACCGAAGCTGCACGTCTCGCTTGTCGCTTGCTTGTTGTTCTGCTTAGGCCGTTTTCTGGATACCATGTATAGTCGCGAGGGTTGTTATCCGCGCATGCGCGATGAATGCTTGCTTATAAACTGAAGTGTCCCTGTCGTTCATTGCTTCAGTGTGATACTTCCGTGTCGCTTGTCACATTGAACAAGCCACAGGAGAGAAGCGACAAGCAACATGTTTCGCGTGTAAAACCCCCGTGTGGCTTGTCCCCTGTCGTGTTCCTTCTGTCTGAAAGCTCCCTGCGTGTACGATGGATAAAGAGTGGATGGGAGCTAGAAAAGCCACGCAGATTCTATTCTATCTAGCTATTGATAAATCAACAAACTTTATTTGATATACTCATGTTCTTATGATTAAGGAATCATATTTGAGGACTAAAAGTGGTAAACGTTGTAAGTGCCAAAAGCGAAAGTGTTGGAAAATCGCATCGTTCCGCTCGTAAGAACGTGCACACCTCTTTACACGCCCTTTGAACTACTTAGAGGGCTACCAGCCACATTTCACGTTTAACACATTATAAAGCATGGCACATTTCACAGTTTAACGTGGAAAACGGTGTTTGAATTATTGTGGCACTTACAGTGTTTACCAATTTTAGTCTTCATTTATTCTCACTATAGCTACAGTGAGCAAAGTGATTACAGGTTTAACCCATTTTCGAGAATAATGTTTTGTGATGTCTCCCAGTTATAACTTTTGTTGGTCTAATATCCTGCACAATTTTTACGAGACGAGATGAGACAAAACGAGTCGAGACGGGACAGCATTTCTACGAGACGAGACGAGACAGAACAAAGTCTCGTCTCGTGGGCAACACTAACCCCCCCCCCCCCCGACTTTTTGCCACTTTTGCCCCCGCACTAGGCTAAACTTTATCTACCAAGGGAAAGTAAACTGTCCTTGCAAAGTATTGTAAAGTAAAAGTACCTTCAAGAGGCTATTGTGTCGCTAAAACGCGGCACGCTTAGCTCCTGGAAGCACGCCGCTTGTCGACGAAATTCGTTGCACGTTACCCCTTATTTGAAGCGCATAGCACATTTGGTGACTGTCCAAGCAGCGGTTTCGTAAAGTTTATCCTTTTTAAGCACATGGCAATATTGTATTAACGAATTCCTTAAGATACAATATTACATAACACCGAAGATCGGCCAGTTACAGGCTTCGAGACCAGCATATTCTTCAGAAATTCCCACTTTGAGCAAAAATTAATTACGTTCCCAACAGGTTAAGCCCACAAATTGATAACCTGAGTATGTTAAGACAATAAGTGGGCAGTTTATAGAACAACTACATTGAAATGTTGAAATTACGTATAGCCAAGGTGCGAAATTCTGTTAGGGGTCCATAAGGGGATTTCCCCCACCAATCCTCTTTTCCTAAAAATTCCCCCCTTCCATAAAAAAAATCCTGGAGGAGAGTTTTTGTCATAACAACAAAGATAAACAATTAGTTTTAAATTAGAATATACTTTACTAAGGATAATATAAAAAACACACAAATAATGTAGGATAATATCTGTCTCTGTGTGTGTTTAAGGGGTTTGCATGTTTTCTCTCTCTCTCTCTCTCTCTCTCTCTCTCGCTCTCTCGCTCTCTCGCTCTCTCTCTCTCTCGCTCTCTCTCTCAAGAGACCACGAACAGATTTACACCAATAACAATGCATATTAGTGGCTGCCATACTGAATTCAACTCAACATTTTTGAAGAGGAAGGGGGTGATGTGATAGATAAGGCTAGAATTTCACGAGAAATGCAATGGTGAAGGCTTTTTTCAACCTATCTTTAATCAGAAAGACGTTATAACTGCATGATTGTAACAAATGTCTCATTTTCCTTCCAGGTGTGATAAAACAGTGCCAGAACGCTCCTAACCTGTTTCTATCATGACCAGTTTATGCCCAGCATTTTATAGGGGATGTTAAGGGGCTTTTGAATCACCCAGTAAACATAATAATAATAACCCGTGGGGTACAACAGCTCATTGAGGGCTCGTTCCTCCCTACCGACTGCTGGCCCTCACTCCCACCTCATCCTACTCACTGTCACTCACCCGAGGTGGGAGATCATCCAACCAGGCGTGTGGTCAGCACGACGAACCCCTAGTCGTTGTTGTAGGTTTTCATGACCGGGTTACGCTACTTATTCGTACCTTCCCAAATTCCTCACGATGATCAGTGGCCACCGGTCCCATATACAGGCCGAAATCTCAGGAGAAAAGGTGTTACGCTTCCCCCAGGAGACTCGAATCTGCGCGCGTCCAGTAGCCCGAGAATATTCTATAACCCTGTTATTGTTAATAGCTCGTATCCAAGGTAGAAATCAGGGGGCTCGAGCCCCCCACCCTTCAAAAATTTTTCAGTTTATGCTAGATAAAATTAGGTTTTTGGCTTCTTGAATAATGTGATGATACTTTGAGAGAGATAGTAATTATCGAAGCAAGACGGAGAATGTTCTATAACCCTGTTATTGTTAATACCGCGTATCCAAGGTGAGGATAAGATGACTCGAGCCTCCCCCCCTCTCCCCCAGGAAATTTTTCAGTTTACACTGATAAAATTAGGTTTTTGACTTCTTGAATAATGTGACTATGATTCAAGGAGATAAATAATTATCGAAACAAGACGGAGAATGTTCTATAACCCTATTATTGTTAATAGCACGTATCCAAGGTGGGGATCAGGGGCTCGAGCCCCCCCCCCCCTCTTCAGGAAATTGTTTTTTGTTTACACTAGATAAAATTACGTGGGCTTTTGGCTTCTTAAATAATGTGATGAATGATGATAATTTGAGATAAATAATTATCGAGACAAGATGGAGAATGTTCTATAACCCTGTTATTGTTAATAGCGCGTATCCAAGATGGGCATCAGGTGGCTCGAGCCCCCCTTCCCCAGGAATGTTTTCAGTTTACACTAGATAAAATTAGGTTTTTGTCTTTTTGAATAATGTGACAATAATTTGAGAAGAGAAATACTTATCAAGGCAAGACGGAGAATGTTCAATAACCCTGTTGATAATATTCTACGTAAACTTTCCTTGCGCTATCAGTGTTGTCGCAGCGAACTTGAGCGCTATGTAGAAACTTGTCAGCATTTGGAAAGTGCACAACAAAGGTACTGCCACGTAGCACGTAGGGCGATTCGTTGAAATTTTTATTCTGTGGAAGGTGCGAGAGGGAACGTTCTTGAATAAGAGGAGTCGAACTGCTGGCATATATTTACGACTCGTTTTATCTGCGGAACGTTCTAGAATATAATGAGGATATAAATACGCGGCTTCAATTTCCCGGTTGATCTGTACAACAGAATCGGTTTAGACTTCAGAGGTAAGTGTGACAATTCATACAGTCGAGTAGTGATCAGTCAGTGTCCATTGGTGGCTTTATAAGATCCAGTGATTCGAAAATGAAAAGGACTAAATACCGTAAAGTAACGAAGTCTACTACTAGTTCCAGTTCGGAGCCAAAGCTGAAGACATTGACGACAGCGGAACGTCCGGAGCTTCAGTGTAGTGCTACGAGTAGTTCGGGTCGAGGGCCGAAGAGATCGAAGGTCTCTCTCTCTAAAGTGAATATTTCGGCAGTACCGGGTATTGGAGCGGTTTATTAAATAAGAAATAAGCTGCACAGATCAACTGAAAATCAAAGTTTTGAGTGATTATTTAGTTGTGCCAGGACCAAATTTCGTGTATGCAGTCCGAGAATTTCATGGCATAAAAATTTACTTTAGTTTAAGCCTAATGGGTTCGACACACACTCATGGGTTCGACACACACTCAACAGACAATTTTGAACACTTGCGAGTGCTTAGTCCTGAATATGAACAATTTGGTGGGTTTCGGCTTTGTAAGAGCTGCAAACATGGGAGGACAAGACACATTAGTGGTGTTCAGGCTCGAATCAGAGAGAAATATTCGAGAACTGTCTGCGTCCAGTTCCCAGCACACAGTTTGAATTTCGCATTGTCGAATGGATTGTGTAAAATGTTCCGATTTCACGTTTTCACAGCCTTAAACAGTGGCGATGATTTAGAGGATAGTTGCTCCCCATTTTTTTGCCTCCACACTATCACACTATGGCCTACCAAGAGAAAGGAAACTTTCCTTGCACCCCCCCCCCCCCTACCCGTGTTTTGGAACCCAATTGCCACCACTGGCCTTAAACATACAATTGTGAGGTTCCATCTATACCCCTTTAAAAAATGGTGTACAGTCCCCCCGAAAGGAATTCCTGGACGCGTGCCTGTACATCATGTAGTAATTCATTTGTATGTGTGTGTGTGTGTGTGTTTATGGGGTGTAAAGGTAAAATAAGATTCGCCTTTCCCTCACCATTCTTCAATAATTTCCTACCCTGTGTATCACGTGGTGACACGTTTATCGCCAAGGAGTGTTCGTGACACTCCAACGAATTCTTCTTTCAGGGCAGGCATGCTACGACGACGTGAGCTGAACCACTTCCATTGTTTAGACTGAATATCATTTTATCAGAGCCTCGTTGTTTTGACTGCTGCTGCCTGCACACACACACACTGTTTCCAACCCAGTAGGCAGAAATAACTCCAGTGTTCTTGTGTGGTTACGAGCAGGCTGTAAATTAGTAGGAGTGATGACAGGGATCTCCACTCACCCGGCAGGGACGATTTGGACGAATCAAGATAAAATGTTTACCCTGGCGATGTGAGCTTCTCCCCCACCCCACCCCCCTTACTTCCAACCATGCTAGCCATGTTTCTACCCTGGTCCCAGGGCTCAAAATGGATATTTTCACGAAACAGAACGCTTTATTTTACCCCCGACTAGAGCCAAGTATCAAAATTCCAAAAATAAGTGCGTAAGAGGTTACAAAACGTATATAATCGTACCTAAACTTTGACTAAAGTATCCTCCTTAACTTAAAAGATTTTTCTTGAACGAGTTGTGTAAGAGAGATTTCAGACCGAAGCGTCACGCGACAGCAATGTTTGGCACGACAGGCCTCACAAGTCTACGTTTCGCGTGTCACTTGTCGCTTCGGTGTGAAACCTTCTTAAAAAGTTAATAACTATGCATTTCAAGGGAAAACTGTTTTGTCATATTTTCGATTGTGTACCGGCTAATGTAGAAGTCTCTCCCAAAATGCACTTGCTTTTCCGATATAAGAACAATTATAGATATGCGCACAGGGGCAAGGAAGGAGCAGTTGCCTACTAATATTTTCACGTAGAAATTTGGTGTAGACAAATCGTTTTTTAAAAACAATATTACACTCTTACAAGAAAACTGAAGCATTTTCAAGCCGAAAAAAGTTCCAAGCATCAAAGAGAAGGGGAACGGTATGATTTATTATATGTAATTGGACCATCAGTCCATCACACTTCGTTCCATAGCAAATTCCTTGTTAATAGGCCTACTTTAGTTTGCAGAATAAATTGCACCTACATTGGAAATGAAGTTGTTTTGAATTCGCTGTAAAAATATGTTTAGTGTAAATATATATGCATTCTATTCACAAGCCAGAGTATAGAGATAATGTTTTAGTTTAAGTAGAACCGAGGTTTTTTTTTTCTTTTTACATTTGGTTTTCCTTTAATGGAGTCCATTTCCGTATCATGGCATGTATATAATTAAGCCTAAAATTACACTAAATGTATAAAGGAATGAAGGGATATCCCGACCCACCCTGCTTTGAAAGTAATCATTACAGAGTTTCTAAAACACTGAGATCAAATTTATTGGCTCTCCCCCCTCCTCCCGTGCACACACCTATCCCTACATTACATCTAGCTATTGTGAAATGGACAATATATACACAACTAATTACCAAGTAATACTTAACATTATTTTATGTGCTTATTATAGTTGGCTAATAGATAGGGATGTAAAGTTTTCGTTTTTATTTTCCCCTCAATTTCGATATTATTTTTTACTACAACTCGATGTTACTTCTTGCGGTTTAGAGCAAAATTCGGTGTTATTATTACATGTATTTTTACTGTTTCTTCTAGACTTAAGATTTTCACATTGTTGTAGTTCTGGAAAATTGAGACAAATTTTAGTTTTAATGCTATATATATATATATATATATATATATATATATATATATATATATATATATATATATATATTGCTTTGTGAGAAATGACCTAATTTCTTCCATTTGGAAAACTAGTTCATCACATCAGACACTAAATATGAAATGTTTATTGAATGAAAACACCCAAATCTTTGAACACAATCAGACGCATCATATTTCCCCAACAATGCGAAAAAATCTCTGCGGCCTCAATATACCATTTAGTGTACACACACATACATTCCCCCTAACACATGCAACAAAACAGATGCTGCTCCCAGAAAATTTTCCCGTTCCTACGAAACTTCCCTTCTGGGAAAATCCCCCCCCCCCCCAAACGAATTATATTTCAGGATGAGGTTAAACTCTTGTCAGCATCGTCTGCCCGAAACTGCAATAAATGAAGCGTGATTTGAATCGAACTGTCATCAGCTAGACTAGAAATGACAGATCTCATAGTTTCAGGTAGTTCTTTTTGAACAGAAGAAATGTTATCCCCAGTATATATTGCATATTTCGCGGCGTTTTTCGCTTTAAAGTGCAAAATTCGGTATTATTCTGAAAAATGGCATAATTCGCGTTATTTCACGATTCCGAAACACCGAGGACTTGCCTCCTTTACCTACCCAAATACATTTTAAACGCTTTATTTTGATTTCCTCAACTTTTCGGTGTTATCGTTAAAACGAAATCTTCACGTCCCTACTATGGTATGATTTTAATCGAAGACTTCTATGCCCCGCGACAAATTAAGTTTGCAGCAACTTCTCGCATATGAAGACCCAAACAGGAGCGCAGAATGTAGTTCCACTGCAATACTGCTGATTTTCCCGCTGTCTGTGATATGAACAGCTCGGCGGTTAAAGCAAGACTCGCGCCGGAGATGCTGAGCGCCGTTCTCGAAACTTAACCTGTCGCGGGGCTTAGTCTAGTCACTCACTTATTAAACGCTTGCACAAGAGCTGTGTTGCGAAGGTCATACACAATTTTCCAGGGAAGGACAAGCTAGGAATAGTTTTCCATGGCGAGGGGGGGGGGGGGGAGGAGCGAGCAAGGCAAATTTTCCTCAATATTAGTGGTGTCCCCTCCAAATATATTGCTTCAATTTGAAGTTATCATATTCCTGCAACGTCATTTCAATAATTAAAAGTGACCTCTCATCAAGTATTGATATATTTTCCTCGGAGTATGCCTTTTGGGCTTCCTTCCATCAAAATAAATTCTTGAAAATAATATCAAATAGTGCCATCTTTTACTTATTCTTTGCTAATATTTGTTCATTTTTGTGTTATTTTGTAAGTTTTATGTTTTATTTTACTATTTTCATTTTTCACAATTTCAGTGTAAAAATGTCCATCTGTGCAGTATCTGAAATATTCAAAATAAATATTCTGACTGAAATGAAATTATATGTATGAAATATATAATTTTTGGTTCAATCATTTTTCAGAGGGACGTGGCCCCCCCTTGCCCCCCCCTTCCGGACGTCCATTGTCATACATAGAGCTAATGTAAAGGTAAAGGTACCCATTGTGCTTGTGCACACATGCCTTGAAGGCATATGGGCCGGGACGGCGCTATAGGGGGCAGGGGGGTGAAGCCCCTCAAAACAGTTATCAACCCCCCCCTGTCACCCCCTAGATTTTTGTAGTAGGGTAGACCCATTTCGAACAAAAACTTAAAAAGAAGAAATATGCGTTTTCATTATAAAATTTCATTTGGGCTAGTACAATGTCCAAGTACATTTTCTAGTTTGGTTAGATCGCAAGTTACTTTATTATGATGCGTTCTGAGATCAAGGGGAAGGGCAGCTAAATGTGTATGTACAATTATTAGCGTCTATAAATCGTATCACTACATTTCAGAATAGGCCTAACAGGTGCAGAGGCGCAACCACGAATTCTTGTCTGGAGGGGGCAAGTACCAGGATAAACGTACCACCACCACCAACAATAATAATAATAATAATAATAATGACATTATTATTATTATTATTATTATTACTAGTGGTAGTGGTAGTAGTAGTAGTACAAAGAACGTTATTATCCTCATAAATTACGCAAAGAGGGGATAAAATCAGTACTAAAGCATTTGTTTGGAACAAACTATTCGAAATATTTGTTCAACACCCTCAATTTCATATTAGCTAATAATGGAAAACAAGCACACAAACAGTATTTTTGAATGGCAGTAAATGAATGATAAATGCATTCCGAAGATAGTTATTGTGTACATATAGCATGTATAACTTTCATTTACAACATATGTTTTACACATATGCAACGTGGAGTGACATAAAATAAGACAACATATATAACATGCTAATATTTTCATCTTTTTCAACTTTTTTCATTTAGATCGCTCGTCAACCATGGCCGACTCCCGCCGCCCTCTAGCTACGGCACGGAACCTGACGATACCGAGATAAGTAGGCTTTCCGAGCGAAGCGAGAAAGAAAACTTTACGAAATATATTTTAATTTAATATGGAATACATTTGAAATCGAAGGGGGCAATTGCTCCTCTGTGCTGTGCAGCCCCTGCAGGTGCCGTTGACCGTCAATGTTTGCCCCCCTTTATCCCCCCTATTTTCCCCTAATAGGGCGCACATAATATCACGGGGCGCCAAGGCATTCTCTCTTTCACAACTTTTTTTCATTTAGATCATGGCCGACTCGCGCCGCCACCTAGCTACGGCTCTGAACTTGACGAAACTGAGAAAAGCAGGCTTTGCGAGCGAAGTGAGCAAAAACTTTTACGAAATGTACTTTTATTTGCATAAAATTTAAAATCGAAGAGGGCAATTCTCCTCTGTGCCCCCCCCCCCCTTTTGCAGGTGTCCTTGGTCGTCAATGTTTGCCCCCCTTGCCTCCCCTAGAATTGACTTCCGTCGAAGTTTGGGGATGGCAATTCCCCCTGCCCCCCACCCACGTGGTTGCGCCACTGAATTTTTATTAGTAGGACTACGTTTAAAATCTAAATGAGCGTTGTTTCTTTTCTGTTTGCCAGTCTCGAAAATATTCGTTTGTCCCGTCTCGTGTCTCGTCTCGAAGGGTTCTGTCTCGTCTCGACCCGTCTCGTCTCGTCTCGTAAAAGTAATGCAGGATATTATGCCAACAAAAGTTATAACTGGGAGACATCACAAAATATTATTCTCGAAAATGGGTTAAACCTGTAAGCAGTTTGCTCACTTTAGTTATAGTGAGAATAAATATGATTCCTTAATCATAAGAACATGACTATAAAGTGTGCTGATTATCAATAGCTAGATGATGTATAGAATCAGCCTTGCTTTTCTAGCTCCCTTCTATTCTTTATCCATCGTACACGCAGGGAGCTTTCAGACGGAAGGAACACGCGACAGGCGACAAGTCACACGGGGGTTTACACAGAAGTGACAAGCGACAGGATCCCCTTCCGTTCCGTCTATGATAAAAGTATTCACCGCACGGGCAGTACTAACAGATCGAGGCGATTCTACGCTCGATATTAAGAAAACGACCCAGTTTGAGCGACACGCAAGCGACAAGAGACACGTGGTGCTTCGGTTCGGAAGGTTACGTTTACTGAGGGTTCGTATCCAAGCGAAACATGTTGCTTGTCGCTTCTTCCTGTGGCTTGTTCAATGTGACAAGCGACACAGAAGTATCACACTGAAGCAACGAACGACGGGGACACTTCAGTTTATAAGCAAGCATTCATCGCGCATGCGCGGATAACAACCCTCGCGACTATACATGGTATCCAGAAAACGGCCTAAGCAGAACAACAAGCAAGCGACAAGCGAGACGTGCAGCTTCGGTTCGAAGAGTTTCCTGTGAGGAAGATTTCTTCACACCAAAGTTACAGGCGACAAGCGACACGAGTCGCTTGGAAGCGAACTTTCAGTAGTCAGTGCAACCTTTCGAACAGAAGACACACGAAAATCTGCACGTGTCTCTTGTCGCTTCGGTGAATGTTTTCCTTCAGACTGAAGGCGATTGTGTCGCTTGTCGCTTGGGTGTGAATTATACGCGTCGCTTGTCACTTAGTTGCGAAATTTCCACAAGATAGCTTTCAGGTTGAAGCGACAGTCGACAAGCGACACAGGGTTTTCGCACCAAATCAACAAGCGACACGATCCTTTAGGGAGATTTAAGACCGGAGCGACAAGCGACACATGTTGCTTTGGAACGAGCCAATCAACAGCAACGTTTCACAGCGTAGTAGCATGGCAGTCCGCATGATTTGTGAAATCCTGAAGCGACACGTGTAAACGGGTCGCGTGTCGCTTCGATGTGAAATCTCCCTTAGTCTATAAGCAAGCTTTCACTGTGAATTCACTACCAACAGACAGAGGCGACACAATGCAAGCTATTAAAAAACGGCCCAGTACGAACGACACGCAAGCGACAAAGCAACACTTGTTGCTGTCGCATGTCGCTTCTTACTCCTATGACTTCAGGCAATTTTATGTTCGTTACGTCGAAGCAGAGTATCTAATTGCACTAGCTTTTAACTAGGTTTTTAGAGCCGCGGTGGTGTAGTCGTTAGGGCGTCTGAATGCCAGGCGGGCGGGAGACCCGGGTTCGAGTCCCGGAGTTGGTGAATAAAGGTCGGAATTATTCCGCATTGTCCCCGCATAAAGCAGATCCGGGGCTCAACAGCCTCATATCAATGGGTGCTTGGGGGCAATCCTGGAGAGGAGCAAAAGCGGCCGGAGTGTGATGCTGATCACTTCGCCTCCAAAATAACCTTTCCCCCACATCCCGTAAATATGCCTTCATGGCAATGTGTTATGTGCACTTGGAACTTTGCCTTTACCTATGTTTTTAGTGCGAAATCTTTGGAGTTTGCAACCAGCACTCGAGACTGATGTGGATTTGTAGAACAGGGTCGCAAATGAAAGAAGGGTCTGTTTGGGCGAGAAATTTTATGACGATTGTCGCCAGTATGGCTGGAACAGGATACCTACGGATCGTCCTGCGCAAGGATGAATTGAAGCGAGCTCTTGGGGTAGCAGATAGTTGCCAGATTTAAGGTATTGTGAGGAAATGTCAATAGAAAGATACAGGGATTTTGCAAGTTAAGAAAGCTGGGACACGAGGCTAAAGTCTGGGCAAATTCGTTACGGACAACGTGTGACGAATTAGGATTTTTCGAGGGGGAATCTTAGAGATCTTTATTCATGTAATAGAAACTGTTTTGGGTTTCCAAAGAAAATGCTTTATATAAATAAATATTTGCAATTGATTAGTTATTTTGTTTATATTTTTTCGAGACGAGACGAGACTTTTCAGGAGCCGTCTCGTCCCGTCTCGTGGGACCTTGATACAAATCAAGTAATCATTGCAATACGGTGCGAAAATCAGCACGCTTGAGCAATTTGTTTTTTGCTCACAATCCTAGTCCTATATGTTAATTACTTATCATTTGTGAGGTTAGAAAATAATTTCTGCAGTACTGCCATAGTGGCCAAATTTGATTCCATGCAAGATAATCAATCTTTGAAGCACATCTAAAACTATTGATCCAATTCTTACCAGTATTTATGCATAATATATTCTGAAATAAAACCTTCAACAGTTGTTTTCTCTATTCAAAATGCCAAGTGCAAGAGATGCAAGCATTTATGCCAATGTATTTGTCTACTAGTGGACGTGAATTTGTAGTGGCATTGGGATGTCTAAGTGGACGGCATTTCCGCATCCTCCCCATTTTTAGCTCTAAGTTCTGAATTCCAGTCGTAATATATTTCATGGAAGAGAAAATAGTATCATGAACACACTTTCTATTCAAGGGTGGTATTGTTTATTTGATGCCTACTTTATTAAGTTAGTGTCGATTTTCTGAAGCATGAAATTCTACAATCTTTACTGTTGTGATTTGGACAATTTAGATGTATGGCACACTATGAAGCAGAAAGGTACTCAAAATAAAGATCCTGCAACAGCTACTTGCAGCGGTTGAATCATTCCAAATTGCTTTTACGAACTGTATATGCCTTGTGTTATTGAAATGCGAATACCTCCATCAACTAGTGCTTGCTGCAAATCAAGTGTTACCTTTGCAATCGAGTTGGCAATCTCTCTCTATCTATTCTGTTCTTTGATAGAAAGAGCTTGCAAAATCTTTGGATTTGAACAAGGTTGTAGCTGCTCATATAAACACACTATCTTATCGTAGCTTATTCATTTTCTCATTTTGCAAATGTGCAAAAAGGTTACTTCCATACTTTATGTGACAATGAGCCTATAGCCTCGAAATATCAAACTCTTCTGCAATGGTGGTAAGTGTTTACTGTCTCCTAAGCCATTTTTGTATATATAAACATCCAACGAGTTGATAATGAGTGTTTTTATGGTGTATTTTGTACCGTTCATATGAATAGTAAGCATGGGCGTCGCCAGAAATTTTTGCGGGGGGAGTCGGGCAAATGATATAAGTTGAGTAGTAGAAAAATAATAAGTGTTATTACTACGGTTATAAATGTTATTATACAATAATAAATATTATAAACTAATAAAAATAAATTTTATTATGTAAATGAGGAGACTCGATCCACCAAACGAATGAATACCAGCACAACTATTTTCCATTATTTCCTTTGCATTTTAAGCAGTTAGTATCTGAATTGCAGTTTGATATTAACTTTTGCACCTCTCGTTCAAGAAAAAGCTCTAAAAATGTAAGGGGGGAATTCTTTTTTTCATAAAGTTTGTTGTGTGACCTCTCACCTATAACTGTAATTATTTGAATTTTGAAAACCGTGGTACCATTTGTTATTTGGATGAAATGGTAGAATATGACATTGTTTCTGCCTTTTTCACTCAATGTTTCGATTCAATGCATTTTTACTTCGATTATTCTGTTCGAATACTAACTAAATGAACTTTATTTCTGTTCTTAACAGTAAGAGTAACAAGCTTTCGGCTTTCTTATATCTTTAAATGAACGATGTCAATTTCCAAGGGGGGTGGGGGTCGACCGACACGTTCGACCCCCCTCCTGACGCCCATGATAGTAAGTTTGTGACATTGTTTCACTCAATAATGGCTTAGGAATAGAAATCAATATAATTTTTGTAATTTATTTGAAATAAGAAACTCCTGCCTAAAAGATGGAACAAAATGCAACATCTCTGTGATTTATCTTTGGATCTGACTGTAACATATGTCACAATTATAATAATACCATACTAAAGTATTAAGCCGGTATTAGTTAGATCCCCGAGAATTTGGCTCCGAAATCTGTAGCCCCCTCCCACTTATTTCAGTCTGGCGCCGTCACTGCATATGGGGTGATGTGGAGGGAGAGCTCCACAGATTCTTGATCTCGGCCATAATTGGGATGATTTGATCAGCTTCACGCCCGGATGTCTTTACCCTGTAGCCCCCGGGGTTGCTTCCAGGTACCCATTGATACGAGGTTGGGTTCAAGGAATTTAAATATTACTTCAATAAAAACAAGTTAACTTTCAGAATAATGCGACATCGGCGGTCATCCCAGGCACCGAAAAACTAAAAGGAAAAAGATTGGTAAGGTAAAGATCCCAGAGAGACAATTTATGTAATTTTTGTTGGTTGGTTTAATATGAGGTGAATAAATTGATTATGTAATGTATTTAAATAATATAGAATGTATTATAGAAACTTTGAATATGCGCGTACACAATGAAGTGCTCATGTATTTTCTTATTTTACGTCGCTCCACATTGCATGTGTAAAACATATTGATTGATTGATTTGGTGTTTTAAGTCCACTTTATGCACAGTAAGGCTAATCGGGACAGGACCTACAGTATAAAATGGGATCCGAACCACTATGTGCCGGTATCGAACCCGGGACCCCTTTGGTTACAAGGCAATGACGCTACCACCGTGGGGAGGCATCCTGAGTGTGTTCATGTATTATACGTGAAAGTTATGAATGTTATATGTACAGTGGTATCCATAAGAATTACCATGCAAATTGCCCATGACTAGTTTCATTAATTTTTATTTTGCATCCCATGTGTTTTTAAGCAATGGATTTTTATGTATGCTGGTGCAGAACTTGTCAACAGCTTGTTTTGAGTTTTCTTTTTAATTCTTGAAGCTCTTATTGGGTCAAATAAAGTGCACGACCATGGTGGTGGACAAGTTGCACGGTAATACTCATGGATCCTACGGTACAAAAATAATTATTTTCAGTATGTAATTATCATGCATTTTCTGTCTTTCAAAAACAGTTTGTGAGCTTGTTTTCCATTATTAGTTAATGTGAAATATTTCAAATAGTTTGTTGGAACCAAATGCTTTAGCACCGACTTCTACCCCCTTTGTGTGTAATAACGTCTTTGATGCTACTACTACTAATGATAATAATAATAGTAATAATAATAATAATTATTATTATTATTATCAGTACGTTTTTATCCTGGTACTTGCCTCCTTCCCCCAAAACAAAAATTCATGGTTGCTCCTCTGAATTGAACTAACTGTATATATTGAAATTTCTTTCTATGAAGATTATTATTATTCAAAAAATATATTCCACAACTGTACAAAATATGTATGTAGTGTATGCAGTCATCCGGCTCGCAAATGAGAAATAAATAAATATATCTTCATATGATACTGGGGTTATCACAGGGGAAATGCTCTGAGGAGAAATGCTGTGTAAAAATAACTAAAATGTGTTTGTGATTGTCCTGCAAACATGTTAAAATCAAAATTAAATTCTTTACCATAGCCTTATTCCTTTGTTTCATCCTCATCTTCATATCTCTATAATTACATTCAAATTTTGTATCATCCATTAGAATAAGTTTTGGGTGTATGGTGAGTCTGAGGCAACTGAGTGCATGGCAGTGTCATCATAGTTAAGTTGAGTTAAGATGAAGTTTTGGCAAGCATTCTTGTCCTGGTCAGCTGGTTTATGTTCATGTTGTTTATCTTTTATTATTGCACTATAAACCAAAATTGGAAGTGTCAAAATGAGGTTTTAGATGTTTCATATTTTATTCAATAATTGGAAGTGTTGTTTGGCCAATGTAATGTAAACTTGGAAAATATAATGCGAGCGAAATATATTTTTATCTTGACAGGATATCCAGATGAGTTTATCACAATTTACATCTGAAATAGAAACCATATTTACCTGGAAACCAGACAGAACGGACTATCGAAATAATTCACAAGATGAATTTATTTCACTGATTTCAATGAAACTGGGTGACTGTGAAGGCGATTATGATGAACAATGGACGAAATTGATATGTAAGACAATTTTGTCATATGAGCATGCCAGAAAGGATGAATACCAAATTGCAATAAATCAAATTGAAGAATGCTTAAGTGCCTTGCAAGAACCACAAAACAAATTTATTTCAACACACGTGGAAGGCCTGAAACATACCTTCATGGCCTCAAGAATTTGCATTTTGATAATAATGGGAGAAGCAACAACAACAGATGGACTTCACTTGTTTACAGATCTTAATGATGCTAACAAAGCAGTAGTGTATGGTTTGCGAAGTGCTGTGTACGTGGAATATGGGCCTGCTTCCTGGACGAAAGCACTTGAGTTTACAAGAAACGCCAGAGAATTAGAGTATGAAGAACCAGAGTGGCATTATATTGAAGGAAAAGTATTCTTCCGAATCCGAAAATTAGAGAACAGATTAGCCATGCCTTCCAGAGAGGAACTGGAATGTTTTGAGAGAGCTGCAACATGCAGCAAACAAAACCAGGTGGCATACAAAGTACTGTTGGCAGAAACTTACAGAAACGCTGCTAGATGTTATCGAAATAATGAAGCAACTTGTAGAAAATTTAATATAAAAGTAAAAGAAATACTTGAAGAAACTTATCAACATGTAGGTAACTGTGGCAACACATATGCACGATGTGCTCTTGCATTCTTCAAGCTTCCTTTCCCATTTCAGGATATTGTGAAAGCCAAAATTTGTGTTAAAAAGGCATTGATTTTATCAGAAAACAGTGCCTTTGTAAACTTAATAGCCGCTATATATTATGAAACAATTGAAATGAATTTTGAAGAAGCACTGAAATACTATGATGTTGCCAGGAACAAACATGTATATGAAGCATCTATTGGATACATTAATATGAAGTTCAGAATGGACTCTACATATGATCCTACATCTGATTATGAAGACATGCTTGGCTTCTTATTGACAGTTAAAGATCAAGTACACATTCATTGTTTACTTGGGCTTCATTTTTTGGTCATGGGAGATAGGCAGGATGATGTCATCAAGCAGTGGAAGATGGCTATGGATCTTTCAACTGATTCTTCACTGAAGGTAGGAACTACTAGAGAAAGTTCTTGCATTATTAATAAAATTGCTTACATGTGATGTACAGAATGTAAAATTTGGTTTTAATAACCTTTTTGAAAGGATTGAAAAAATAAATTATCTAACTGAACTGAATTTTCAGTAGTGTTGGATTCCCAGTGGGGACATATAGCATAATGATTTGGATCCCACTTTAAACTGTAGGTGTGGGCCCAATTAACCTATTTGAGCATAAAAGCAAATAAAAGAGTAAAATGTCCCAAAGATTGTGGTTTCACTCTCTATGTCAGTTTTTATAGCTCTTTTCTCTCCTAACATACCTGGATCTTCCACTCTTGAGAATCTTACTAAGATAGTGTCAAACACTCTATGGCCTCTTACTATTTGACTGGCACCAAAAGTTATCTTTGTTGTTTGTCTTGTTTGTTTAATTCAGTGTAAGAAATTTTGTTATTTTGAATTTCATTTATTGTTGTATACACAATAATGCAACAGAGCTATCCTAGAATAGACACCTCAACTTTTCTAACATTATCACTTAATTGGACAATCCTTTATATATCTGATTCAAAAATTATATCTTCAAATCTTTAAATCTAACAAGGTTTGGAAGCATAAAAAGGGAGAGTGGATAAAAGATTTATTTAAATTTCAAAATGGTTAACAAAGTTTTGAGAGCTTTTACTGTGAACTTTTTCAATTAAAATATGCAAACTAATTTACAAAACAGATAACCTTTTATATAAATTTATATGTACAATCACAGGCACCAATTTAGGTGGTTGTCAGAATTTTCACTGTCTTATTGATGCCTTATCACAACTGAATTCGTGAATTATATGACAGTATTTTCTGATTAACAGTCATTCATTGTAATATACATTACATAAAAAAGGCACCAATATTTATTGGAAAGATCAGGGCTGATGCCTGTCTATGGACAAGGTAACACTGCAGGGCGAGCTTTGCCACATTATGTGTGCAAACCAGTGATTTTTAGTCTCACTCTCTCTGGTTTTCCTTGTGCTGCACCAGAGAACCTCAGTTCAACCATCTAATATTTTTCCCTCTGGTATATTGGAAATTTGCTTATAAAATTGTGTGTTTTATATATTTTATTACTGTTATTAAAATCATGTTACAATTATATTTCAGAAAATATATCTTCCATACAAAAGAAGAGATTTGGACTACAACATCCTCCAGATGCTTTACGATGAGGTTCGCACAGCTATAGCTTCTGCAAAACAGAAATACATTAACAGTTATCAGGAAATATTGACCTGTATTGAAGTTCGGTATCCTGAAATTGAGAAACAAGACCCACCTATTTCTTCAAGAGATAATGTTCTTGCTCTTGTAGGAGAAGCAAGAAGCAGACCAAATTCAAAGGACATTCAGAAAAAAATAACACCAAAACTTTACCATAGAGGACCCTCTAATTCACAATTTGGTAGCACATTAAAGCAACTTATCAGTGCAAGAGCTAGCACAAGGTCTACAACAACCACCACTTGTCGAGCACCTACCACTGAAGGATCATGGCGGAAGTAAAGTCACAGAAACAAAATATTACCTGCCTGGAGTTGTTGGTTACATTTTATTTTAAACATTACTAAAATGTTTATGTATGGTTTCTAAAAATTTTATCTTTCATATTATTGCAATATGAAATCATAATCATGATATTATCACCACAAAATGTTTGTCGTAGTCTCTCATACATGATGAAAGTTTTCAATGTGATATGCACTGATTCTCTTTCTTTCATTTTCATTCTGCAGTTTTACATTTTTAAATTCAAAGAAAATTGAAAAATATAAAAATATAAGACAAGTGTTAATTAATTATATTAATATAAAGGTGCATCTTTAAATAGTATCTACAGTGATATAATTCTTAGACAGGATTTAGTCAGTGTGTAAATTTGTTTCAGTATAGTTATATTTTTTATTAGCACCAAAATTCTAATTATGTATGTTCATTTACCTTCTAATACAAACAATTGAATTGTATACATTTTACCAAAAATAATAACAACACTGTGTGAAATTCATACTAACTCGGATATTTTATTTTAACTATAGGCTTAAATAGTAATGAAGAAATATCTCATATATTAATTATCATTGTTTCTCATATCAATTTTGTGGGCTGATCAGTAAATTGCATTATTTCAAGTTTGTACATAATTATGACTTTCGTTTTTAAGTAAACTTGCTTTATAACATGTCATATTTTGTCTCAGTTCTTGTATTACTTTGTGTGTGTGCACACAAAGGACTGTGCTGAAGAAAACTAAATAGGAAATTTATCGAATATATTCAAATTGAAAGAATAAATAAAACCATAGAATAAAACTAGTACCATTATTTGTTGTTCGTTTATATCTCTAGTAAATGTCTAATCAGTTAAATAGAAGCAGTGACGTGCACTGAGCAGTAGCTAGTCTAGCAGAGATAGATCAATCAATCTCACGTCTCTAATTATTTTCAAATCACAATATTTATTGTCTTGAAGCCACAGTTCATATGCAACATTTTTTTCCACGCGCTTCTCGTCCCTCGATGTGATCAGCGGCCAAAGCTGGCCTAGCTCGCTCTTCCTCCGCTTCACCAGTTCCAGGTAGAAACAGCCGCCAGAAAGGAAAGGGAAGATTTCAGCCTCCACCTTCCTTGACCCCTCGCCCCCGCTCCTATGGTTGAAAGCCAGTTCCTTCAGGTCCTCCAGTCTATCTGCAATAGGACAGATAGGGGATTGGCTTTCCTTCGATTACTTTGAAAATCCTCTAAAGAACTCTGGGAAAAATTTTCTGCAGTACTTTGTATGTATAATATGGGATGTAGTTTTATTTGTATATGAATGGGAAAGTCGTACTTGTATTATGTGCAGACAAAAATGTTATAGTTTCTTTTCTATTTTTTTTTCAAATATGGAATATATAATGATTAAATATCAAATATTTGCTCACGCTCTCTCTCGCTCTCGTTTCAGTAGTGTTTTATTTAAATATACTAATATTTTGGCCTCCAATTAAAAAAAATGGGTAAGCTAAACAGTCATAAATACGGATGTATTAATTTGGGCAAGAAAACGCGTGTTCTAATTATTGTTGTTGTTGGTTTGGATTATTTTACTTCACTTTTCTGCCATATTTGGTTATCGCGAAAATGAGGATGAGTGATAATATGACATTGATGTAGGGACCTCACAAAGAACAATCCAGGCCGGGATTCGAACCCGTGATGAGCATGCATTCTTGCTTGTACTCTGCAGTGAATAATGAAATAATTTGGAATGAAAAATGTATCGCAGAACTCCAAAAGCCAAATGATTATAATTGAAGAAAGTAGAAAAAGTGTGTTTTGTTACCTGTTTATCTCCTCTAATATATTGATTTTTTGCCACCTCCCATTGCTTTTTCTGGCTGTATAACTTTAATCGCTATAAGCAGTGTGGTATTTTAAGAAATTTCCAGAGGTGGAAAATTCGACGGACTGTCTAGAGAGAGCATGAGATAATGATGTATATGCTTTGTGTGTAGCTATATACGTATATACACAAATGTTTGTGGCCGCTAGAGGAGCAGGGTTGCAGGGGGCGGGAGTATGTGGACAATTTTAAGTGGTAAATAGGGTCAATCTACAGTTCATTTTATGCCACTCAACTTTTCTTTTATTTAAAAAAAAAAAAGAGCTTTAAACAAAACATATTAGTAGTGTAAAATACCATAGGATGAGGACAAAAATCATACAAATGAAGAGCTCATATGATTAAACAGATTGATTTGGCTATACTTAAAACAATGTCAAGATGTCTATATGAATCAATTGGCCAAGTGTGGACACAGTTAAATCTAAAGAATCTTGAGCCAAATGAAGAATCACACAGTGTACAAATGAAGAGCTCATATGATTAAACAGATTGATTTGGCTATACTTAAAACAATGTCAAGATGTCTATATGAATCAATTGGCCAAGTGTGGACACAGTTAAATCTAAAGAATCTTGAGCCCTAGTGTACAAATGAAGAATCACACAGTGTACAAATGAAGAAACCTCAACAGATTGATTTGGCCATGTGTGCAAAAGCTGAATCTGTGAGATTGTTGTCTGTGAGCCTGCTAAAGATATAGTCTTCTTGATATTGTTAAGGCTACACTTAAAACTAACCCAAAAATGTTCATAAGAGCTACCCACACCCATGCACCCACATATATTTACTTCCGGTCCACTTCCGGTCTACTTCCGGTTTAAGTTCAGAGAATTAATATGTTACCTGGAATATGCTCAATATTTTAATTGGACACCAGGCCCAACTTGCATATCTAGTACTAAGACAATGTAATATGCAGAGGCCTTCCAAAATTGCTCTGTGACTCTCTCATTTCTTACATCATAAATATATGATTTTTCACCTATAAAAATAACACTACATATAGTGTCATCAGGGAGTGTATCGTGGAATTCACAGATAATTTTAATGTTTGTCCTGTCATTAACCACAACTTGTTCCCTTTTTGAAGTGTTGATGACAAACATGGGTCTCTGTGTTTTGAATTCATCTGGTGAGTAATACATGTCTGTATTCCCGGTTGTAACCCTTTTGTATGCTGTAAATGCCTCGTATAATTTGAGGAAATCATCCTTGGACATGTTTAAATTAAAATTTTCTCTGGGGAACACCTCACTTCTGCCATTTTTAAGATATATGTTCTTGATGTTGCAGCTATCAAACTTACTTGAATTTTTTTCCTGATTATTGTGTCTTCCAGTCTGAAACAGTACCACCACAAAATCTGGCATGTCATATTGTATACTGGAGAATGAGTTTGTAGCATCAAATTCATAATAGCTACCAGTGGCAGGCTTCTGCACACATTGATATGTATAAAATTGTAAAGGCACCTGTGGATTTTTTAGGATATCTGCTTTGTATTTAAGAGCATAACTGGCTTCATATTCAACAACTGGAATTCTTAGCTCCATAGTCTGAATAAGGCACTTGCCCTCATCAGGTAGGGTATTAGGCAGAGCTTCCCCTGTAGAGTTTAATGTACTGTACCTCATCAAAGTATTATTATCATTGGCAGCCCTTCTAAATGTAATTCTTAAACCACCCTTCCACATAATATCTTTGTAATCTGAGAAGAATCCAGGCAAAAGGCGCATAGGCAACAATACTGTGTGGCTCTTAGATATTATTTTATCACCAGCCTCAAATCCACCTATTTTGTAGTATGAGGCCTCGGTCTTGGATAATTTTAGTGTGGCCAAAGCTGTAGAAGTAATACCAGGGTAATCTACTCTGTTTATAACAACACCATGTTTTCTGATCTCAATTTCAGAGAACAGATGTGGCACAAAATTGTCTACCAATCTTATATTTGAGTTAGCCGGATAATCTGTACCATCGAGCTTTACAACATCAAATTTGATGTACAGATCTGCTCTGTGGGGGTGTATAAAGCCATCTCCTACATCAAGATCAACCTCAATCTCTGTGTTGGGTTGATTTAAATTTGCAAAGGTCCTCCGGTTTGGGGGAATGATTGTAGCTCATAACTCTCAATATTTTCCATTTTTTTGTATGTATTTTTATTTAAATATTAATTTCTATGATAGCAGATGTTGTGGCTCCAGCAAAATCAACCAATTCTTCTTTTTCATTAGTGACCATCAACTCAATGTAATCTATTCTATTATGGCACACAGGAAAATATAATGTTGGTGATGGAGTATAGATGATGGGCTCCATAAATTCAGAGTTAGGTTTGAATGTTGCAATGATCCCAGTTTGTTTGTGAGTGCCTATGCCATTTGATTTGGTAATCATATCCTCGGCCACGTTACAGTGAATATTCAGAGTCTCTATGGCTAAGAATTTAGGTATATTAATAGCAGTGTGTTTAATGGCTGGTTTAAGTTTTGTGTTGTTCTCAAAGCCTAACAGCTCTCCTATAGTACCCAGATCCACTGTTTCTGTAGCAGACACAATCTCTACTCTGTGAGTGACAGAATTTTGAGTTAATACTATACCTCTGGGTAATTGAGCATTTAGAGTAGACAGATTATATTGCCCTGGAGTGATGACAATTTTTTGATCGCCAACTGCAATCTTGTTGTTGTGGTGTGTAATATTAGGGATCAAGTACATGCCATAAAATGCTCTGAGAGCTATTGTTTTGGGATACACTATATCATCATGTAATCTAAGTTTCAATATTGAATTTTGGCTGGTGAGATGGAATACTCCCATGATGCTTCAGATACCACAAGGCCTTTTGAAAATCTTCAATTGATGGTTTATTTATTTGAGACAGGTATCTAAGAACAGATAAACACATATGTCCACAATTAACATCTTTGAAGTTTTGAACACGGGCATTATTGTAATAAAGATTAGTTGATTTTAGATATTTTACTAAATTTTCAGGTGGAATACCTCCAAATGAATCAAACACAAATGCCTCATTGTTTAAATATTTAAGATAAGAGATCCAGTGAGTGCCCTGATTTTTGTACTTATCCAAATTAACTATGCCACACTCTTTGTTGAGTGGTTGTTCTGGTAGAGAATCAGACATGTATACACCTCTAAAATTTTTGATGCCCAGTGGTTTGATTAAAGCTTCAATATCTTGGTTTGTAAGCGGCTCTTGTTTTTTTTTAACTTATTCATGGCTTTCTTAAGACCTTTGCCTTGTTTTTCCATGGCCAGATTATGGCGCTTCAATTCATCTAATTCTGCCTTATTCTTTTTGGCATCTATTACTGTTTTTGCTATAGCAGCTGATCCCCCAGCCAAGCTCCCAACAGCACCAAGTGCTGCTAAGATGGCCGGGATACTAAATATGAAGCCCCCTGTATGCAATTTTTTCCTGGAATGCTGTATTTTTTTAATTGAGGGGTACTAAGTAATAATTTCATACCATGGCCCTTGGCAAGACAAGAATTTTTTTTCTTGCGCTGCTTTTTGGTTAGAAGGCTATCAATAGTTTTAAGAGATTTAAGACCTGCATAAGGTATCTGATACATAACACCCTTGGCCTTCATCCTAGGTTTATTATATATATATATTCTGGGATTACATAGCTTAATTAAGAGGCTTAAATTTATTTAATTTATCACAACCCCCACCCCAGTTTTTGTTTGGTGTTCATAGCTATGGTGGTCCCCAATGCTGCTATTCTCTCACTTAAAGAAGCATCTTTGCTTACAAATCTACCAAATGCAGCCTCTTCTAATTTCTTGTCTGCAACATGTCGCCTATGAAAATCAGAATGTGTGTTGTATGCTATGTCATGGTCTCTACAAGCAGCATCTAGGGGATTAACACCAGGGTCACCTCTGTTTAATCTATGGTCCAATTTTGTGCCTGGACCACAATACTGATAGCCTGGAATGTGTAGTTCAAATGGCAGCTTGTTTATAATGTCATTAACCAGCCCCCGACCCTCAGAGATATTCCAAAATTTAGGTAGTAGAGTATTAATAATTTTTATAAGATATCCAATCCCCTTAGTGTCATTCACTATAAAATTAGACAATTTGGTGCTTATCATGTCCATAATTCCAACCTTTTCATTGTAAAAATTGCGGTTGCCAGCATTTTCCTCCCCAGCTATCACCAGCAATCTATCTACAAGTTTCCTGACATCATCAACCCACACAAATTCTTTAGGCAAGGTGTTGTATTGTTTGATCCCACTACCTGTCTTGATCTGTGACCATATGGGCTTGATTAAGTTATTGTATTTTACTCCACTGCTAGACTTGACTCTTTTTTGTGTGGGATCATTGTTCTGGTATAGAGCATCTGATTTTATTAATATTTCTTTGTAATGCTCATAATCTTGATCTGTATAGTTGCCAGGTCTCTTCCGAGTCATCAGTTCCCACAATCCAGGTGTGCCAGGTTACTTAACAAAAGCACCTCTTTCTCCAAGATGAGATTCTGAATATACAATGAGATCATCTCCCATAAATGTTACTCTGAAATTGCCAATTCTATGTATGATGCTACCATCATGCTCTGTGTCAGCATATAAACCAAACACCTCATCTTTGTTGTCTTTAGGTGTGCTTAAATATTTTTGAGCAAGAAGACCCAATTCAATAGGATCCTGAGTAGCTTCAATTCTTCGAGGAGGATCAGGACTAGGTGTATGAATACTAGAAAGTGGGGTGATTGGATAATCTAATATGTTCCTAGCAGCTACTGGCACAAGCTCAGTGATCAAATTTTGATTTTGCTCTGTAACAGTTTTGATATTTTTACCTAATTCACTAATAACATCAATAATAGGCTGTTCTGTTTGTTTGTGTTGTTCATAAATTCCTCGGTTCTCTGATTTCCATCCCTTAAATCTTTTTACAAGATAATCTCTTAATTTAAGATCATCAATGATTGGCCTTTTCATGGTTATTTATATATGTCTCAATGTCTAGAAAATTGTTGATTTTATTTCTATATTTACCACTATTGGGTTTCCTTGTCATATCAATTGTGACAAACCCATAGCTGTCCTGGTTCCATCACCTACTGCAAAACTTGGAAAAATCATTGTAGCTCAAGTCACCACCTACATATTCATCATGTATGTGTTTGAGGTTGGTATGATCTTGATGAAACACACATATAAAATTGCTGTTGTCTCGGATCAGCTGCTTCGGTATTTTAGAAAAAGTCTGTGCCAGGTAGAAGCAATCTATGTTTTTGTGTCGGCCCTGTGTAAAGAAATTTCTAACCTTGTTTTGATTATCCAGTATAATGTCATCAAACACAACAACAGAGTTATCAAGACAATCCTGGAGTGGCTTAACATCTGATTCAAAAGTGGCTATATCCAGTCCATGATATAGCTTCATCAGCTGCTGACATTTTAATTGTTCCAAGCTCTTAGAGAAAACATACAAGTGCCTGTTTTTCCAGTCTAACCAGTTGGGTGCCAATAAAAAATTATCAATCATTAGTGTAGTTTTACCACAAGCCGATGGCCCAACAATAAGACATCTAATATTATCAGGCAGCAGCTTTCCATTTCTCTTAATCTGCTGTTCAGGATCTGGTAGTCTCTTTATAACATCCCAGGTGTTCATAGTATCACTTTGTCTGCCTCGATCCAGCTGTGTTCTGGGAGTCCTAGCCATTTGACAAGTATCTTGTTGCCTTTTCTGCGGATGATTTTCTCTATCAGATATGTGTCAGGCTGTTTAGTTTTGCTGAGTTCTTCTTCATAAAACCTGCCTTTGAGAATTTCTCCTCGGTGGTCTTTTATTGTATAAGTGTTAAGGGTCCCAGGTTTAATTTGAACCACTGTAAATAATTCAGTTTCTTGTAAAGCCTCTTTTGAATAAGTACTTATATTTGCTGATTCTTACTTGATCACCCACCTTGTATTTGGCTTTTCTTGTTGTTGGCTGGTATCTAGGATAATAAACAGTCCTGATCAATTTTTGCTCATCAGATGAAGTTACTTCAGAGGGTTTCATGTTGATTGTGGAATGGACCGAGTTGTTATATTTATGTAGAAGTTCTGGAAGAATATTAAGCCATTTATAATTACCTTGAAGTGTAAATTGTTTATACATAAGATTTTTTAGAGTTTTGTTGAATCTCTCTACAATTGAGGCCTTGAGATCACTGTAACTCGAATAATGTTGTATTGACTGGCTTTTAATAAATTGTTGGAACACAGAATTATAAAATTCTTTGCCATTATCTGTTTGCAAATAGCGCGGTGATCTTCCACTCTGATTGATGATTGTCCTGAAGGCTTCTGTAACACATTTTCCAGTCTTGGATTTGAGTGGCACAGCCCAGGCATATTTTGAAAATGTGTCTATGACAGTGAGTAGATACTTGTAGCCCTTGTTGATCTTGTCTAAGTTTTTCAGCTGTCCACTTGCCATCTCAACCAAGTCACACTGCCATAAATCATCTATGTCTTTTGTAACCACTGGCAGTCTCTTATAATTATGTCTGGCTTGTCTGTGTAATTCATCAACAATAATTTGTCTAGACATAGTATGCAAACAAGAATATTGCAACTATAGGGTGTTCAGCAGCTGATACTACAGGATTTTCTAAATATAATTTGTCCCCTATTTGTATATTAAATTCCAGAGAACCATCATCTTCAGCATAAGATGTTTCTAATGGGGTCTGTAAAATCCTCTAACTCTACACTGGTGACCTTTGGTTTGTTGTCAGCATTGGTTATTGATAAGGTAGGGTAGTGGTGTGCCTGTGGTTGTAGCCAATATTTGATCTTGATTGGTCTGAGTGTGCCCCCAACAAAAAACTGGTAATAAAATTGTGCAGGGGACAGCATATATATTTTGCCACCTGGTGTAAATGGTGAATCATATTCTTTGTTGGGGATACTCTACAATTCAAGGATTACTGTATGTTTAGGATTCTCGATTAGGCGAGTTATTTCTTTTTCTGCTGTAAGCAATCTACTTGTTACAGATTCAAGGTGCTCATTGATAGTCCTAACAATCTCATCGTGCCCTGGTTTAATTCTTATGTCCACAGCAAGTTTCTTGTATTGTTGCACAATTTCTTGAAGCTGCGTGGCAAAAACAGACAAAGCATTTGCTTGGTTGGATTCCATAGTCCCTAGCTGTTGTTTGATGTTGGCTACAATTTGCTGTAGATTTTCAACAACAGCTAATTTTGAATTTTGAGCAGTAAGATCATGGACTTGTCTTCTAATATCCTCAAACAGGGCATGCAGTTCATTAATATGTTGATTGGTTGGTAGAGTGGCCACTGTCTGAGTAAGTTGTTTGATCTCTGTCTGGATATTCTTGATATCTTCTGATTTCAATATGCCATTTACAGCTCTCTTAATATTTTTAAGTTCCTGTGGTGTGGGCAGATTTGCTACAGTATTCTGCAAAGATTCAAGTGCCAATTTCACATCATTTAATTCAGAAGCATCAGCCACACTACGCATAGCATCTTGAAGCAGAGCTATGTCTGCCTGAGTAGGTGTGGATTGTTGTAAAATTTCAAGCTTTGTTTGGATATCATCGATCAAGTGATGAAAATGAGATAGCTCAGATTCAGTGTTGAGGTTTTCAAGTTTTGTGATCTGTTGCTGGACACTGACAAGGGTGTCTACAATACCAGGCAGGCGAGATTCTAGAGATTCTTGTACATTTGTCAGATCACTTTGCACTGCTGCTATTGTACCCTCAAGGTGGCTTATGGTACTCTGAATTTTTCCAAATTCTTCATATGTTTCAAGTTGCAGCTTGATGTTGGCAACACTACGAGTTATAGCACTCAAAGCATCAGAAGATGGCAAGTTGTTCATAAAATTTTCAAATGTCTCAATTTTTTCTTTAACCTCGGCTATGGCATTGTTCAAGGGGTCCAGATTAGGTATCTGTAGTGATTGAATCTGTTCCTTTAGAGTGGAAATTACTAGATCAAAATCTTCTTGTGACTTTATGCTTTTGACAATTGTTTGGAGCTGTGTCTGGACATTATTTATCTGCTCTTCCAATTATTGCTTCAGTTGCTCAGAGTTGGTAGCCTGAGTCTTAAATTTGGCTTGAAGAGCTGCTACAGCCTCCTCTAAACTTTGAAAATTATCTAATGTAGCCAAGTCAGTATATTTTTGAAGCAGCAATTTGAGTTCTGAGTCAATTTTAAGAAGAGGGTCCATGCATTGTGATTGTAAATTTGTAATTTCTAGTTGAAGACTGGCATTGAGTGTGGTTTGTAAAGCTTGTAAATCACTTCTTAATTTTTTAACTCTGCCATCAAGCATCAGAATCTCATCACTGTGATCTTCATGCCTTGTATGGCCAAATATATCATTAGGCATTTTTGTTTTAGTGGTTATTTATTATAAAATATCTAATTCTTAATTCTATAAAAAAAGGTATAAGCTTGTCATAGGATCCCGGGACCTCAATATATAAACAATCACCAGCAGAAACAGTATATACAGTGCCAGAAACCATGTTTGAGTGCTTAATTCTATAAATATTTCTCCCTATTGAAACCTTGACATTACCCTCGGGAGTTGTAATAAATTGTAATTGCCCACCTACAGGTAATTGGTAATGATTTAAATTATTGTTAAATATGTACAATGTTTTACCTGTTTTATCATCAACATCTGTAAGTATGCTGTTCAGATGAATAATTAACAAACCACTTAGTTTAGATATCATAGATTGTATATCAGAAGAGGGTGCTGGTGTGGGCAGGTCCATAATAGCCTGTTTTTTGAACCCAAATAAGTTCATTGGCATGTTTATTTATTTCAAATCATGCTCTGTAATTGGGCATTGATTACCACTTTTCAAATCACAATGACCCCATGGTAGAGTATGTATGCCACATGACAAAATACATCTCTTATCATCATGTGGGTCCAGAGCAATTTTTCTTAAAACTTGTGTAGTCAACAAATGATCCACACTCTGAATTCTACATTCTGATGTTCTCATTAAACTTTGTGATTTGAGGAAATCTTCATAATTTTTAAATTGGAGCTCTTTGTCCACAGTTACTCTACCAATGCCCTTGGCCTTTTTGGCAACAGCACCACTACATGTTTCAAAACTGTACATCTTGGCCCTTAACCCAGCAAATGCCACAATAACATAACCAAGTGTCTCATCTTTTAACTTGCCAGGCACCTTTTTGTTGTGGGGTTGAATCTTTGTATGTTCACTGGTATCAAAATATTCAAGCAATGCTGGCTGTGTCATATCTTGATAAACATCTTCTGTCTGAATATCAAGAATAAAACTATCTGTGTCCATGTACATCAGTTTTACACAATCACCATAAAAAGGCTTGAGCACATCATAATAGAGCTTTAGCATGTGTAATTTGGCCAATTCCAATATCACAGCCCCTTCATAAATAGGCTTATCAAACTTAATCTTTGTTTTTTTCATGTTGAAGAGTGCCATATTTTCATCATAAATTCTTCTGTAGTTGAAATTAGGCTTTGCTATCAATTTTTTGCTCTGGCTGGGGTCAGTAATTAATTTAACATCAATATGTTTTCTGACATTTTCTATGGTTTTGCCATACACTGAATTTACCATCAATTTAAACAGGGTCTTATCAAATTTGCTTACTGCAGATGTTCGAAGCTCTGTGTTTGTATCAATGTATGGTTTCAAACATCTTGAGTGCCTGAACCTCAAAACTTTGCCAACTTTGGTTACTTGAACACCATGATGCATCAGGAACTGGAGGTTTTTATAATATATGACATAACCCTGTTTTGGCTCTAGAGTCATCATGAGCTTCTTCTGTTTAGAGCCAGGTGAACACTTAACCTCAGGAATTGGGGGCAGATCAGAAAATTTGTTGTGTAAATCATCAGGAATTGTCAGATCAAGCTCTAAGAACAGGCTGTAGTCACTGTCATCAAAGTCCTGAAGATCCTCAATGTTGAAATCTTCAACCCACTCAAGCCCTGCATATGGCAGTTTATCCATCATAGCATAGCCATACAGGCTGTTGGCATCCACATAAAGTATATAATTTGATGGCAGTGCTGGATCATAATTGGGAATATGTTTGTTATTTGCTCTGGCATATCTCTGAGAACATTGCACCATGCCTCCTCTTATACATTGCTCCATAAACAGATACATATCTTGATCTTGGATCAGATCCAATTGCATTTTAGTGTTTAAAAACATTGCAGACCATGATAGGCCTGGTGCACTGTAGAAATACATTGGATCCAGTTTATAATTTTCCATGGAAGATTTTCTAAATGCCTGAAGTATATCAGCTATGAGAGTCACATCAAGTTTTAAATATGCCTTATGATAATCACCAAAAGTCTGGCATTTTAAATTGTTCCACATCAACTGGGCATGGTGATAATCATCATCAGTAATTCCAGATGCCCTGAGTTTACTGTAGAATGCTTGTTGTGGTGGCAGAGAACACTCATCAAATTTAGAAAAATCTGTAACATAGTCATATGGATATACACCCTTCCGCCTAATTAATTTCAGCTCCTGATTTGGAAACATAGCACATGTGATTTTGAATTGATCATCAGATAATTGACTGGCCAGTGTAGCCAAGCTAGCGGACAGAAGTCTGTAGGAATCAAGAAATCTTAAGTGAATGTGAACACCATTAACTTTAATTATCTTGCTAATAGCTATATATTTCTCATCATTTTCTGCTAAAATATTTAAATTCTGCTTGTCAAACCCCTCGTACCTGATCAGATGATGAAAATCATAATTAGATGCACCATGGCAAAATATAGGGACAAATTTTGGTCTCTGGATCTTAATATTACAGCTATTACACAGGGGCATTTTGAATTTACCATCTGTATGAGAATGGTGATGCACCTTGATATTTGTATCTGAAAATTCAGAATCACATACCGGGCATGTTTCTGCATTGTTGAAATCTTCAATCTGATCCTCTGTTAAAGGCAACATAGGTTTTGATTTTAATAAGACATTAGATGCTATATAATGGCATTCATTTTCTATTCTATGTGCAAATTCTTTGATGGCATCTGGTCCCATGTATAAATATTCTTCACTAACAACACCATCCTGTACAACAACATAATAAAAACTAGAAGGCTCATGTAACTGGTATGATGTAATTGAAGATTCATCAGGATCTGGGCTGCAGAATGCAAGGGGTTTGAGGTTTGATTCAAAATCACAGACTATATATGCTGGGTGTTCCAACAAGGCTTCAAATTTTTTGAATTTGGCATTTTCATTTGGCTTAGGCATCACCATATGAACAGGTTTATGATTGCCACAGTATTTTAAATGTTCAATTTACTTGTTTTTAGCAATTTCTGCATTTTTTTCCCGAACCCCATTTTTTTTTTTTTTTTTGACCATCAAATACAGTTAAACATCTTCTACACAACTTGAATATTGTCTTAGAGTTGTCTAGTTGTTTTCTGACTAAAGCTTCAAGACTGTGTATCAGAGTGTAATGGTTTGTGTCATCCCCTTCAATTAAATACATTAATAGATAAGTGTTTACCATTGATATCCCTGGCCTTTTTTTTCCAAATTTATCAATATTCTGAACAGACATTGGATATTCTAAGCCCTCCATAGCATCATCAAAATTGTGTTCATATTGTTTATAATAAGTTATTCTCTCAGGATGCCTTAAAACTGGATACAAAGCTGCTTATTATTTTGTCTAAATTTGCATTTGAATATACAGCTACAGTTTCTGTTATGTGGGGCTGTGTAAATTTTGTGCCATTTGGTTTCTTATATTGTGTAAACAATTTGAGGGACAGCTTATAAGAGCCATTGTGTGCACTTAGAATTGCCTGCACATCAGGATTTATACTGTTGAAAAAATTCTTAATGTCACATCTTGGCTCTGATTCAAAACAGTGATCCCTAAGTTGGCCATTAAAACTGCTATAGCGTGGCTGCTTTGCTGCTCTAGCATTAACAGGTGTTTCAAGCTTCCTTTTAAGACCAGATGTAGATGGCTGTGAAAGCAATGTTGATGACTGTACATAACAAGTACACTTATACCTATTGTAATATGCTTTGCTTAATATTTTATGGCATCTTGGGCATATTTTTGTGGGTGTTCTGCATTTCTTAGGATCACAATTATGCCGGTGCCTAGCCCAATTAGAACTAGTTATATTTTTATTACACTGATTGCAATATTTCAAGTTTGGCATTTTTATTGTTTATTTATATAAAATTTCTTGGTCCAAAAAAACAGAACTATGGATAGTATGCCAAAACAATTATAACAGCAGTTAGTGGCTGAGCTGGTGCTTTTATACCCAGACAACAGCAATAACTAGGCTCTGGTGATCCCCAATATAGAGTAGTTTTTTGCTCTATTATGCTGTTGTATAACACACTTTCCCAGGTATCAAACCCGGGAGCTATCAGCTGGATATCAGCTAAATACAGTCAAAGTTGGACTTTAAATCTGCAGTGAATATTCTCAAAGTCTCACGTGTGGGGATATTATTCTGCCACATGTATTTCAATCTCACACACTCTACCAGGCCTCAAACCCGGGAGCCTCTTGATTACAAGGCAATAATACCAACACTTTGCTATCAGGGAGGCCTACACACTCTACCTGGTATCAAACCCGGGAGCTCTTGATTACAAGGCATATAAGCCATGGGGCTATGCCCACGCTCTACTGAGTATCAGACCCAGGAGCCTCTTGATTACAAGGCATATAAGCCATGGGGCTATGCCCACGCTCTACTGAGTATCAGACCCAGGGGCTATGAGCTGGATATCAGCTAAATACAGTCAAAGACTTGCAGTGAATATTCTCAAAGTCTCACGTGTGTATATATTATTTCAGAGCAAAGCCTTCTGGAATTGGAACCAGGTCTACATGCTGTCATGCAAAGGAGTAATGTCCTTTTAGTAAGAATTTCCCCTATTACACAGAAATATCAATTAAAGTTTCATGCCCTTCCGGTGAATTGGAGTCAATGGCATGTGTCAGGCCTGCATGCTATCATGCGAAGGTTTTTTCCCTAGAATTGCACAGAAATATCAATAATGCCCCTTTTCAGCTTATTTTTATGTGTAGATTTTCCCCCATGCGTGCCAGCATATGAAAGCCCCCAAGCGTGCATAATTTATCTCTCCGATCATAACTGTCTGACAGACTAATGTATTTCTGAGCTAAGTAATTACTGCCCCGGGCAATAAACTGATCAAAGATTAGGAAGAAAGCAGGTAACAGTTCAATTTGCAGCCTGCCTTTGTCCAAGGTAATCCTGTATTGTATTAGATATGTTTAGCAGGCTCACAGACAACAATCTCACAGATTCAGCTTTTGCACACATGGCCAAATCAATCTGTTGAGGTTTCTTCATTTGTACACTGTGTGATTCTTCATTTGTACACTAGGGCTCAAGATTCTTTAGATTTAACTGTGTCCACACTTGGCCAATTGATTCATATAGACATCTTGACATTGTTTTAAGTATAGCCAAATCAATCTGTTTAATCATATGAGCTCTTCATTTGTATAATTTTTGTCCTCATCCTATGGTATTTTACACTACTCATATTTTAAATAATTGCTAAATATTGCTGATTTATAATTGTATCCATGGGCGTCCGGAAGGGGGGCCCCCTGGAAAATGAATGTGTACCTAAAAATTATATATTTCACACATAATTTCATTTCAATCACAGTAATTTATGTTAATTATTATAAATTCGTTGAAGAAACATGATAATTTCAGATTGAAATAGTGTTTTTTGAGAGGGCATCACTATTTTTGAGGAAAATCCGTTTCCTTTGCCCCCCCTTGAAAAAAATTACCTTGCTTGCCCCTCCTTGAAAAAAATCCTGCGGACGTCCATGATTGTATCTTGACAGAAAGAAAAGGCCAAGTCCAATTTATGATCAAAACAACTAATCGGGACTGGGCCTACAATTTTTGAAATGAGATTTGACATCCATCCCCAGAAATCTATAGTCTGGACCTAACTTTTGGGGATCTGAATCGAACTTGGACATAACTTTAGGAGGGATAGAATCAAAGTTTTCTACCCCATAAAAATAAAACCCATAGCTACCTTGCTAAATTACGGTTACATTTGCAAAATCATAAAAATTACTCATTAACTTGCTTCTCAGGTTCTAGGAGATTAACACAAGTTACATTAGCTTGTTAATTCTAAGAAAATGTTAAGTGGGCGTTTGCCCCCACCAAGGTATGGCTAATTAGTCTGGGGCTCCTTGAATACAAGACAACAGCGATTACCACTATTATATATCTAACTCCCTATTATTGTGTACGTAATTTCATAATCAATTGTTGTTACGGAACTGATCAAGAGAATGAATTCAATATCAATTCTTCCGTACTTTTAGTCATGAAATTTTATAAATGTGTTAAGCTTGCTGCAAAATTACAAAACTACCAACTTACAAAGCATGCTCAAACTGAAAAAATATTTCCAACAAAGGATACCACATTCCAACTCGCCAATGTGACTTAGTTTGATTGATTGATTGATTTATTTAGTTTAGTTTATTTCACTTCTCTGACACTTTTGGCTAATTGCAAAGAGGAGGATGAGTGATGATATAATGAAATTGATGAATGGACACTCACAAACACCCATGCCTAGGTCGGGATTCCAACCCGGGACCCTTGGCATCGTAGCACAATGTGCTAACCACTCCGCCACGGGGACCGGCTCATGTGTTATAATTCAGTGATGTTGAAAGATAATGTATGTGTAATATCAGTAGATACATCAAGCCATGGCAGTGTAATTTTTCATTTGTTAAATTTTTCACAGGCAACCAACAATCAAAAGGAACTCACCACTTTAATACTCCTGCCTTCTTGTGCAGATCCACTTGCAAATTTTCAGAACCCATCCTTTGACCAACACAGCCTTCACCGCAACCAGATTTCGTTCGTTTTGAAGGCAGATTCTTGATATTGCATAGTCTGGAACTCGTAATGCTAACTTTTTTCCACTAACATTCTAGCTTCAAGAAGAAATCTAGTTCATTGTTCTAGAAAAGAGCACACTTGTTCTTCAAAGAATGACTTCGTAAAGGGTTATCCCTCTCATGTCAAAAATTTCATGTAGGCTATCTTCGTGTACTATTGTTCCTCTGATACAAATAAAGACGTTCTGTGGTGACAAGTTCGAGTCACGTGACAACTGAAACTCATTTGTAACTTTCACATTGATTGTGGTGGCATTTTCCTGCCAAATTCCGTGGACAAAGAAAAGGGAAGAGGGGAGGTGGTCTTCAACCCTAGCCACTTGTGTGACAATTCCAGGAATTGAGCAGGCCACATCCGTGTTCGCCTATTAGAGCTTCCAGTTGTCTGACAGAAAATGTACCAATTAAATGGCGAAGTGAGAAAAATTAAGTAAATTGCCAATCATTTATTGTTTCCCCCCAAGTATCATCCCCCCAGGGATAAAATTTATCAAGCAGAGAGGGGGACACAAGTATCCAAAGGGGGGAATTCCCCCCATCCCCCTACAAATACCACACTGGCGATAAGTAGCTAATAAGCTTATGGAAGTTACGAGGGCCAATCATAAACAGAGAACTCGGGACTCCTGATTTCAGAGTGCCCTGCAGAGCACTGGGAGAAAATTATTTGTATTTTATTTTTCCTTTCTTTAGCTTTGCTTTTCCATCACTTTACTTAACTTCTGCCATGATGATGAATGTTGATTAAATTAAACGGGTAAAGAGTGGTTACAAAGGAATACTCATGCACAGACCAGGGCTCGAGCCCGGATCTTTCAATAACGAGATCGTGAGATGGAGAAATTAGGGAAATTAAGCAATGCAATTTTTTTGGAAAAACGTTAATCATATTCAAATATGGTGTTTCAAAACTCCATTTGAAATTTACCGCTGAGGAAGAATGCAGTTTGCTTTATCGATACCCACGTATCCGAATAGTTGGAACTTTCCACTCATGTTTGTTGTCTGCCGACCTCCGTGGGGGAGTGCAAGTGGCCCCGGATCGGTACCTGGTGGAGGCAGATAGTGATTCGGATCCCACCTTAAACTGTATGTCCAGTCCCGATTAGCTTTTATGTACGTACATAAAGTGGACTTAAAACACCAAATCAACCAACCGCGGGGGAGTGGTTATCACTGCACGCTACAACACCAGGAGTTCCGGGTTCGAATCCCGTCCTCGGCATGGGTGTTATTTGTGTTTGTCTCTTCATTAATTGCATTGTATCATCTTCGCGATTATACAAATGTGTCAGCGACGCTAAGTAGCATAAATGAAATCATTGATTGATTGTTTGATTTGTAGTTTCAATTCAGTTTTGTGATGAAAAGATTATATAACTTTAAATAGGAATTACGAACAGTGTTTGTCTTTTAAAGCATGAACATTGTGTTGAGAACTGATCTATTTCTATAATCTATGATGGATTTATTTTTTAACTAATACAATTCAATCACATTTCCATTTACCTTTCTTTAGTGGGAGTCCAAGTTAATTCTGGGATGGTACATTTAAAAATATCATGATCCTTGCACTTCTCATTCTTACTTTTCCATATTTTGTTCGATCTTCACCATTGACACAATTGATCTAACACTAAGAATAAGCAACTGAAAATAAATCACTAAACTGGTTTATTTCCATACAATGATTGAAGTTAAGGGAAAGGTTCAAAGAGCAAGCCCTTTCATTGGTTTGGTAACATTTTTCATTAATTTTGTAATAAAATAATCAAGAACATGACAACTGGGCAAACACTGTAATATTCGAGAATTTTCTGAAAAGTTTATGTATTCATGTGATTTCGTAGATGACCTACAGATAGTCTCTCTCTGATATCACAGCGATCTGTCATCACATTGCAATGGAAGGGTCCCGGGTTCGATATGTGGTGGAGGTTCATATTGGTTCGGATTCCACTGTAAACTGTAGATCCAATACCGATTAGCCAAACTTCATATGAAGTGAACTTAAAACAAACTTCAACTACAGTAGCGTGAAGGACATCACAGGGAGGGGCCCTCACTTTCGAATTTAACATTCGTAAATAGGGCTTGGATGTTAATGAAGGGAAATCTAAAAAAATGACCTAAAGATTAATTTAAAATTATATATTTAAAAAATAACTTATATAATGTTACTTTAAATATAAAAAGGTAAATAGCACAATATTCACACTATAAAAATATCTGATTAATTCAGTCATTTGATGTAATGAAATTAATGAAAAACAAGTTCTCTTGTAGTATTTCTTTATTTGACCTGAAGGTTAGATACAATAGAACTAAAAATTTAATTATCTCTCTTCTCTCTTCTCTCTCTCTCTCTCTCTCTCTCTCTCTCTCTCTCTCTCTCTCTCTCTCTCTCTCTCTCTCTCTCTCTCTCTCTCTCTCTTCATCTCTGCACCCCTCCTTTCTTCGAACCTTACAGCTTCTTGATTTTTATAACATCTTTCTGAGTGTATGTTACTTTAATTGCTTTTACTATTTAGTACTTGATAAATACGAAAGTTGATGAAAAATGTTGCACCAGGAACTGTACGCCAGTGTTCTCTTCTCTGCAGTGGCAACTCTAGAAAAAACAACTTGAAATGAGGCGGGATTCTGCATCTTGTAGAAGGGGGCAGGAGTTCACAAAAATGTTCATAAGTTCGAGAGTTAATGTACAGAGTATTGTATTAATAATGATATCACTAAGATAGTCAAAATATGTTTCGGGAAGGTGTGGGTAAGCAAGCAGGGGGCACTTTTCTAGCGGGGGCATGGGCAGCGACAATTTTCTGGATCCCATGAAAGACCAAACCGCTGGAAAAGTATCCGCTTGGTATCTATAAATAAATTCCAATTCCTTCTGATGCAGATACCACTGGTATCGGCCGATATCAACACATCGGCATCGGCTCAGCCCTAATAAGTATGGATATAAAGTTTACAAAATGTGGTCTATCTCAAACACTGGCGTACGCAAGGGGAGCATGGACATCCGGAAAGGCAGGACCACCCCTGAAAAATAAATGTCCACTTAAAAATATATATATTTCACACATAATTTCATTTCAGTCGCAGTAATTACTATAAGGACGTTGAAGAAACATGAAAATTCCAGACTGAAGAAGAGTTTCTTAAGGGGGCCATCACTTTTATGGGGACAAATATGCCTCCTTTGCCCCCCCCCCGAAAAAATACCTTGCTTGACCCTCCCGAAATTTTCCACTGAAAGGAGTAAAGAACTAGGGTAAAACAAAGTGGTAAATGTAAATTCCCATTAAAGTGACCTCCGAATATCGTTTTTGTCTTTCGAAAACTTTTACAACGAAGGTTAAAAATTAGTAATTATGAAATATTTTTCACTATATCCATTCCCTCCCCAGAAGCAAAGCTATGTAATATTCAACTTTACAGTTCCGTCCACTCCGAAAAAAAAATCCTGCGTACGCCAGTGATCTCAAAGGAAAATTGAGACAGATTCGATACTTCATTGCAACTGTTCTGTTTATGAACCATTGTTATACAGGCTACTTCTTTCTGTTGGCTTGAAGAGTCATTAAATTATGCAGTCTAGATGTTTTAGTGTGCGGCTGGGTGACGGTAAAATACTATCTTGCTCCCTCCCCAAGATTGGTTTGTATGTGTGTGTGTGTGCGTGTATATACAGCGTAAGTCAAAATTATGTTCCCGATTTCAATGTCTATTTATTTCATTGTAATGGTACGTAAATGACTGAGATTACACACGCAGATTGAAAAACTCAAAAAGTGTTTTTCTTGGCATATTATAAATGTTTTATGTGCGATCCACCAGTTACGCGACACACCCTTCCTAGCATGTCAGGGTCCTCGTCGGCTATGACTGCAGTGATGCGCTCGCGCAATTTCACCATTGTTGTAGTAAGTGGTGAAACAAAAACTCGATCATTGATGAAACCCCATAGGAAAAATTACATGGGTTGAGATCTGGGGATCGTGGTGGCCATTTCATTAAGTCTTGACGTGGACCCTGGCATGCTAGGAAGAGTGTTGCAGGAATTTGATTATAGACTATGTGTGTGTCGTGTAACACGTGGATCGCACATATAACATTTATTAGATGCCAGGAAAAACTTTTTGAGATTTTCAATCAGTGTGTGTAATCTCAGCAATTTACGTATCATTACAATGAAATAAATAGACACTGAAATCGGGAACATCATTTTGACTTACGCTGTATATTAGGGTTGAGCCCCGATACAGATGCCCATACTCTCACTGATTCCCACCGGTACTGGTGGGGTATATAAGCTATCTTGTAGCGGGTGTTACCTCCCCGGGCATCAATTACACCTTGTAACCGCCGTGGCATACTTTGAATAAGGTTGGCAATCACTTCTTGGTCCAATTGCTCCCATTCTTCTTAGCTCTTCAATGGTTTCTGGAACTATTGCCCGGTTTCTGATATGTCGTTTCAGTTGATCCCAGACGTGCTCTATCGGATTTAGGTCCGGACTTTGTGGCGGCCATTCTAATCGCGTAATCCCAACTTCAAATGAATAGAATGCTCGCTACTTTCCTCTGATTTTCCCTTTCATCACATTCGAAATGAGCCTAGAACAAGGTCTAGAGCTTTATATGTTTCGAAATTGTCTGGTTTTTAAAACCATAAATTCTAAAAAAAAATAAAGAAATAAAATTTATTTATATAACTTTTCCACTAAGATACAGGAAATCTGTGTGTGCTATTCTGGAAGTGAATTTCCCACGGCCCCTCCCGCCGTGGCCGCGGTGGCTCAGTCGGTAACGCGTCTGACTACCATGCTAAAGGTCCCGGGCCGGTTCAAATCCGGGAACTTTTCTAACGATGGAAGCGGCCCCGGCACACACCCAGCGTCGAATAACATGGGTACCTGGGGGAAACCCTGGGGGGTAAAGTCGGTCAGGGGCGTGATGCTGATCACATCACCCCCACTCATGACCGGATCAAGAAACTGTGGGGCGTTACCCTCACACCCCCTATACGTCTTCATAGCGTGGTGCTATGCACAGGGGAGCACTTTACCTTTTTTTACCTTTACCCTCCCCATATATAATGGAGGTTGAATTTTGTACCCCCAAATGAAAAACGTTCCTGCACCACTGAACGCAGCTATGGACCATCTAATATTACAAATTCAGACCCCCCGAAAAAATCCTGCGTACGCCAGTGCCTTAATGCGTAGGGAAAGAACTGGCATGTATATCATATTTGAATTGTATACGAAACCTCTGAGGTGACGAATAACCCCTCGTTACCAACGAAAGGTGTCAAATGTATGTTACCAAGCACAGATTAAAGAACGGATGGGGAATCGCATTTTAATCTTGCCCAGGGGTTTGCGATATGTTGCTACGCCACAATTCGTATAGATACTAGCAATCCTCGCAATACCTGTAATCTCCGCAACAGTGACTCAATTGCTACTCACATATTATTTTTATTGATTTTTTATATGTATCCTGCCTCACCAACTTTAACATTCTTTTTCTATTTACCATAACGAGACATATCACGTCAAACGCGAAACAAAAGCTAATCCATAGCTATTTTCTTACTGAAGATCGATTTCCAAGGAGCAAAATGGGGAGAATAGTGCCTGCTTTCGCATCTACCACGACGTTCAACTTTGTATGGATGTCGTTTAATTACTTTTAATGCAATGTTACAAAATGCATTGACAAATCTTCCGAATTGTGTACAGTTATACATTTAAAGTATTGTAACACTGTTAAGCCTTGTTTCCATGTTAATAAAACATTAAAATGCTGACCAAGACAAACTTTTATAGTATAAAAAATATACATAAAAACGTAACGTTTCCATCCTCTAACATGGTCTTCTTCAAACGAAACTTCACAATCAATTGATGAAAGTTACAAAACATCATCTTATATATACACTCCCAGACAGGGTCCATATGAAGGCACCAGTCCTTGTCTTAGAACATCATTTCAGGGATTCCTGCAGTGGCTCAACCACAGGGGGGCAGAGGGCACTGCCCCCAAACCTTGGACTGAAATGAGTTCTAGGAGGGCAAGGGGGGCAAACATTGACGGCCAGTTGTATCTGCAGGGGGCAATTACCGCCCACAACTTCAAATTTATGTAAATAAAAATACTTTTCGTAAAATTTTCTTGCTCGCAATATTTCATTGTTCTCTGTACTGCATTGTAAATATCCAGACAGAGAAATAAGACTTGTCTTAATTGATTTTGTTGTAAATGCATGAACAATTGTTTTGAGGAAAGGGAAGAAAGGGAACGTGCACATTTGAGAGACAATTTATGTAATTTTTGCTGTTGGTTTATTGTGACATGGATGAATTGGTTGTGTAATGTATTTAAACAATGTATGTTGTATAAAATATATATTAAAGAAACTTTGAATACGTACAAAATTTAGTGTCCACGTCGCTCCATGTTGCATATAATAAATGTAAAACATATATCTTGCATGAAAGTTATACATGTTAATGTAAAAAAATATATATTTGGAATGCATTTATCAAGCATTTTCTGTCTTTCAAAAATAGTTTGTGTGCTTGTTTTCCATTATTAATGTGAAATTGAACCTGTTGAAAAATAATTCAAATCGTTTGTTCGAACGCAAATGCTTTAGCACCAACTTGTACCCCCTTTTTGCATAATTTACGAGGGTAATAACGTCTTTGATACTACTACTACTACTACTACTACTACTACTACTAATAATAATAATAATAATGGATGTTTGTGAGTGTCCATTCATCAATTTCATTTTATCATCACTCATCCCCATCTTCAGAAATTAGCCAAAAATGGCACAAAAAGCGAAGTAAAATAAAGCAAATCAATAATAATAATAATAATAAGAAGAAGAAGGTTATAATAATAACATTATTATTATTAGCATTATTATTATTAAACTTATTATTATTATTAGCTATTATTATTATTATTATTATTATTATTATTGGTACGTTTATCCTGGTACTTGCCCCCCCCCCCCCAGACAAACATTCGTGGTAAGAGACCTGTTGTACGGCCAAGACGAAGATATGTTTTCAATACCGAGATAGACCTGAAGGAAATTCGGTATGGTTGGTCAAGAATAGATTGATCTTGATTGACTGATTGAACTTGTTTATTTTAATTAGCTTTTCTGATACTTTTGGCTAATCGCGTAGATGAGGAGGAGTGATGGCATGATGAGATTGATGAAATGTCACTCACAAAGAACACCCAGGCCCAGGTCTGGAATCGAACCCAGGACTCCTGGCGTTGTAGTGCGCTGTGCTAACCCTGCCTGTAGATTAATCTTGTCGAGGAAGGGTGCAGATAGAAGATTCATGCTGCATCGGCAACGAACCTTTCGGTTTAGGTATACCAGAGATACCTTTAGAAAGATTAAAATATATTGGGTTGGTGCGAATGAAATGTCCGGCCCAGGTGCGTCATTGCCAAAGGCCAAAATAATCAAAACTACAATGCCTGGTTAATCAAAATAGTTGCCGTCTGGAGCCACACACTTTTGTCATCGCTCAGCCAACAATTGGATTCCATGGCGAAAGACGTCTGGAGTCTGCGACGCAAAGATCTCCTCAACGGCATGTTGCACCGCCCGATCATCAGCGAAGGTCTTCCCTGTCAGGAAGTGATCGAGATGTCGGAAGAGATGGTAGTCAGTGTAAGAGAGGTCGGGAGAATATGCTGAATGAGGAAGGGTTTCATATTGCACCTCATGGAGAGCCTGCACCGTCCTTTGCGCGACATGTGGGCGACATGTCGTGCAACACGAGGACACCATATCTGTGGGCCATTGCTGGATGCTTGCGGACAAGTTTGCTGTGCATTTCATGCAGTTCAGCACTGTACTTACTTACTTACTTAGTCGATCCTCTTCTACCTTGCGGTGTTGAGGTTTCCCAGAGGGTCTTCCATCGGATTCTGTCTCGGGCCAGCTCCTTTGCTCTCCTCCACTCTCCTCCTCTAGCCTCTACAGCTGCCTTCACATCTTCTTCCCATGTTCTTCTGGGTTTCCCGCGTGGTCTTGCTCCTTGCATCTTTGCATTCAAGGCTTGTTTAGCTATTCTGGAGTCTTCCATTCTTTGTATGTGCCCAAACCATCGTAACTGGTTCTGTTCGATTCTTTCAAGCACTGGTAATACGCCCAGGCTAGCTCTAATGGTCTGATTCCTAATTTTGTCTCTTCTTGTTTTCCCTTCTATTTTGCGGAGAAATCTCATTTCTGAAGCCTGTATTTTACTCCTATGTTTATTTGTCAATGTCCAGGTTTCACTACCATAAAGTAATGTAGGTAAATATATCACTTTATACACACGGATTTTCGTATTTTTGGTCACTAATGGATTATTTAGGAAATTTCTCTTTAGCGCATTAAAGAGTCTCCCTGAGGCTTGGGATCGAGCTATAATTTCACCATCTATTCTACCATCTTGCTGCACTATAACCCCGAGGTATTTAAAATCTGTAGTCTGTTCTAATGTCGTTCCATTATTCAAAGCAATCTGATGTATATTTGGCTGTCGTGCCATCATCATGGTCTGAGTCTTTTTATCGTTTATCTTCATACCCCTCTTTTATACGGCGAGACGCACCAGAATAATAATGGGAGAAGATTACTAGATATGTGTGCAGGAAATGATTTTGTAATTACGAACACAATGTTCCCACATAAAGAAACACATAGATATACAAGAGAAGTCCCCAGCCGAAAGGAAAAATCTATTATTGACTCCATATTGACACAGAGGAAACAGTGGAGATTTATCTTAGATGCAAGAGCATATAGAGGTTACGAGATTGGAAGTGACCACTATTTAGTAATTATGCAGTTACATGTTAATATCAAGACCAATGACCCTGGGGATAACAAAAGGAAACCTAAAGAAAGAATAAAGGTATATAAATTGAGAGAAGAGGCAAGACAAAAAGACTATCAAGAGGCTGTGAAACAAAGGGTGGAAACATTGGAATGGCCCACTATGAGAGAAGATAAACTGGAAGAAATATGGAGTTTATATAAAGAGGCAATCTTAGAAGCAGCGGCCGAAATCTGCGGAAAGTCCAGCGGAAAGCAACAACAGAGAAGAACAGCATGGTGGACGGAAGAGATAAAAGAAATGGTAAAGGAAAAGAAGCAACGGTGGAAAAAATACCTACTCACAAAACATTTAAGTGACTATGAAGCTTATAAACATCAAAGATTAGTAGTGAAGAATATAGTGAAAGATGCAAAACAACAGTCATGGGAAAAATTTGGAGAAGCAATGGAAGGAAACCTACAAAATAACCAAAAGCTGTTCTACAAAGTATTAAAATCGATGCGAACAGAGAAGCAATGTCCTCTTAAGTTCATAAAAGACAAAAGTGGTAACCTCCTCCGAAGTGAAAATGACATTATGGAGCGGTGGAAAGAATATTTCCAAGAACTGCTTGGAGGAAATATGGAAATTGGAGAAAATGAGAAAGAACAGACTGAGGAACAAAAACAGCAACACCAAGAGGAGGGAGAAACTGAAGAAGAAATAACTATGGAGGAGCTAAAAAGAGCACTAAAGAAAATGAAACTAGGCAAAGCGGCAGGACATGACCAGATAGCACCTGAGATGCTTAAATTCATGGGCAAAAGTGGTCAAGACATACTACTCAAGATTATTAATCTAATTTGGAAAGCAAAGAAGATACCAGCTGAATGGGAGTGTAGTGTCATTGTGCCAATATTTAAAAAAGGAGATAATAGAGACTGCAAAAACCATCGTGGGATATCACTATTGAGTGTGCCGGGGAAAGTATATGCGAGGATACTAGAAGATAGAATAAGGAAAGTAGTAGAGCCACAGCTAGACGAGGCACAGTGCGGATTCCGACCAGGAAGAAGCACACAAGACCTCATATTTACCATCAGACAGATCAGTGAAAAACTGATGAGATATGGAAAAGAGGCACATATGGCTTTCATAGATCTAGAGAAAGCCTTCGACACCATTCCGAGGGATGAAATATGGAAAATACTAAAACAAAGAAAGGTTAGCAATCAATTAATTACAGCAACGCAGAGTCTGTATAAGAAATGTAGAAACTATGTCCGCACCTGCAATGCAGAGTCTCAAGAATTTGAGACTATAGTACATTGACGAAAACGCGCAGTGCAGCCGTTCCGTTTTAAACAGATTTTTCAGTTACGAGCAAAGATAGGATCTCGGGGTTTGTTTTGTATCCTTCAGAAAATATGGCTGCGTATTTCCTACAAAGCAGAAATTTAAAAAAAGACCCTGCTTAATAAGTAAATTGGGCATAAAAATGGGAAAAACCGTAATTTTCATATGCAATTATCTCGTTAACCACACAAGCTTATGCAAAACTGTTTTGTTGGGGCCATGCAATGTTCATTGTACTTGACATTAACATCATCACTGTAGAAGTCAGTTTTCCTATTTTGATACTGTTCGAGGAAAACGAAACCCTTGCAATACGCAAAAGTGTCCCTGCACTGTGGCGACATCTCGTGCAGATAGTTAGAAGCGTTCTAAACTCCACCCACAGTAGAACGCGGAGGGATACAACAAAATAGCTCGAAGACAAAACACGATCGCGAGAGACAGGGGGAAGTGTGCGTGCGTCAACTGGACGTGTTCAATTGCAAAATATGGGTGACGGCAGCAAGTGTGTTTGACGTAAGATGTGGGCTCCGAGAACAATGAAGTTTCAAGTGCTACAAAATCGCCGGCAAAATAACTACACAGACGTTCACGTATTGTGGAAGGGTTCAGAATGAAATATAAATAATACCTATCCGTTTCCTACATCATCAAATGGGGAAGTATTTATCGGTTTCCATTAGACGTTTACATTGTACGTACGTAAACCAGTAACGTTATTTTGAGTAATTCAATTAAACCGGTGTCCTTGGCAAATATTACGCTATAATACGTAGAACAAGTTTGCTGGGGGTGCGGACCCCCCGAAAGGATTATGAAGTACTAAAATTAAATAATGTAAATATACTCCTTTAGCAATTTTTGCATATTCGATGGATAATTTCCTCTGAACGCGTATTGGAGGGAAGGATTATAGCTATAAATATAATACGGCTTTGAAGTATAGCACCCGAAATACTTATCAAGTACTACTATTTTTACTCTGAATATTTTGGAAGGCAATGATTAGGATTGAGATCATAAGGCTTTGAAAGACATAAAGGATTTATTTAGGGCGTCTGGACCCCCTCCCCCAAACGAAAAGATTACCAAGTAATAAAATAATAACAATACTCGTTTAGCATTTGTTGTATATGATGGTTGTTAGCTTTATCTGAAGAGACTGGACTTATTGGAAAGCAAGGATTATATTGGGATAGCACGGCTTTGAATGATATTACAAAGAAGGTTTATGCATACTACAACTCATAACAATATGTATACAATATCTATCTGAAACTTCACTGTATCTAACATTTATTTCGTTATGCAATTATCGAAATTAAGTGTCCCTTTTCTGTCAAACATGTAACACCTGCACATGCCATCAAGACGAAGAAAGTAACTTTCTGAAAATTTGACGAAGAGCTTAACGCCAATATCGTGAACACCACAGATAATTACTATTACCACGTGTAGGGTAATAGTAATTATTACACGGAAGAAGGTACTGTATCTTTGGTCTGTGGACACAGAAAGGTGTTAAAATAGAATACATCCAGATAGATGATCAGTTCTGGAAGAAGAATATGGAAACGCAGCTACAACAATTCTATGTTGAGTGTCTACTACCAAAACTTGTCTATCCACGGCACACATGTTCAATGCAGATCCGAAATCCCACGAGAATAATCCAAGCCCAAAATAGAAGGGAATAAAAAAAAAACACCGGCAAACTGATCAAGAAGGAGAATCTTTCTAAACGAGGTAACCTTTGTAGGTAACGTATGCACTGTTTGTGGCATAGTTGGAAGTAGTTATTTCTGGGAGGCCTACACATAACGTACAGCAACAGATTTTACTATAGTAATTATTTAGAGGCTAATTTCTTCATGAATTTGATCTTTTTTATGTATTGCAGTGCACAGGAGGCGTTTTGTATAGCAACAGAGAATATGTTTACCTTTGAGACTGATTTTGTCATATAAATTGTTCGCAAAGTATTATTAGCTTATGTAACGTAATGTACAGAAACACAGGGCGCTTTCCAATTATTGTGAGAATTTCGTTGTCATGTATTTGTTCTTATTGTATTACATAGTGTATCTACGTGCACTGCTGTTCATGAATATTTAAGAAGTTCATTGTTTCTGTCCGTGTATGATTTCTTTATTTTTTGTAGCCCAGTAATTTTTTATCTGTTTGTCAGATTTTTTTTCTTTTCTTGTTATTTGTACTTCAAATAAGCAAAGATTGGAATAGTATACAGGGTGGGCCAGATTCAATTAGGCAGTTTTCGAACATTAGTAACCAATAAATCCAACAGCATACGGAAAAAATTGGAAAGTACATTTTTTGTCAATAGATGGCTGCATCATACGGTATGCTGTGAACGAGGTTGATCGCTGGATTGGCCGTCGAGGGCCTGTGGACTGGCCAGCCCGATCACCCGACATCAACCCACCAGACTTTTTCCATTGGGGTTACCTCAAACACAAGGTGTACGCTAATCCCATTGACAGTGAGCAACATATGCGTGAGGTAATTGTTCAGGAGTTCAAGAATGTTCAGGTTAACATGTGTAGGAAGGCGTGTGAAAATGTTGCTTTGCGTCTACAAGCCTGTGTTGACTTAGATGGTGCCCAGGTCGACCACTATCTTAAAAATCAATGACTTATGTGTGTGTGATTCCATTTTTGTAACAATTTTGTAGCCGTTGGAATTGTTAACATTTGTCAATAAAAATAAAATGAAGAAAAAATAAAAATAACATCTAATCAAAAGCTGCCTAATTGAGTCTGGCCCACCCGGTATATATACATAAGAAACTGTTACTTAAGCAAGAAAAATAAATGTACCTCGAGAAAAACCAGTCTACTCCGTTCCCTGCAATGTAGATGGCAATGTCTGTTCTCATCATCCCATTCATTACTCTTCACCACGAAATAAACTTTATCTGCAGAAAATAATACAGAAAGACTACTAATTCAGTAGCGCACAACTTTGCTCTTCCAGTGTGAGCGTTGTTCGTTGTAAAAGCAAAGTTGTAAAACTACAATTTTAGCATACGTGTAGTTAATTGTACATGATCAGAATGATATGTGTATATCTTATGGAACACTGTCCATTCAATGAACCTGTTGTGATCACTGACTGGGCAAACTGAAGAAATGTTTAATTCGTGCTCTGTTTTAAACTAACTAGTGTCACACGAAAATATAAACAGTTCATATTATTAGATTACTATTGTTAATAAATGTTATAATAAAAAGAATGTATTGCCGGCTCCCGTGGCGGAGTGGTTAACACATCGCGCTACGACGCCAGGGGTCCCGGGTTCGAATCCTAGCCTGGGTATCGTTGTATGTGAGCAGTGGCGCAGGAACGTTTTGCATTTGGGGGGGTACAAAATTCACCCTCCCCCATATATATATATATATATATATATATACACACACACACACACACACACACACACACGCACACACACATACTACTTCAAACCAAGTGTCACAATAATAATAATAATTATTATATTTAATTAAATTAAAATATTAATTAAATATGTAAATTAATTAATAATGAATTATTATTATTATTACATGAATAGGTAAAATATAGTAAAATAATATAGATATAACAGCACGTATTCATTATCTAGCTTACGTATAGTTAAGATCGACAAGATTTGCATAAAAACAACTGCCCTGGCAAGGAATTTAATGTCAAATAGAAAAATAATTGCATATTTATTAAATAACCAAAAAGGAGTTGGATCCAATTAATGAAAAGTAAAGTTCCTGATTAATATTTTATGGATGATATTAGTAGTGTCCATAAATGTTTGGAACCCTTCAAAGCTGTATGCGTCAAATTCCTTGCTTCCAATAAATTCAGCGGAAATAATCATCGAACAAAAGCTAAACAACATTTAGATTATTTACTTTTACTACTTGTTAAGTCTTTCGGGGAGGGGGATCAGGAACCCCCCGTTCAATACGTCCTTGATATCTAAGTATAATGTGAAATATTATATTTTAGAACAACACACACATTCGTGTTATTTAATGCATATTTTGCATAAATATATTTTTCTTTGTTTTCTTAGAATTTAAAAAAAACAACAGATTTTAAAACCAGATAAAAATTCTGAAACATATAAAGCTCTGGACCTCGTTCGGGGTTTGTTTTAATTTAACGAAACGGAAAATCCGGAGTTTTAACTGTGAAAATTGCGAACAAAGATACATATATTCATTTTAATGCAGGTTGAGATTAAAGGGGATGAGGAGGATCTTGGGCCACCCCAACCAGAAATAATCATCTCCCACCCAATGGATATAGAAATTACATTATTAAATATATAATACTTATGGAGTTCCACTTCAGTTCTTTTCATTCTAATTTTAAAGTGCCATAGCTACGCATAAAAATATCTTAAACAATTTATGGCAGATGTGTACCACATCCAATGCCTTTGAGAAGCCATGTATTTGGTATTTTCTCAGACACCTACAGGGCGTTGTATTAAAAAAGAAAATAAAACTCGAGTTGAGATGGTTCCCGATCAACTCGTAAGAAGCCTAAGTTTGAAATATTTGTGAAACATTTGACAAAGCATTTATTTCTTATATAATTACAATTAGCTGTACCTAATGACACTCTACAAGCACTTTATCATTACATATACAAAACTGAAATCCTTCAGATCTCAAAGGAAACTAGGAAAGTTATTTGCTCAAGACTTTTTTTCTTCTTTTCAATCCTTGGTGGACAATATGAAGAGCAGGCCAAGGTTTATTTTCGTATGTAATGGTATTAAATGCAGGTGCATGCGTGTTTTTTTGGGTGACATGTCAATTTCTCGTTTATGTGAAAAGGTAAACTTTAATGTAAGCAAAAGCATGTGCGCGTCACAGTTAAAAATTTTCGCATCTACAGAGAAAATCCAAAACGCATTCCCACCTCGCCGGCCTCCGTGACGATGGGGGTTAGAATAGCGCGCTATGACGTCAGAGGACCCAGGTTTGAATCCCGGCCTGGGCATGGATGTTATTTGTGAGTGTATATCAATTTCATCATATCATCACTCATCCTCATCTTCGCGATTAGCCAAAAGTGACAGAAATGCGAAGTAAAATAAATAAAATAAATTAATCAAACACCTTGTGAATCCATCCAATCCAAAATATACCAATAGAACCTGCAGTGAATCTCATTTATGTCGTTCATTCATCTGACTAATGTAATGTACAGTTTGACTTTAGGGTTTAACTTAAAATGGCTTTGTGTTTGTGTTGCATTCGATATCACAATTAGATTATAAGCAATTAATATCCAATTATAAGTATACCCTAATACATAGGTAAAAATAAGTCCCCCTGATAAAGTTGCATCCTGTTTAAATGTCTAGGAAAAAAATAATTTCACCTAGGAGTGATATCGCTATGCGATGAGTCGAGAATTGTCACAGCCTCATCTCATCTCCTGTGTGGTGAGGTCCTTCTCGTTCTTGTTTGTGCTTATTTTTGTTTCGGTTTCCACTCTGAAGTTATTAAAACTTATTCTAGATTCACTTCATGCTCAAATAGGCTAATCGGGACTCTATTTCCAAAAAAATATCTTAAAATATAGGTTTAAGTATAGTTTTCCGTACACCATATTACAAAGTTATGAAAAATATGGGTGAGGTACAGGAGTACATTGTACCCCCCAAGTTGGTCTGTCGTGTCTCGTCTCGTTTGTGTAAATATTTCGTTTCGAAAAATTACATTTTAAACATTCAAAAGAAAATGGAGTCAGTCATATACTCTTCTGATGAAGATTTGTATCTTATCTTCGAATCGACGAGACCACTTCTTTAGCATTCGTCTGCAGCATGATTTTCTGAGAGCAAATATGGTTCCATCGTTCCACACACATTTTAAACAATTTTCATCTCCTTAAGGAGGTTACCAAGAACACAGGTCAATGAACTAACTAGTAGCAAGCACAATGTAGTAGAATAAGTTTGCAATGGATTGAATTTCTGTGGTAAGAAAGATAATGCTCATAAATTATAAACAATATACACTTTTTTATTGGGTGAATTGAAATAGTACCTTCCGTCTGCTGTAAAATTACCAAAAGGGGCTACAACTCGATTTACTAGGGTACAGTACCCCCTTTAAAAATTTGGGGGTACAATGTACCCCTGTACCCCCCACTCCGTTCCTGCGCCACTGTATGTGAATGTTCATTCATCATATCATCACTACATTAGCCAAAAGTGGCATAAAGGCGAAGTAAAATAAAGCAAATCAATCAATCAATCAAAAAACAATGTATTGTTATTATTACTATAAATTCTAAAATCTCAACAAACTTGAAATACCTCGCGACAAAATTCTGCGTACGCCAATTATAGTTACAAAAATTGTAATTTCTATTTAGGAACTGTAGGTACAAAACAGGAACAGTTTTCGATTTTTCTTTCATTGCTCTTTATGGAAGATTAAAGAGAGAGAGGGAGAGAGAAAGAGAGAGAGAGAGAGAGAGAGAGAGAGAGAGAAAGTGCCTTTTCCCCTCCCTGCCTCTCCCACATAATTATATATCCAAGATTCAAGACATGAAAGCGCGGCTGTGTTTACTATCTTCCATTTCATGAATGTTTGAGAATCTTTTGTCATCAAATTACGGATTTACTATCCATGAAAAATTCGTTACGTGTTAAAAGAACGATAATTCATGTTTGCTTTCTTCGCTCGCCTGCGCGCCAGATGGTCGGTCAACTGCTTCACAACAAACAAATTTTCGTCCTTCGTCCCTTGCAAGCGATTGTGTTTGTTTCTCCTCAGGTACTCCCCCCCCCCTAACTGCCCTCCCGTCAGCCGTGAACAGTAAACAGCAAATGCCTATCTTCAACGATCTCATATGAAGATCTGTTTCCATGTGTAGGTGATCTTTTATACTTTTTTAAAATCATTTCGCTGTTTCTTTAACATAACTTGTGTATGTTCGTTAGGGACTATTTACTGTGTCGGAGCTCTACGAGGAAGTAGAAGCTGAGACCCAAGCAAACTGTGAAGACTGCCAATCTCGTGACGTACTCGGTTACGTCCGAGATACGTTACAGAGTAAGCCACGCAAAAACCAACCCACATGACCCTCCTTTTTTCTTCTTCTTCCTCAGATTCGACTTTCGTCAAATGTATGAAGGAGCCTTAAACAAGGATGTATCCTTAGCCCACTCCTCTTTATCACCTTAATGGATGATGTTATTAAATCATGCAATGGGAAGATACAGAAATTCAAGCTGGGGTATAGGTTTTTAAAACCAATATATATAAACCATTGTGCCTTCGCCGATGACATATTAATATTGGGAGATTCCGAAAGTAATTTACAAAAGAACGTGAGAATCAGCACTGTAACGATCTGCATTGATGGTTTCACTTTGTCTGAGAAAGACATGATGGATCACATCCACCATAGACCACCATACCAGCAAAAACACCTTCCGTGGGTGGAGAGGTGATTTCGGAAACTGCCCTGGACGTTGATCACGATCCAACCATTGTCCTGATCGTTTACGATTATCACAGCAGATCCATTTTCCATCTGAAGTGACAATCTGATGCAAGAAACCATCCCGGTTATTCCTTACACTCAGAGAACTGCACACCTCCAGACGGCGAGTCTTGTTGACCGGTGAAAATCATGTGGTACCCATGAGTCTAACTTTTTCACTTCACCGATCGCACGGAGCCACCGAACGACAGTGGCATGGTGTATGCCTAACTCGTCTGCAATGGCACGAACACTTTTCCGAGGGTCCGCTTCCACTGCGTTCCTGAGGAGCTCATCCGAACATGATGTTGGTCGATGGCCACGGGGCTCATTTTGCAATGCTGTGTCACCGGAATGAAATTTGACAAACCTGCGGCGAATGGTGTGTTCATTTGCCAATCCTGGCCCAAATGCACTGTTAATGTTTTTGGCGGCTTGCTGAGCAGAATGTACCAGTTTGAATTCGTAAAGACAAATCACTCGCAATTGTGTGTTCTCCAAGGTGGACTTTCAGTCGACCCTGTTCAGCAACACACTGCCTCCTGACTGTCTGGGTGCTCCAGCCTGTTTGCTGGACGTATGCAGAGTTTATGACGTTAGACTTGTAACCTCAGTCAATCCCTGTGTTGTGTTGTTGAGGTGAGTTTCCCACAAGACGTCAAAACGGACATTTCATTCGCACCAACCCAATACTATAATTACAAAAGGGTCATATTTTCCCATATTTAAGAAGTTCATTGTTTCTGTCCGTGTATGATTTCTTTATTTTTTGTAGCGAGCGAAAGGGTAATAATTTGAACTAGCGGGAAATTCCCCTCGTCCAATCTCACGAGATATCGGGAATGTCCGGAAAGAGTCTATACGTGTCGCAGCGCGCAGACTGCGCACGCTGTCTGCCCTATCCATGAAAGTGCATTCTACACACTGGGAGAGACATCGAAAGTTCTGGTGACGAATGGATTTGAACTATCTCGTAGTGAATGCTATAAGATTTTATTTCTGAAAACTGTTCGCTTTACGTTGATAAGTGTTAACATTATCACAAGGAAAGTGACCGCCAACGGAATAATCAATAGGCGTATACAAAAGAAGGTAAGTGTCACCAGTGACGTTTTACATGCACATTGCACAACTATTATTATTTCATTCAGGGCTGAGAGATTAGCGTGTGTCTGTAAAAATATTGGGACACCCCATGTTATAATGATTATGTTGACTGCCTAATAAACCCGTATTTTCAGTGGCTTACAGGAAATTTAACTCTGCTTTTTAAAATGAGAAGTATCGGTTTTTTGAAAAGAAAACTTTGCATGTACATCACAATATTTGTAGTTATGGTAATCGTTGTTGCACTAACTTAAATATAAATGTAATAATTGCCTCTTTCCAGTATTCGGAAAAGTATTTTTTTTTACTAAATAAATATTGGCCCGTGACACCACACTTCGTCGTCCATGTCTTATCTTGTTAAAATCAAAGAATTTATTCTGTTGTTGTTCTACATTAACTCCTGCTACATGTTAATGAAAAATTAATATGGCACAGAAATTCTATGTATGAGAGTGTGTCGTTAATATATTATGTGGTGAATATTAATAATATGCATGAGACTATGCCGACCTCCGTGGCGGAATGGTTAGCACAACGCACTACGACGCCAGTGGTCCCCGTTCGATCCCCGGCCTGGGCATGCGTGTTGTGTGAGAGTCCCTACATCAATTTCATCATCATCGTCGCGATTAGCCAAATACATCATAAATGCGACCACAGACAACAAAAATCAAATCAAATCAAATCTAATATAGCAATTATATTTAGTTATTAACTTTTACACACTACGTTCAAGAAAAAGCTACAAAAATTAGAGGGAAATTTTAGTCATAAAAGTTTCTGTGCGATTCCTCACACAAAACTTTGTTCTTTGGATTTTTTTTAAATTGTTGAAGCATGTAGTCTTTGGATTAACTGGTGAAATAGAATATGAACCGTAGGGGAAGGTGGGGGAATGGCGCTCAGCGGGCAATGGCGATCACCCCTCTGTAGTCGTTACGGAGGGTGTTATTGAAGAGTAACCCGTGCTGACAAGCACGTATCCAAGGAGGGGGCTTAGGGGGCTCGAGCCCCCCCGAAAGTTTTCGGTTTACACTAGATAAAATGAGGTTTTTGGTTTCTTGTGGTGTGAAATAAGATAATGTGACGATAATTTAAGGAGAGAAATAATTATCGAGGCAATACGGAGAATGTTCTGTATCCTTGTTATTGTTAATAGTGCGTATCCCAGGTGGAAATCTGAGGGCTCGAGCCTCCCCCTTCCCTTTGATCTTAGCGATTCTGTTTACACTACATAAAATTAGGATTTAGGCTTCTTGAATAATGTGATAATAATTTGAGAGAAATAATTATGGAGAAAAGGCGGACAATGTTCTATAACCCTGTTATTGTTACTAGCGCGTATCCAAGGTGGGGATCAGGTGGCTCGACCCCCCCCAGGAAATGTTTCAGTTTACACTAGATAAAATTAGATATTTGTCTTTTTGAATAATATGACAATAATTTAAGGAGAAATTATTGTCGAGGCAAGAGGAAGAATAACCCTCTTATTATTAATAGCGCTTATCCAAGGTAGGAATCAGGGAGCTCGAGCCCCCCCCCCACCTACAGGATTTTTTCTGTTTACATTAAATAAAATTAGGATTTTGACTTCTTCAATAATGTGATAATAATTTGAGAGAAATAATTATGGAGAAAAGGCGGAGAATGTTCTATAACCCTGTTATTGTTACTAGCGCGTATCCAAGGTGGGGATCAGATGGCTCGAGCCCCCCTCCCCAGAAAATGAAATTTTTCAGTTTACACTAGATAAAATTAGGTTCTTGTGTTCTTGAATAATGTGACGATAATTTAAGGAGATACAATTATCGAGGCAAGACGAAGAATGTTCTATAACCCTGTTATTGTTAATAGCGCGTATTCAAGGTGGGAAACCGGGGCTCGAGACCCCCCCCCACCACACACACCTTCAGGAAATATTTCTGTTTACATTAGATTAAATTAGAATTTTTGCTTTTTGAATAATGTGACGATAATTTAAGGGGAGAAGTACTTATCAAGGCAAGACGGAGAATGTTCTATAACCCTGTTGTTGATAATATTAGATAATAACCTTTTCTTGAACTTTCAGTATTGTCGCAGCAAACTTGAGCACTATTTAGAGACTTGTCAGCATTTGGAAGCTGCACATCATAGGTATCGCCACACGTAGAGCGATTCGTTGTAATTTTTAATCTCTGGAAGGCGCGAGAGGAAATGTTCTTGAATAAGTGGAGTCGAACTACTGGCAATATTTATAAATCGTTTATCTGAACAACGTTCTAGAATATACTGAGGATATAAATACGCGTTAATTAGAACCATTCCTAAATAGAAATTCTTTACCAAACTTTGGATCCAATGAGAAAAATGACGTTGTCTATGACATCATTTTCTTTTAAGCGTTCAATTCAAGGACTTGTTTATGATTTATTTGATCGTGTTAAAGGTGCTTTACTTCAGTCTCTAATACGAAATTATATAAACTTCTGGTTAGTTGATTTTTAAAAATGTGTCCGAGATGAAGAGTGGCGTGCCAACGATTTTCGGCAGGGAGAGGGGTTACGCATACTATTTTTGGTGGTCAGTCCTCATTTTGCCATATTTTCCTGTTTTTGACTTCTTTTTTTAAGGACTGTGTCAAATGGGGTTATGACCCCACCAACCCTCCCTTGGGCACGTCACTGAAGATACCTAAATGAGTAAGCATTTGATCATATTGGGAGAAGAAACATTACATGTGTTGAGAACGGAAGGGTTTTCACTGTGCAATAATTGTTTCGCGATCCAGCTGTATTCTATAGAATACTTCCTTTGTTTCGTGCCGATATATGACAAGACTGCGGAAGCTGTGACAGACAATTTTGAACACTGGCGAGTGCTTAGGCCTGAATATGAACAATTTGGTGGGTTTCGGTTTTTAAAAGAGCTGCAAACATGGGATGTCCTCCCATTAGTGGTGTTCAGGCTCGAATCAGAGAAATATTCGAAAACTGTCTGCGTCCAGTTCGCAGCACACAGTTTGAATCTCGTGTTGTCGAGTGGATTGATTGTCCATTCCGTGCATGTGTAACAGCTTCGTAAAAACACTTTTGGTTACCTGGTACACAGATGTTTTGATGTTTGATGAGAAGAAATGGACGAACATACATACTAAGATGGTTCCGGCACACAAAAATCACAGGCTTAAACAGTGGTGACGATTTAGGGGATAGTTGCTCTCCATTTTTTGCCTCCATACTATGGCCTCTTAATCCTAAACCTTGTCTAACAAGAGAAAGTAAACTTTCCGTGCAACCCCCCCCCCCCCCCCGGTTTTGGAACCAAAATTGCCACCACTGATCTTAAACATATAATTGTGAGATTCTAACCATACCCCTTAAAAAAATTGTGTTCAGCCCCCCCCGAAAGGAATTCCTGGATACGTGCCTGCGTGCTGACATCTAGAACCCAGTACTACGAGGCACCAAACAAAAGGCGGCAGATGTGGAGTTGACTTTTAAGAAGCAGGGTGCGAAAAACGAATTCGTCATATTTTGTTATGAAATTTGGAAGGAAAAAAGTGCAAGGTAAGTAGACGGAACGTTTAAGCTACAGTCTTGAAAATTTTACAGATATAATAATAGTATCTCCTGTTTATTTCTTAATTATTATAAAGTAAACATTTGAGGTTCTTCATGAGACGAGAAACAAACATCATAATATGGCACCTATCGGGTAATGACGCTCACGCTGTTTGTAATGGGTACATGAAGGGTGCAGAGACGTTTCTCATAATAAGCGTCCCATTTGTGCACTTTTGTGCAAAATTGTGCTCAATTTAATTTGTATCTGCATATTAATAAATATAAGTACTTAAAGATATAGTTTCTGTAAAGTACAAAAATGGTATTGATTTACTTTTAGGATGAGTACTGAGTGCCATTACCCTACTAATAGGGCAATTGCGCTCACACGCACATTGTTACTTTTTGACGTTTACAGAAATAACTATTAACGACAGGGAGGAAAGTAATACTCAGAGATGTACTACAAACATTGCTTTTTCAGGCCCACATTTTCTTTTTGTTTCACTGCGTACAGTTTTTGAGATTTTTAAAATCTCGCTTAGGTGGTCGCAATTCCCCCACTTTCCCCTACGTCTTCCATTTCACACTCATTAATTTGATGTAATGCATTTTTAACATTGGTTGTACTGTTGGGATACTATTTGCGGGAACTTTATTCTTGTTATTAACAATAAAAATAACAATATTTCTGCTTTCTTTGGTAACTTGAAATGAACGAAGCCCATTTCCAGGGGGGTGAACGGATTGGTCCCCATCTCTTCAGACACCCATCGTACCACGGCCTCTTTATTAAGTATCTTGTTTTAGTTTTGCTTTTGTATCGCCGATTACGAAATGAGGATGCACAGATCGCAACTCGAAAGTGGAGCCTTTTTATTTACTTTTTTCATTGTTCATAACATTGTGAGGTGACAGTAAATCGATCACACGCCTCTGGTTCACTCACGTGCAGTTAGTTTCCTGTCATGTGAGCGGGACGATTGCACCATGTGTGTGCAATCTGTTGATAATAACAAAGCTATGCTCTATGCGTGTCTGAACCTGCAAAAACCAACAGCTCCTTCTCTCTGCCGACAGAGTTGCCAACTCTAACGACGGGTTGCTAGATGTATCGATGTGCCGAGAAAGCGACAATCGACTTTCCAGCTGGCCCTAGAGAGGGGCAGCTCGAGTCCAGTGGCGCAACCACAGGAGGGGCAGGGGGCATTGCCCCACCAACCTTGGAAAGAAATGAGTTCTAGGGGGCCACGGGGGGGGGGGGCAAACATTGACGGCCAAGTGTACCTTCCGGGGGCAATTACCCCTCGCAACTTCAAATTTTATGGAAATGAAAATGCCTGTTTTCTTGGTCTTATCAAGACCAGAACCGTAGCTAATCGAACCCGGGACCCCTTCAGTACAAGGCCACGATCTTACCACTACACCATCGGCGAGGCACAAAAGTTGTAAAATAGAGAATGCATTGGCGTCTCGTGAAAATATGTGCGCCCTATTAAATCAATATTGATTACAGCCTGCAAAATATCATTCTTCTCTGTAATGCATTCTAAATTTCCATGTTGCATATATCTGAAACATATATCGTGCATGAAACTTATACATGTTAATGTAAAAAAGAATTATATTTGGAATGCATTTATCAATCATTTTCTCCCTTTAAGAAATAAGTTTGCGTGCTTGTTTTCCATTATTAATGTGAAATTGAACTTGTTGAAAAATAATTCAAATTGTTTGTTGAACGCTTTAGCACCAACTTCTACCCACTTTTTGCATAGTTTACGAGGGTAATAACGTCTTTGATACTACCGCTGCTGCTACTACTACTACTACTACTATTATTACTACTAGTAGGCTACTACTACTACTACTACTAATAATAATAATAATAATGTTGGTCTCGGGTTCGAATCCCGGCTTGGGCATGGATGTTTTTGAGTGTCCATTAATCAATTTCATCATATAATCACTCATCCGCATCTTCGCAAATTAGCCAAAAGTGGCACAAGAAGCAAAGTAAAATAAAGCAAATCAATCATAATAATGTTATAATAATAACATTATTATTATTATTATTATCATCATTATTACTACTATTATTATTATTATTATTATTATTGTTATTATTATTATTATTATTATTATTATTATTATTAGTGCTACGTTTATCCTGGTACTTGCCCCCTCCCCCAGACAAAAATCGTGGTTGCGCCTCTCCTCAGGTTCCGGGTCAGATAAAAATAATGTTTTTTGTACGGTTTATTATAAGTTTACAAGACGCTGGTGATTGCTATGAAGCAACTATTTTGATTTTTCTTGACTTCGTGAATTGTTTTAGCATACTTTAAAATATCCAAAATTACTGAAATCATATTTTAAACGAAGTACTACGTAAAAATGTGGTTCAAATATTTGAATCAAAAATAATTAATATGCACTATTCGTTTAATTATAAAATGAAACCATGAAGTGAAAATATTATTTGACATGAAACCGTGTAAATTCACTACAGTGTCAATACTCAATGAAAGTAAACAAAAGATAATCATGATAGATAACGCTTTTGGATATGATTAAAAATTGCATCTTTCGTAGATACTGAACACACCTAGTAGTTATGCAATTAAGAACGTTGAAACGAAGCGGAAATGAAACGAAACACAAATTTAGAAATTTTAGCCTCCCATAATTATTGGCTTTAACCTTCAGCATGTTCTTCCTATTGCTCCTAGGTAATAATACGAAATATATAAATTAATTGTAATAACGTTTAAATCGTTATCATGTAGGACACTTGTACTTGAGACTAAGGAACAATATTCTCTGAATTTTTCAGACCTCTGAAAAATTTTGGTTATGTGGTCCGGCGTAGCGTGTATAGTATGCCACACGTCCCTTACCCACTCAGGCTGTTCCTATAAAGCGGCTCCAGGGCTCATCCATCAACAAATCAGTGGGTATAGAGCGATCACAAGGAAAGAACCTTCGACGAAACGTCTCCGCGCACCTTACCCTTACTGCGTTCAGCTCGGGTCATAAGAAAGCATGCTCCACTCTGCCTCTCCCCTCCCAGAGGGAATACGGCCACAGGAGTCGAGGGTCTGCGCAAATTTTTTTGATTGTGGTTCCACTATACCTGGGAGCAACCCTGGGAACTAAAGGCTGCCGGAGCGTGGTGCTGATCACATCAGCTACAAAATGGCCGAGATCGAGAATGTGTGGGGCTCTATGAGGTGGCCGGCGGAAGGGGGGGCAAACCGTGCCGCCGCCCAGAGCAGCAAATTTCTAGGGCGGCAAAATTGGAAGAGAAGAAAAAATAAGCCTATTGAAAACTTGGAAGTAATAATATTACAGATAAAACTTGTTCGAAATAGACTCAATTTTACTCCACATAAATGTAGTGAGCAAATATCTACAAAACATTATTCTCGATGTGATAGATGCTGTAAGATTTCTTACAAATATATCAGAGCACTTTGAAATAAGAAGATGTGATGAAAAATTGCAGTTACTTAGTCAGTGGCGGCGACTGGGTTCCAAAAACAGGGGGGGAGGGCAAGGTGTCAAAACTGGTGGGGAGGAAGATAGTATATTTCCTTTTTGTAGATAAGGTTTAGCATAGTGCGGAGGCACAAGTGGGGAGATGTTGGGGAGGTTGGGGGGAACTGCCCCCTCTAATCGCACAACTGTACTTATATAGTTGATGCGAAAGAATGGCATCAAATTTAGATATAGACGATCCAAAGGTAGGCAATACTGTACAGGTCCGAAATCGAAAGAAGCGGTAGTTTCAGTATGACGAAACTTGTCGAATATCCGCAAACACGGTACAAAGTCGATTTCTTGCTTGATATTAGAGTTGACGAGCTGTATCTTTGCGGGTGTCCTTGGCTACTCCGCGCAGAGTGTGAGAGAGATACGTGTATGTATTTGCCACCTACTCGCCCTTTGGGTGGTCGACAGCGAGGACAGAACGCAAGGCAATGACGCACAGCCGGTAGCTCCTCCCCCTTGCTACCGCGCAGCTGGGCTTGGGCAGGGTTCACCCGCAAAGATGCAGCTCGTCAACTCTATACGGCGTACGCTTTTAGAAGGAACATGAGTTCGGATAATACCCAGCCAGTGCTACTGCGCTGTTGCCAAACTAACTGCTAGCGCAAGGGTAGGACAGAAAATTCGCGATGTGTCCATTATTTTGATAATGCATGCACAGTATATATGACTATGAGTACAGTGAAATAATATAATGAATATTTCTACACAGGATTATAATATCATATCACTGTAGCATATACGAGAAACCCATACCTGAAAGAAGCTTGAAGGTATTTATTCATCACCGCTCTCGTCGTCTTCCTCGGTCTCTGTGATTTCATTCATTTCCGAGTCACTCTCCTGGAAGTCAATGATTAGATTTTGCACTATGCTGTCTCGGGCCACTTCATTATGAAAATCCTCTTCCTGAAGCTTTTCGATGTGCGAAGATTATCACCAGCCGCTCTCATGTTGTGCATTGTTCTCAAAAATTTAATTCTCGCGGCAACTATATCACCCCTTTCTAACAGAAATTTACGTCCATCGTTGTTTATTTTATATTTGAAGCCCAAGCGTTTTAGTATAAACCCCATAGAAGTAGAGGAACCAGTGTAATTAATTCTTTCCCTCACGACGCACGCACAAGTTTCTTGATAGAAGGATATTCGCCGTTGTCATACATTTCAAATATTGTACGACGGAGTACATCTTTTCCGAAGTCATCTAAGCTAGTAACACTTTTCTGTTTTCTGGCATGCTTCCCAGGAGATGTAAATAGGGGTTCACCGATTTCTGTGGTAGATGTAAGTTCTCTACTATGTGAAAACACTGTTTCAGCACGTACTTCTTCCGATGTCAATTCCTTGAAGTACGAATTCACTTTAAAAATAATTTCTCCCTTGTGCCTGTACTCCTGGTGCCAGGTTTCGAGAATGACATTATTTAAAATAAAAAAAAAAAGAAGACGGAAAACACACTATTGCACGAAAGGGCTGTATTTAATCTTTTCACAAACTGTGAACGATAAGCGAATAATTTTACACAGGCCTTGCTACGAAAACGCTGAACTCAAAGTGACCCAGACTTTCAATGTTCGAGAACGCCCAGAACAATGAAGGGCCATTGTTTATATCGAGGGGAATTCAACACCCACGGTTTTCCCTAGACACAACAACTCAGCTGCATCAACACGGTGGCAACGAAAAAAAAACAGGCGGAAGGAAATGAAAGGTGATGTTTCCCTTGTTTCTTCAAGGAACGATTACTCCGGCTGTAGGTGACGGAATTTCATGGGACTTAGACAGTCAGGTTCAAAATGTCTTTCTCCATCTTATGATGAACCTTAAAGTGGTGAGTTTTATGAAAACTTCTGATGACCAGGAAGAGCTTCAGTGCTGTCTGACATTGCATTTTTGTGATGTTTCTGAATATTTCCTGATTGGAAAACGATGGTTGAATGACTGGAAGTTGGAGTTCGCTGTCCATAATACTTAAAAGACACTACGGATCGTTACGCAGGCATAAATCTTCCCCGGCTAGGGTATCCAGCCTTGCCAGCTGATCACATCGAGGGACAAGAAGCGCATGGAAAGAAGTGTTGCATATGAACTGAGGCTTCAAGACAATATATATTGTGATTTGAAAATAATTAGAGACGTGAGATTGATTGATCTATATCTGCTAGACTAGCTACTCCTCAGTACACATCACTGCCAAATTATAATGAATAAAACAACAATTGTAAAGTATGTACAAGTAAGATTGACTAATCAGAACGGGCCTACAATTCTTTAAGATGATTTGCAACCAATGAAATGTTCACATGCAAGAAATCGAACTTCCCCCTCCCCTTTGATTCAAATGAGACAAAAGACAAATTTCTTCACATTTGGGATGGCCTGACTGGCACATGCTTTATATCCCTTTTCCTTTCAATGAACAAGAAGTTTGTTTATGCTAATTACATCCATTTCTAGCACATTCTTCTTACCTGCACAAACAGCAACAGCTACACTGCATCGAATGATGTCACCTTAGCACAGTCCACCTCTTGTTTCACTCAATGCATCATTTAATATTTTTCAAAAACTAGCCAACTAGCCACTAATGAACTTGAGATGCTAACAGGGTTAGTAACATCATCCTTTCTTGTATAAGATCAAGCCATCCTTTTACCTTTTACTTTTGTTCACCGGAAGTGTATCGACCTTTAAGGCAAACCATCTGAATGAGTTATTTTGCTAATGTATCTCTTTTACTTTAATTCGTCATCTCTAATTCCAGCTTTCTCTCATTGCTACCCATATATCCCCACCGCTATCTTGCAATTATTCGAAGAAATTTGGCACTAAAGTGATGCAAAATAAGATTGAATATGTTGTGTATCGTCATCAAACTTGAGGCCCACAAGGCAACACTAAGTGAGAAAGTATGTTCTGCTGGAGCTTCTGTTAGCATTCAGACTATGCATGCCAATTTATGCAGAAGAACATTTTGTAGTATCCATCTGTGTGTCTTTTATTACGGCCAACGTAAGCTTTTGCTTGCCATCCAATGTTTGTCACCATAGTTAGGAGTTGTCCTGTGGGCAGGGCTGTAGTTGAGGGTATATGGTAAGGTTCATTAATGCATATAACTTCTACTTTTGATTACTGGAGTTTTTATTTATAATACTTGTTTCATTAAAATACTTGTTTCACGTTTTTCTTTATTTTAAGAATACCCTCACTAAACCTCTTTTATGTCAGGTATGGTTGGGAATATCATCATCATCACTATGCTATCACCAATGATATGTTTTCTATAAGTTAAATGATTTCAGCTATCTTATTTAATGGAAACATTATCCAAAGTTAATGGAAACATAATGCAAAGTTAATGGAAACATGGTCCCTACCTAAAGTTTCACAAAACTTAGTGCTTATATAACCTGAGAATACTTTGGGACTACAGCACTGCCTGTGGGTCAGTAGCGGCTGCTGTCTATTTACGCACTCGCATGTGCACATCCAAATAAATGTGCAATGGAATTAATTCTTATTATATTTATTCATTGAAGGTCATTTCTTCAAAACATCAAATGTTCCCGAGCACATCACCTTCCATTTACTTCGTTACATCAGCTTTTCTATCTAACTCGCGTCCAATGTGCATGAACAAAATTGCGAAGTGTACACAGGTGCATACCGAAATGGCACCTTGTTCGACGGCAAGTAGAGAAAGCAGAAAGGCTCTTATGATTTGGATCAATGGACTCTCGGACTCGCTTCACACCAAGAATTGAGGCATAGTACCTACAGTCTTCTGCATGTAGTGTTGCAATCTTTCCACTCCTTGTCATGTGACGGAGTTGAGAACAACCCATGCTTCATTACAAATTGAGGGATTTTTTTTCTCATCAAAGGAAATTTCGATCTCTCTCATCTCATGCGGTTCTGAGCATAGCATTGAAATCTGAATGAGGGAAGGGCGGTAAAGGAAAGGGAGAGGGCGTGGCATGTAGTAACGAGTGCATTCAACCATGCAAGGCCAGATGCGATGAGTGGAATACGTTGATACAGGTGCTGGAAAAATAGTTTTATAAAATGTCAGGGGTTTGAATTAAAAACATTCACAATGTTGTAGAGGAATTGGTGCCATTTAGACACTCTGACTTGTATTTGGAAGTTCAACGAAAATTTTAAATAATCAAAGTTTTATCTGTATTTTTGTCACAAAACAGTCAATCCAATTCTTTATTCATTGCAATTTGTAACTTGTACTTTTATGTCACAGATTGGACATAATTTTTGTAAAGGTGCTGGCAAGAACTAGTTGCATTTGATTAGGGTTTCGATGATCCTTATGACAATGACTAAATTTAATAAGTACATTAAGAATTGTAATTAACTAAAGTGTACGATGAAATGTTTATGTGGCATTAAACTTGGGTTTCTGATGGGGCATATTTACACTGAAGAAAGATAATATACATTAATAAAACACGGTAATTACACAAAGTACTGGCGATATTATTATCCCTTACAAACCATAAGAGTTTATCAGTATAGCATTGTGAGTGATTTTGTGAGGGCATCGAGTGCTGAATTTTCTATAGGTCATGAAAGAGACCAAACAACACATCTTCTCTTGTAATGCATTAAAGAAATCACTGCGGTATTTCAAATTTGTAATAAAACTTATTTTTATAAATTTTCATGAAATATAACTCTGCTATCATCTTATTATCAGGGAAAGGTGCATCATAATTTTGATTGCAAATACGATTAGCAGAAATGGGCAGGAGTAATTGGGTGGGAGTAACAACACTTCTGGACACGAGGCCAACGTGCACACCCAGAGACCCAGACCACCAGCCGCCACTGCTGTGGGTTCAACTGTGAAACTGTACCTTTATGGTTTCTCCTCAGCAAACGAATTTGTCATGCTATGGACACAAATACATGACTTATTAAGAAATTTTAGTAAAAAGTTGTGAAAAAATAAAGCTACTTTTTTATTGTTCATTCCCAAAGTGAATACTATCCATTACCGGGGGTATACTGTTTTTGTGTGCTATAGGGTGAACTGCACCTGCATTTAATATATATTTTTGTTTTAAAAGAAAACGACTTAAAATATGAAATTATAAAAATAATGTAATTTTGCTTTTTTGAATATTAATTGAAAAAATGAGTGTCCTGGTCAGGAAAAATTTCCTACTCAATTAATGTTCATCATCATCAGCCACAATTATTATTTCCAACCAATAATTCATGTTGTTTCTTTTTTTAAATTCCACTTGCTGGAATAATCTTGGTGAAATCCAACTTACTTTGTAGCCAGAAAACAAAAAACAGGCACAGCAAGAAACAGTTAGAAAATTAGCTCCCTCTTTCTCATGTCAGGTCTCATGTTGAAACTTTGATGCTAAATGTTTAATTTGTTTCATGCTGTGTCTATTTTTTGGCTACAAGGTAACTCAGTTTTTACCACAATAAGTCAATTACATATCTAATATATGGTATTTTGCAAATTGTGATATTTATTGTTTCATGGTTTTTAGATTTTCATCTCTATACCTGCTGAACCAGAAATAAAAAAATTATATATTTTTTAGAGCAATGATCAACTTCAGAAAAATTGTAATCAAAATATGCATTTTTCTTTTTTTCTTTCCAGGATAATCAAGATGAGTTCAGCAAGTAACTTCTATCAACGGGAAACCATATTTGACTGGAAACCTGAAAAAGCAGGTATACAGAGCTCCCCAGATGACATCATTTCTCTGATTTCAACAAAGGAGAATGAATGTGATAACAATTACGATGTACAGTGGACGAAGCTCATATTTAAGATAATTTTATCTTATGAGAATGCCAGAAAGGGTGAAAATCAAGCTGCTTTATCTAAAATAGAAGAATGCCTTAATATATTACAGGAATCGCCAAATGAATTCATTTCTACACATGCAAAAGGACTGAAACACACCTTACTTGCTTCAAGAATGTATATTTTGGGAGAATTATCAACAGTAGATAGTCTTCAGTCATTTGCAGATCTTGATGATGCTAACAAAGCAGTAGTGCATGGTTTACGAAGCGCTGTGTATTTGGAATATGGGCCAAGTTGTTGGAAGATAGCACTTGAATTTGCTAGAAAAGCCAAATATCTAGAGTATGGAGAAGCCGAGTGGCATTATCTTGAGGGGAAAGTTTTGTTCAGACTCAGAAGATTTGAAAATAATCTAACACCACCTTCTAATGAAGAACTCGAATGCTTTGAAAGAGCAGCACAATACAGCAAGGAAAACCAGCCCCAATACAAGGTATTGTTAGCAGAAACCTACAAAAATGCTGGTAGAGGTTACAGGAATAACAGAGCTGCTGCTAATGAGTATAATACAAAAGCAAAAGCAAAATTTGAAGAAGCATTTCATTGTGCTGGTAACTGTGGAAACACATATGCAAGATGTGCTGAAGGATTCTTTAAACTTCCTTCTGAATTCAGAGACTATGACAAAGCAAAACATTGTGTTATCAAGGCATTAGATTTGTCACGAAATAACGCCCTTGTAAACCATGTAGCAGGTCAATATTATGAAATGGTTGAAAGAAATTATGAAGAAGCAATGAAGTATTATGAAGTTGCAAAGGATAAACATGTATTTACTGCATATCTAAGTTGGATTAATCTTAAGGGCAAAATGAATCCTTTGTATGATCCTCTCTCTGATTATGAAGACATGCTCAACTTATTTTTGGAAGTTAAGGAGCAAGTGCAAGTTCGTTGTTTACTTGGACTTCATTTGTTGATGTTGGGAGATCGACAGGATGATGTTATGAAACAATGGAAGATAGCTATGGACCATTCATCTAGTTTCCCTTCACTTAAGGTATGTGATATGTGAAGTGTTTGGTGTTCAGGAGTTAATACTCTAGGTATAGAAAATTGTTCCAGAATTAATACTTATTTAAAAGACAGATGTCAGTATGTAGATATTAACAAAATCAAATCAGACAAATTGTTCCTCAAATCAGGTGTACCGCAAGGTTAAATTCTAGGACCAGTTATATTTTTACTATACATAAATTATCTTCCAGAAACTTTATCAGAGTCTCAAACAATACTTTTGCAGATGATACAAACATCATAGTAAAAAGCCTGGAACATGAGTAACTTCAAAGGAATTCCATTTTGACAATGACACAACTAAACACTTGGCTAAACAACAACCTTTCCCTGAATGCTAATAAAATAGTTCTAATAAATTTTAATCCAGTAAAACAAACAAAAAACTTAAATGTAATTATTAACAATGAAGTCATCAAACAAAGCAATGCAATAAAATTCTTAGGAGTATGGATAGACACAAACCTGTCTTGGGACATGCAAATTACTATTTTAACTCAAAGGTTAAACAGGCTCTGCTACATGATGAGAATTCTGAGAAATGTTTTATCTTTAAATGATTTAAGGACAGTTCACCCAAAATGCAGAAAATTTTTATTTGGCAAAAACAGATATTAAAAATTATGAAAATGTATCTCTCTCAAGCCCAACGAAACAAATTTTCAATGAATTTCAAATATTACCTCTTCCATGCTTGTACATATTAGAAACATTTTACTTTATTCATACAAATTCTGAAATCTTCTAAAAAATCCAGACATACATAAATACAGCACTCGTATGCATAACTCTCTCCACTCCACCTTTCTACTGTCTACACATCCAAAACACATAATGGTCTAGGATTTCAAGGTGTAAAACTTTATAACAAACTGCCAGAGGAATTCAAGAATCATAATCCAACTAAATTTAAAATTACATTAAAGATCTTGCTAATGAAGTATTTGTTTTACAGCACAGAGGAGTACTTGGTTTATATTTTTCATTAATATACATAACCTTTGATTTTTCTTCTATTTTTTATATTATGTTATTTTATACTCTTTGATACTTTTTAATATGCTTAAGTATGTGTACCTTTGTCCTCAGAACTATACATATAATTGACCTATCCCATATCATAGTGCTATTTGTACTCATATGATCAAGTGGATTGAAATATCAAATAGCACAGTCGTTACCTCATGAAAATTTGACACCTATGCATCAGAATACTATTGGAAAGAAAATAAATGTTTAAATAAGGTGAACTAATTCATTTTCCATAATTGTTGAATATGAATTATTATCATAATTCCTTACAATGTTGATTGAAAATTTAGTAAATAGAGAAAAGCGTTCCTTTTAAGTACAATGGATATCAAGATAATTATGTAATTGACCGAAAATAGGTTTTGTTCAAGGATACCACATGTATTATGTGACTACATATAAGTTCACAAAGAAAATCACACAATGAAGTGCAGTAGGTTCTTGCTAACCCAGGCATAATCTCAGTTGTTGATCCAATGTATCATAAAGGAGATAAGTCCGGTCCAAGTACCTAACGTTGTTACAACGTTGAATGTATGTTGATACAACATTGTGAAAACGTTGTGTCAACGTTTAAGGGTATTTTTTTTTCAACGTTGCTGCAACGTTGGTTGACAACATTGTCACAACATATACTGAACATTATATGTAGCAACGTTTAGGTATGTCAGGGGTTAACGTTGCCACAACTTTTTTGCAACATTACCTTGCTGCCTGTGTAATTTATGAATATAACAATGCAATGCATATTTAAAATATGGTTATTTCACGTGGTAAGCTAATCTTATTAGCAATCTTGCCAAGCCATTTTTGTATATAATACATATGCGTAACAGGAAAAACTCATGTTTGTAACGTTACATTTTCTCTTTACATATTACAAAAACTTTTCCTGCTCCACCACAATAGGCAATTGTTAGTCTGGAGATTGTGATGAATTAACCAATCTCTAACTACACCTGGTAATCAGTTTATTTTTGCAGGTTTTTTTTTTCCCCGTTCATCCGTTTAGAGGGTTATGTCCCTCTCTTCGGTACGTGCTAGATACTTTTAAATATATAATAATAATAATAATAGATAGGCTAAGTGCACTTTTTCTATTTTTGGGATTATGAAATGAACACTAACCTAGTCTTGAAATGACCTTGGATTTCATTGCTATATTATATAACACCCTACTTTCATTCTTATGTTAGTAAATAAATACCCTTTCTTGTAGTTTGATTATTAGTTGCAATATGAAGGGTATAAATGTGGTCGTAATTGTGGTGGATGATGAATGGTGTATAGTTTGTGAAAGTGTCGGCCCCCCTATCCCTCGTTTCTATCCGGCCCTATGGATTACTTCCTACTTTCATCCCTCAATCTCTCCTTTCACCTCACCCTGGGTGCCAAGCGAGCAGATTATATTTGCGCCGGAATTACAAAAGGGGGGTTTCACATAACAATTTATATTTTTATGTCCCTGGTTCGTTTACACATATACAGCAAGTGAATATACAACTGGTTAAATGGACAGTACCGTAGTTCTTGAAATCATAACATTCTCGTAGGATATATTGGTTTATTATACGTAGTTATATATATACATATTTTACAGAGCGTTTCCATGAGAGTCTTGCATAGACCAAATTACCTAATCTCTAATAATATAGTTGCGCACCTATGGCATAACCATCGGCACTTCCCTTACCACCGAGTTAGCAAAACTATCTCGGTGGGCCTATCCTCAGCTTAAATGATATTCCGTTACAAATGCGTTTTCTTACGCCTTCTCTCTTTCTTTTGGGCATCAATTAATCAAATTCGGAAATATCCATATAATCAAAGCTTTTTCTAAAGGGGGACTTGGGACAGCAACAGGGGCTGGCATAACCAGATGCTACAGTATTTTATCCAGTCTAGCCACCAAAAGTGGACTAAACTTGAGGAGACGTTCCTCTTTCGTCGATCAATGGGGAAACACTGTTTTTTTGCTAAAGCCCACTGGCTCTTTTTATAGCCGGGGTAAACGTCCGTGGACGTGGACCCCGTAGCGTTGGAAAATTCCACTACAACGGTCTCTTGAAAGACTGCTAGCTCCCCCAACCGGGGAGGTAAGAAACAGGGGAATCTAACATCCAGCAAAGCACAATTCAATAATATACACTTACATGCAATAATAACATAAAAGTACACTCATGGAAGCATATTACTTAACCCTACCCTCGTAGCTGGCCAGCAATTAATTATTACAATATACCAAAACCAGTAATGGTCAATCCGACCGTTACATAGTTCCCCCCTTCAAGAGGAACAAGAAAAAACAATACACTCAAAACAAGATTACCATATTTACAAAATCATCCAACACAATTACACAATACCCACTAAAGTATTCACCTGTTCTCAGAGTATCTGAAAAATGAAATAGTCACTAGTTCATTCACTTTATCACATTGTCCACAATGTTCACAGATGCACCAAGCTTCCTCCTCCTTGTGAAGTCCGCCACTGAAGTATCCTCTCTAGGATGAAGTCTTCCTGACAGCAACTTCCTTGAAGTTGGTTTCTCTGGTTCTTGGTTCGACTCCCGACTGAGTCCCTGGTTCGACTCCCGACCGAGTCCTTGGCTTCGACTCCTGACCGAGTCCTTGGTTTCGACTCCTGACCGAGTCCTTGGCTTCGACTCCTGACCGAGTCCTTGGCTTCGACTCTCAACCGAGTCCTTGGCTTCGAGTCTCAACCGAGTCCTTGGCTTCGAGTCTCAACCGAGTCCTGGTTCGACTCCTGACCGAGTCCTGGTTCGACTCTCAACCGAGTCCTGGTTCGACTCTCAACCGAGTCCTGGTTCGACTCTCAACCGAGTCCTGGTTCGACTCTCAACCGAGTCCTGGTTCGACTCTCGAACCTAAATACACAATGTGTCTTTCTGTTTACAACTTGGAGACACGCAAATAAATAAACAGTGTTGTGAAAATGAAGAAAATAGGGGTAAGTTATATACAAATGAAAACTAAATAAAAAAAAATTAAAAAATAAAAAGAAGATCCGCGGTCGACTATTATGACAGCTGGGATTGCTGGCTAGGCGGCCCGACGGTAGTCTTTCTAACCCCCATTAGGAGTTGTCGCGTGGCTCCCCTTGGCTGTTTTCCGTCCCTCCACCTCACAGCAAAAGCTGGTGGTTTATGGCTGGACAACTGGCCTGGTTCACCTTCCACAATCGGACAATCCTTCCCATTCTTTGCCCTGAAAGTATCTTCTTTAATCCTTCCAGACATTAAACATGGACCTGAGTGTTCCGTTTCAAGTTCACCATTAACGCCACGCAATCTACCAGATGTAGTGTGCTCTTTCAGCCACACCTTGTCTCCAATGCGAAATTTACATGGCTTACGTTTGATCTCGTTCTCTTCATCCGGGAACATCTGAAGTAAGGCTGGGCTCGTTTTCTTATATTTCAGTCTCACTTCTTCTGTCTTCCTTTTGCTGGAAACAGTACAGGGAACGCAACTTCTGACGTAGCGAGCGATATCTCGTGTCATTCCAAGCCACGAATATTTCTCCTTGATTTTCGACAAAGTTTTCTGCTTCCCATTGTGCCCTGCAAATTCAGAATCGTGATGTGACGTCAATATTTGAGATTTCAAACTCAACGGGACCCATATCTTGGCTGTTCCCTTAGAATCTTGCTTGCAGTCTATCCTCCTGCACAAAACTCCCTCCTCATCCAAAAACGACAGATTGGCCAACTTAGCAACTTTCTCCTTATACTTCCTACTCCCAGAGAAATGCTTTCCCTTCAGTTGTTTCATTATATGAGATAACAAACTGTCTCTCATTTGCTCTGAAACAAGCGATGAAGTTTTTTGTAGCCTCTCAGAAACCAGTAATTCATCATTTTCATTGTCCTCTAAAGCAAAAGGCAAAAATGATAATGCATGGTTCTTCTTGTCCGTAGAAATGGAATTTTTTCGAGGAAATTTGCATTCCCTTTTTATTCCCTTCCTCCGTTTTCTCTTTACCTCTTTCGAGATTTTCAGAGAGCATAATGCACCAGCGTTTGCAGTCTTCTGAACTTCGAGTCCTTGGGAATCCACTAATTGGCCCGTATCCTCATTCGTAGACTTCCCGCTATTCTCTTGTGCATGTGTGTTGCATCCATCCAGGCGCGAGTGATCTGACGAGTTATTCCTTTCCTGTACCACGTTATTTCTCTGCATAACTGTAACAGCGAATTCTCGTTTACATGCACGCTTCGAGAACGTGTAAATCACGTCGCTATCTTTGAACGACCATCCGTTCTCCTCAATGTGCAAAATTATCCCACTCTGCCTCAAAAAATCCCTTCCAACGATTATGTCACGGAAACAATTCTCAAGGATGATAAATTTATGCTTAAATTTCATGTTATTAATACAAACAGTAGCATACATCTCGCCAGCTGATGTAACGCTGCCCACAGCTAATGAAATGTTCCATTTTCTCGTCTTCATGAATTTATTCCCATCCCTCTCTAACAACTTGGCTGTTTCCAAACTTAGCGTAGAAGCTGAAGCTCCCGTATCTGCAAATAATACAAAGCGTTTCTTGTTAATCTTACATTGAATGAGAGGTTCGAGGTCTTGCTGAAAACAGCTTTCTCCATTCAAAAAACGGCCTTTGTTTCTGCGTTTTCTCCCGGCGGGTGACAGAAGGTTTATTTGGGGACGCTGCTGACCTCCCTTTCCAGCGGGTTGGTTCCTTTTATTGGTCTGTTGACATTCCTGAAGTTTATGGCCCTCACAACGGCAGCCCCAACAAATTATCTTTGCAGAATTTTTATTGGCCCCCGCTTGCCCAAAACTTGCATCAAAAGAGGGTCTCTTTTGCCCTACGGTCGTGTCACCGCCAATACCCCTTCTTAGAAACGCGGTTGTTTCACAGCCCTTGATCCTTTTTCCTAAACTTGGATTCAGAGAGCATAAGGGTAGCTGGTCACTCTCGGTTCCCCCCTCGCTTGTCCTCGCGGACAAAGCCAAATGTTTTCCTCCTGTTCTTCGTGAGGTGTCCTCTTCAGTGTTGCAAACTTCAGAAAATGATAATTCCGTCTCACCGGCGAGCGGTGAAAAATAAAGCCTTTCTGAATACAACCTTCTCTGAACAATGGCTGCTTCAGATTCCAATTCCTTCAAAGTCTGAAATTGCATTCCATACAAATGCCTTCGGAAACTAGGGTGTGCATGAGATAGAATATGTTCTATTACTTCACATTCGTCTGTCTCTTTTTGCCTCATAGAAAACAGTTTTCTCATTCGACGAATAAACAATACAAGAGATTCTTCTCTCATTTGGAAGCGATTCAGAATCAAACGGTCAATTTCATTCTTATAGTCTACAGAATAATATTCTTCTAACAAAGCATTTTCAAAGCTCTTGAAATCTTCAAACGGGCGTGAAAATCTAAACCAATCCCCTGCAGCCCTCCTTAGCGAGAACGGAAGAATCTTGTCAAACAATGACTTCTCCGAAATGCCCATGACATCTTTATAATTCCGCAATTCCTGCAAATAATCATGCGGCGAAATCTTGTCATCGCTCCCTGTGAAGACTGGAATCGGTAAATTTGACTTCTCGAGAATTTTCTGAACTTTTTTCTCCTCTTCCTTAGCACTCTGCTGATCAGTGCGCGATAAAGCAAGATTATTTAAGTCCCTAATAATTTCCTCCTGAGATTTATCGCTTATATCCTCATTACCCAATAGCTGTCCAAGCAAATCTCTATCAATTTGTACTGCCATTTTTTCTACTTTACTTTTTCCACTACGTAATAACATTCACTTCTGTACAATCTTCGTTGTAAAAATAAAAAAAAATCTATCCGTCCGTCAGTCCGTCTATCTTTCAAACCTATAGACCTGACGACAATTTATACAACAAGATATATCCTGGACAATAGAGCCCCCATATGTGAAAGTGTCGTCCCCCCTATCCCTCGTTTCTATCCGGCCCTATGGATTACTTCCTACTTTCATCCCTCAATCTCTCCTTTCACCTCACCCTGGGTGCCAAGCGAGCAGATTATATTTGCGCCGGAATTACAAAAGGGGGGTTTCACATAACAATTTATATTTTTATGTCCCTGGTTCGTTTACACATATACAGCAAGTGAATATACAACTGGTTAAATGGACAGTACCGTAGTTCTTGAAATCATAACATTCTCGTAGGATATATTGGTTTATTATACGTAGTTATATATATACATATTTTACAGAGCGTTTCCATGAGTGTCTTGCATAGACCAAATTACCTAATCTCTAATAATATAATTGCGCACCTATGGCATAACCATCGGCACTTCCCTTACCACCGAGTTAGCAAAACTATCTCGGTGGGCCTATCCTCAGCTTAAATGATATTCCGTTACAAATGCGTTTTCTTACGCCTTCTCTCTTTCTTTTGGGCATCAATTAATCAAATTCGGAAATATCCATATAATCAAAGCTTTTTCTAAAGGGGGACTTGGGACAGCAACAGGGGCTGGCATAACCAGATGCTACAGTATTTTATCCAGTCTAGCCACCAAAAGTGGACTAAACTTGAGGAGACGTTCCTCTTTCGTCGATCAATGGGGAAACACTGTTTTTTTGCTGAAGCCCACTGGCTCTTTTTATAGCCGGGGTAAACGTCCGTGGACGTGGACCCCGTAGCGTTGGAAAATTCCACTACAACGGTCTCTTGAAAGACTGCTAGCTCCCCCAACCGGGGAGGTAAGAAACAGGGGAATCTAACATCCAGCAAAGCACAATTCAATAATATACACTTACATGCAATAATAACATAAAAGTACACTCATGGAAGCATATTACTTAACCCTACCCTCGTAGCTGGCCAGCAATTAATTATTACAATATACCAAAACCAGTAATGGTCAATCCGACCGTTACAAGTTCATAATCAGGATGTCTGGGCCCGATGGTCAGAGTATACAGAGTTAAAAGATGTTGTAATGGAGTATACAATCTGTACGGGTAACAGTCGTGTATTGCATCTTCACGGATTGTGTGAACCAGTAGTGGGTGTTCTTTGTCCATCCTGTTATTTATATATTCTTTTCGCAGTGCCTCTAGGTGAAGTGTTATATGTGGAAAACTTATTCGTGTGTATAAGAGTCGAGTTGGACTTGGTAGTTTGATTCTGTATGCCAGTCGACATGCATGTCTCTCTATGATTTGTAGTCGTTCATAGAACGAGTCCTCTGCTGAGAGCCATGCTGTATGTCCATACGTAAGTACGGGCCGAAGAAAGGCCAGATAGGTATTTAGGAGGATGTTTGCTTGAAGTCCCCAATTCGTGCCGACAAGTCTCTTCATCAGCTGTAGTCTGTTTTTGGCTTTCTTTTTGATGTTCTGCAGGTGTGGTGTCCATATTAGTTTTGTGTCAAATATGACACCAAGATATTTGACGCTGTTGGTAGGAATTATGCGTGTGCCACGGATCTTAAGATCTAACATACTTGGATTTCTTTGTACCCGTGAGCGACATCCGGTAGGAAGAAATATTATGGCTTGAGTTTTTGCGCTATTGATGGTGAGTCTCCAAGTGTCGCACCATCGTTGAAAAACATTAATAGCTGGTTGCATAATGCGATTTATTGCTTGAATTGTAGAACCACAAGCCAGTAGAGCTGTATCATCAGCGTATTGGTATGTTGACACCTGAGAGAATGTTGCCATATCTGCGACATAAAGTAAGTAGAGCAATGGAGATACTACCGATCCTTGCGGTACTCCGGCGTTCAAGAAGATAGGGTGAGACAGATTGTTATTTATTGTTACATATGCCATTCGGTTGGTAAGAAAGTTGAAAATTAATCGAATGTAACAGAAAGGAAGGCGAAACTTATGCAGTTTATATATGAGGCCGGTGTGCCACACTTTATCGAATGCCTTTTCAAGATCGAATAGTATTAAACAAGAGGGTTTAGATGTATTGTACTGGTTGTAGATTCGATTTGAGAGTCTTAGTAGGTTATCCAAGACGCTAAAGTGTAGCCTAAATCCGGCTTGGTGTATCGGGAGAAAATTATTTAACAATAAGTGAGAGTGTAATCGGGGGACTAAAATTTTTTCAAGGATTTTGCTGAGTGTTGATGTTAGTTGTATAGGTCTATAGCATTTTGGGTCTGTACGATCTTTATCAGGTTTCGGAAACATGAGTACCTTCGACACTTTCCATTCGACAGGGTAATATCCAGTGCGAAGGATTAAGTTGTATATCAAGGCGAGAAATGACAACATTGCTAGTGGAGCTTTCTTTATCAAGACATATGTGATAGAATCAAACCCTGGGGCAGTGTTTCTTTTGTTGCGGACTGCGTTTGTTATATCATCTGTGGTAATTAAAGTCGTAAGAGGGTGATTTGCGTTGATAGCATGATGAGAACTGGGTTGCAGTTGTCTATTTTCAGGATGTACCTTCCTTGTTATTTGAGATTCTAATCTGCTATTAGGAGCAAGCGGAAGCGGAGGAGTAAATGTGTCTTGGAGAATCTGTGCAAATTCAGTTGCCTTTTCGTAATCATTTGTAAGAGCTTGTTGTTGTGAGAGAAGAGGATACGTAGTACTTGTATGTTTTCCTGTAAGCATGTGAAATCGTTTCCAGAATTTGCTAGGATGACTTTCAGCATCAAGGTGATTGCAAGTGTCGATCCACTGACGTTGTTTGTGTGCCTTTATGTAGTTATGGACAGTTCTTATCCATTGACGGTGAACTCGCAGACATTCAGGATTCCTTGTTTGTACGTATTCCCGATAGGCACGACGTGATGCAGTCACTAGATGAAGGTATTTAGGTGGTAGTTTAGGTTTAAATCTGTTCACAGTTGTCTGTGGTATATGTGTGCTTGCTGCTTGTTTGACTTCTGACGTGATGTTTTCTGCAGCCTTATCTAATTCGTCAGAGTTCGTTGGAGGGGTGAGATTTTGAAAGACAGTGGAGAGATCGTCTCGATAACCTTCCCAATTTGCTCTGTTATAATCGTAGATCTGCTTTGGAGGAACCTGTTTGTGTTGAGTATAGTGGTGCACTGGTAGAGTTATTTTAATTGGTGCATGATCACTTCCTATCGGTGCAAGGACTTCTATGTTAATTTTGTCAGCTAAGGAAGGTGACACAAAAACTACATCGGGGGTTGTGTTACTCTCTGGACGAGTTGCAGATGGTAAATCTTGAAATATACCTGTAGTATTGTTATCGATGGTAGTGTGGAAAGTTGTTCGTTCTGCATTTGTTCGACTATGTATATTAATATCAGCTAGTATGAAGTAGTGACAGTATGTAGAAGCGATATAAAGAAAGAAGTCTGTAGGTAGAGGGCTAGTGGGTCGTATATATACAGTAGCCAATGTCACATTTATATTTTTGAGATAAAGTGTGGCAATAGAATATTCTTGGTATGGAAATTGAGGTGGTAATATATTTGTTCTATAGGGAAATTTTGGCTTGATCCCTAGGGCTACTCCACCACATAATCGTTGCGCCGTTGTAGGACCAGGTGTATGTAGCAAGGAATACCTGGGTATGTAAAGGGGTGTGGCTTTGGGGATACGGGTTTCATTCAGTGCAAAGAAATGAATGTCTTCTTCCAGGAGAAGTTCCTGGAATATAGCTTTATGTTTCGGTAGAGAACGGATGTTCATAAATAGGAAATTATATTGTATATAGCCCGCCATAATTATATAAATAACAGTTAGGTTTCTAAACTTCAGTTTCCAGTGGTACAATTTGAAAATGTACATGTGGACCAGAATATGTAGCGAACAGGTGGACACGAAAAAGAGTCTTAGCTGTCTGTACTATCTGTTGTAATATATGTTGGCGTAGAAATGGGTGGATATTTTGTAGGGTTAATGTTTGAAATCTAAGTAGATATTCAACAGTCACTGGTTGTTTCAGAGAGTTCTGTGGTGGAGTTGTAGAGTCCATAGTTCTTAATGGTACAGTTAGGTCAGGGCGTGAGGCTTCGGGGTTTGGGCGTGCAGCACAACGGTAACTATCTGAGGGTTGAGCCTGTTTGCACGTGTTACATTTGGGTGGTGCATTCAGATTTGTGCACTCTTTAGTCGTGTGTTGGCCAGAACAATAGCCACAGATAGGTGTTTCGGGGCAATTTGCCGTAGTGTGGACGTTGTATTTCTGGCAGCGTTCACATCGTAACGGAAGAGGTGCCCTTGAATGCGATGGTTCAACCCTGTGTCGTTGGCGATATATATAAGCCCCTTCATGAAGTAAGCGATCGATTGTGCTGGAACAATCTGTTATTACTCGCATCAGGTAAGTTGGTCCGTTGTTGTTTTGGATTCGAACGCATTTTATAACTTCATGCCCTTCCAAACGTAGTTCTTCTAATACTTCTTGGTCAGCGAGTTCTGGATCTACGCCTTTAATAACGACTGACATGTGAGGTGGTTTGTTTGGGGGTGGTGATTGTTTGGCAGTTTTGGGTGTCAGTTGGGATAGAGCAGCCTGTGGTCCAAAAATTTCTAACGAAACTTTGTTTCTCAAAGTGCATAGAAATTGCGGATCTCTGGATTTTATAATGATGCCATTTCTGGTGAATATAATTTGTTCTACTTGTGCTCTGGGGAGGTATTTTTGTAACTGTTGAAGGAGCAACTTAGGAGTTCTGTACTTGGGTCGTAATTTTGTAGTAGGAAGTTGTAGACAGTGGAATTTTCTTCAGTTCGGCCATCAATTTGTGTGGTATCTCTGGGATTTAACTTTGGATTGCGTGTTTGTTCGTGGTATTTTTGCTTCTTTTGTTGTTGGAGAGGGGATCGAGAGCGATCCCTAGCTGTCTTTGAATCAGCTGAGGTGCTTCTTGAATTTCCTCGGTTTTGTTTTTGTATGTTCCTGTCTCGAGCGTGTGCACCCCCAACTTGTTGGGGAAGCCCTTTATGCATGGTGAACAAAGGGAGGAGACCTACCAATACTTATCTTAAAATCAACAAGGCGGAAACAACAATGAGAAACAGAGTTACAAGTGTTGCAAACGAGAATTGCAAACACTGTTTGCTTCAAAATAAGCTGATTATAATGTGCTGCAAACGAGGATTGTAGCACAGTTTGCTTCAAAATAAACTAAGTGCAAAATAAGTAAAGAACAAAGTGCTGCAAACGAGAGTTGTAGAACAATTTGCTTCAAAATAAACAAGAGTGCAAAATAAGTGTAGAACAAAGTGCTGCAAACGAGGATTGTAGCACAGTTTGCTTCTAATTAAGCAGAGTACAAAGTGCTGCAAACGAGAATTGCGTGCACAGTTTGCTCCAGATATAACCGGGTGGCAAACACAGGTTGCTCCTGTACAAGCACGTGTTGCAAAACACGGTTTGCTTCAAAATAAGCAGTATTGATACCTCTAAGTACTGTGACCAGAGCTCCACCGTTGAAAGTTTGGGGCTACAACCTAGTTGTTGCCACCTGAAAACTGTCGTTCGAGCTAGATATCCCTTCGCAGCAAGGCGTATTTTTTTTTTTTTTTTTTTTTTTTTTTTGCAGTACTTAGCTCCTGATTATATAGTCTGGAATAAAAATATTTATCATGGGAGTTTCACTTGTATTCAACACATTTCATTTTCTGATCTTCCTTACAACTTCAATATTCACACATCTTTCGAAGGATAATAAAATACATTTTTTCACTAATTACAATCGAAAGTATCCTTATTTGTGTTACTAAAAGTTATGTTTGTTTTGCATTTGAGTCGCACTGCCATCTAGTGTACGCTGTAGGAAATATAAGGTTTGGTGGTCAGTGCACACACAAATTCAGATTAAACAAAACACTCCGATCTGACGCTTGTGGTGCTCATGGTGGTGATCATCCAAACTAAAGCGTATTCAGTGGAATGTTTTTTGGCAGTGTCTGCTGCCACGTTCTTTTTCAGCTGGAATCTCAAAAAAGATGTGCGTGGCAGTAGAGTCGGTCTTTGTTTTATCGTGATTTCATCATGCTATGTATGCAATTACGTCTGTAACACATACTGTGAAGTTGTAGCGATTTCTTTCACAAAAATGTTTTAAGATTAGGTCCCTCAGCATTCTTCTAATAATAAACCTAAATGCTCTCGTAGTTAGGTTAGGTTCTGTTAGCATTAAAATAATATCGCTAATGCTTTCTAAAGAAAAAGATTCTGAATTGCCAGTACATTCATTCCCACTAATCATAAACTTGCATTTCTCTCGTCTTAATCAGTTCTTAAGATTTGTAACATACTCTTAGCAGACGAATTACGTGGCAGCAGCAAATTTGACGCTTAATCTTACTGCTGACACATGCGTGGCAGCAGACTCGGCCATGTTTTTTTGTAACGTTGATGCGTCAACGTTGTTCCCCTACATACAACATTCATCATAAATACAACATTCATACAACGTTGTGGCAACAACGTTAGTGTGTTGACTGGGCTCTATGTTCATATTTAACTAGATAAACATTTCTCAAATAATAATTTATTCACAAATGCTCTGTATGGTTTTAGAGCTCATTCATCTACTACAAAAGCAAATGCTTTCGAATATAAATTTTCTGAAAGTGCGATGACGAGGGACATAGACCAGATTTCAGCAACACAGAAATTATAGCCAAATCTTCAAACTACTGGGACCGCATCATCAAAGAAGCAATAGCCATTCATGGGGAAAAAGAGAATCTCAATCACGACACGGAGCTCAAACTGAACCCAGCCTAATAGTGATAGTCAACCAGCAGTGCAGATGCAGCAGACACGGTACCCAATTGGTCCACCAACTTCATCAGGAACCCCTCTCCATGAATACACATACCCCAGGTTGATGCTCAGGACTGAACTTGTACCCTGAATATAAGAGTGATGTTAGCTCTCAAAGCTTGAAATATTTTACACAACTCACCTGGTCGATAGCCCGAGGGAAGGTTTTCTTCACCTAATCAGATGTTTTTGACTATCTTCTGCATATGCTCAATAGAGCATGTTTATGTGACAGTTTTTATCATTAAAAGTTCAAGTCTCTTCAGTTATGAGAAATGAAAAAGATGATTTGTCCATTTATTTAGAATGTACAACAACAAGATAACAAAACATAGAAGGAATACTGTTTAAATATACAGTAATACAGGTCTCCTCAAAATTTTCCATATACATTCAGATAGGTGGAAAGCATCACATACTGTCTGCTTAGAGCTTTCTTGGGTCCAACCAAATTAAATTCACATTTGGAAAAATCGGGACTATAAGTTGGTTGTCCAGAGCTGTCCAGTTTCCCAAATATTTTTGGCAGCATACAAATGGGCATTTTAATGAAGAACAATCACCTCACAAGGAAGAATTCTAGTGTGTTTATTCTTTATGGCTTGCTGTAACATCTTCACGATCTGCATGTTCACCATACGGTCTTTAAGCATGAATTTGGCAATGGATTGCACTGGTTACATTTTGACAAATTCAGAATAACTCTATCGATGTTTATAGGTGCCATGCACCTTTACCCTTCCACTGTCTAAAACCAAACTGTTCTCTATTATGCTTTACAAAGTGACTGTCACATGATACCTTGTGATCTCACCTCAATGACAAAGAGCAAATGAAGTTTCAGTTGATCACATCTGACACATATAGATAAAATTTCGGAATTTCTGATTACCCATTAACAGACATAATTATTCAGCTGCTGTAAATTCCTACAAAAATAAATCTTGCATTATAATGTAGCTTGAGAACATAGAATAATTCTGCACTCATAATCATTTCCAATGTCATATACAGTTGTGACATTAAAGAGGAACCAAGCAAGCCCCATATCTCCCCAAGTTTTAGAGAAAAATATTTTGCTACTATCATTATATAGTGGCATATTCTGTACTATTGAACTTCTGAGAATTTTTGTGCAATCTCACCTCATCTGTTACTCAGCCTCTCCCCTTCCCCCCCCCCCCCCCCAGTATCACCACTGAACATATAGTATACTACAGCTACATTCATAAGAATATATTATTGTTGTAATTAACTTGTTATTCGAATTCTATTACAGAATATTTGCCTTCGATATAAAGGGAAAGCTCTGGAACTGAATATCTTGCAGATGCTCTATGATGTGGTTTATGCAGCATTAGCAAAGGACACAAACAATGACAATTACCAAAGTCTTTTGAGTTCAATTGAAGCCAAGTATCCCGATGTTAACAGACAGGGTTCAGCAGTCTCCCCAAGAGATGCAGTACTTGCTCGTCTAAATGAGGGAACAAGCAGGCAAAATAACAGCATGAATGTTCCTAGTCCAACTAATTCACAGGGTGCTGTTAGGTCACTGCCATTCACTGGTTCAAGAGCTCACAGGGGCTCTCGGCCACCTACTGGTACCGGATCATGGAGAGTATGAAGTGGGTGTGATAATGGTACATGAACAATTCAAATTTATTTATAATTTTCAATTTCATATTAACTAAACTCACTGTGGATTTATGTGAAACAAGGATGGAAAAAGATGTAATTAAAAGAATTGGAAACACTACTGGGTACTGTGATGCGAAATGTGTCTGACACCTCCATGAGATCAAACTTCATGTTGTTCTATGAGGTAACATAAAGATTCATATATGCATTAAAATAATTTCCATCAATTTTTTTTTTGTTCTCAACTATTTATGGACAGAATACTCCATGGTGCCAGAATTCTTAATAGTGAAAAATATCTCCTCAACTAACTGGCATTATAAATTTGTTTTGGCCATTAATCAGTGAAAAAGTTTCTAGTGGAATTGAAGTCTGGTTTAGGAGAAATCATATCGATTAATGTACATGTGAGTGTGTGTGTGTAAATATACCTTATATACTTACATTCAACTATAATTTATGTTAGAGAAAATGGATGGTTTGCCTTGTTGTGAGATAGAAATTGAGGATCATTATACTAAATTTAATGTTAGAATCCAATATGGTATTTGAAAATTCTCCAGTAACTATAGAACCATCAAGATATATAAATTCTATATTTAGTTTCGACCTGCAAATGACAAAGATTGCACTCCTTCAAACACAGTCCTGCTAAAATCTGTACATAATGTGTATCATTTGTAATAATGATCTTCATCCTGTACTGGATAGTTTTATTTTTCTGTTTACGAAGAAATAAGGACAATTGTTTCATGGTGTATAATATATTTTAATCTTCACCATTGTATAATAAATTCATATTTTTTCATTTTAATAGCATCTGTATAAATTCTTTAAGTCTTTTAATGTTACACCTATAATTTATACATGTCTATGTGTTCTTATAAGTGTATATCCTATGAAATAATCAAAGACATATTCGTTCATATGTTTTGTTTCTGTATTCTGTGCACAGTCTTTTAATAAAGAAAACTATATTTTCTTTCATTTCGAGAGGTCAGTTCAACTTGTTTTGTTATAGTAACTAATCACAGCCAAGATGTGTTTATTAAATGTGGCAATATATTATTTGAAGAAGAAAATATCATTTTAAATAATGTAAGTTGCAGTTCCAGAATTTTAATTTCCATCATGAAAATTTGGCATGCCGAAGTATAATTATTGACATTTTTCTTTAAATACTGTTATAATACTGAAAAATCTTGATAAATATTAACCACACGTGTGTGTGTGTGTGTGTGTGTAATAACATGGTTCCATATACACTGTTGATGTGGCCCATTGCTGCAAAGCTTGTAAAATCCTCTTGTGTCTGCTGAGTGGTTCCTATTTCTTCTATTTTCATAAATGTCTTTCTGGGCACTCTCCCTTTGAGTTCTATATATGTGTAACAAATGTTCTGACATTATTTCCTCACTTTGGAATAATTTTATAAATGTAGAATCTGGGGAAGAAAATACTCATAAAAGCATCATGAGAAAAATCCTTGAGTTAACTAAAATTGTTGTGGTTGTTATTTTACCAGTGTAATTGTTATTTTTTAATTTCCATTTATATATTTTTAAATTTAACATTGTCCTGACTCTGGCAGGCCTTGGCCATTAGAAAGCTGTTGGACATGCAGTTTTATTTTAATTTATATGAATTAATTTGAAAATGCTGTAGTGTGTCCATCAGATACGATAAGATGTCATTGATATTAAATATCAGGACAACACAAGTTGCCACTTAGTCAAAATTGTATCATTAATTTTCGAAACTAATTATTTCTTGATTCAAAAGTTGTCTTTAAATAACAAAATGAAATTTGAAAGTCATTCTTATTAGTTCTTGAAATTTGTTACTTAACTTTTTATTGTTCCTGTCCTGACTTCAATATGAAATTCCTTGACTGAGTTCGTTCAAAAGCAATACCAGGTATCTATCAAACGTGCATCCCAACTTCTCACCATATTATATTTTAATCTTCATGGCCATGCCCTAAATATATAGAGAGTTTCATTTCTTAACTTCAGTTTGTGAATTTTGGCTTAAACAGAGATTTGAAAATACCAGCAGAATTTGGAACTCACTCGCAACATAGAACTATTAAAATTATATATACGCATATTTTGTAACGGAAGCTAGAACATGAGGGGACAGGGGGTATGTGCAGAGGTAAAGAGGACACCGAACGAGCAAAGCAAGATTGTAAAGAGTAAACATCGTGGGATACTGTGAAATGAAAGTATTGATTGATTAATTGATTTAGTTTATTTTACTTCGCGTTTTGTGCCTCTTGGCTAATTTGCGAAGATGGGGGTGAGTGATGAAATGATGAAATTGATGAATGGACATTCACAAACAACCAAGCCCGAGCGGGATTCGAACCTGGGACCCTTGGCGTCGCAGCGAGATGTGCTAACCACTTTTTTTTTCTTTTTTTAAAAAAAGAGGAATACCACAGGGTCCGGCGAATGGAGGATATTAAACGATTGTACTTTTCAAACAAGTAAACAAGTAGAGCCCGTTTGGTATTGCATCTAACTGTAACGTAGGAAAGCATTGTCGCTATGTTTAATTAATAATATGCATTATCAGTTTGCAAAGAAATAGTTCTAAAAAATGTCTTCCTCGCTTCGCTCGCAGTGTGGTAATTTATTTAAGAGTCAAATGATATCTGTACTTATTACTACTTCAGACAGGCAAACGCGCACACACCCATGCAATGCATTCTCACTGATATTTCATCGATGAATTGGACACCCCTAAAAATGAACTCCCGAGTTACACCTATGACAAGAACCATACAAATGCAGTTAAAAAGTATTGCGCAAGTATTCCTAATTTATTTATAACTAGCTTAAGAATTGCATGAAATGATTCCTGGTAATAATATGTTGTTTTTCAATGTTATCTCTTGTGTTTTGTGTAAATTTTGATTAAATAAAGTACTGAGCATTATCGGAAAGCAATACTCGAAACATTAGACTGAAATATTAGCATTATGAAAAAAAATCTATTATCCACCTTTTCCTGGATTTGACATATTTTTTCTTCTGAAATTTTACATGAAGGAAAGGGAGGGGGATTAATCTCTGGAAACAGCTATGAACCAATTGAATTAGGGCGAACATTTTAAAAACAATCCAAAATATGCACTTACTCGTAACATCCCCAAACTTACACGACGATTGGGAACGGCGACCAGTATGTTTCTTGGTGACCTCCAACTTTCTACAGATTTCCTTTAAAATGTTCATTTCATAATTGGGGAGAAATAAGAAAAGATTAAAACAAGAGGATGGACCGGCATCTGATTGTAATAGCTTGTACAGTGGCATGCCCAAGGGGGGTTGTTATGGGTTATAACCCCCCCTCCCCCTTGGCCTAGTAGTATTCCTAAAAAAAGAACGTCAAAGGTAGGAAAAGATGGCAAAATGAGGGATGACTTCCAGAAAAAGTGTACATAACCCCTCGCTTTCGAAAATCCTAGGCACGCCACTGAGCTTGTATTTTAGTCGGCATACTCTCTCTTGTTTGAAACAAGTCCCCATAAGTAACAAGTACAAATAAGATATAAAATATATTTGCTCTTTCCTTAAAGTATCTTCCTTTGAATTAAATTTATCCATTTCCCAAGGACGCGCGTTAAGATCACTTGCCAAACACAGGCTGCTAGATGCCAGCGAAGTTCAAATTATGCTAGGTATGGAACTAGGGTGACCAGATGTCCTCTTTTATCCGGACATGTCCTCCATTTTAGGTGTCTGTTCGGCGTCCGGGCGGATTTTTTAGAAATCCGGTAAATGTCCACCCTTTTTTGGAAAGAGTTTAGCATGGACCATAGCAAATGTGCTGCATAGAGAACGCATAAGGATCTTCATTTAAGACATCTGGGAGCTGAACAAGACCACTTTGCAGACTGAGTCAGGCACGTATCCAAGGGGGGATTAGGGGCTCGAGCCCCCCCCCCAGAAAGTTTTAGGTTTACACTAGATAAAATGAGGTTTTTAGTTTCTTGTGGTGTGAAATGAAATAATGTAACGATAATTTAAGGAGAGAAATAATTGTCGAGGCCAGATGGAGAATATTCTGTAACCCTATTATTGATAAAAGCATGTATCCAAGGTAGGGTACAGCACCCCCCCCCCCCGAAAATTTTTCAGCTCACACTAGATGTAATTAGATTTTTGGTTTCTTGAATAATGTGACGACAATTTAAGGAGAGAGAATTATCGAGGCAAGACGGAGAATGTTCTATAAGCCTGTTATTGTTAATAGCATGTATCCAAGGTGGGGATCAGAGGGCGTGAGCCCCCCCCCCACACACACACACAGGATTTTTTTCTGATTACGCTAGATAAAATTGGCTTTTTGGCTTGTTGAATAATGTGTTGATAATTTGAGAGAACTAATTATCGAAACAAGACGGAGAATGTTCTATAACCATAATATTGTTAATAGTGTGTATCAAAGGTAGAGATCAGGTGGCTCGAGCCCCCACCCACCAGATTTTTTTTCTTTTTACACTAGATAAAATTAGGTTTTTGGCTTCTTGAATAATGTGAAGATCATTTAACGAGATAAATAATTATCGAGGCAAGACGGAGAATGTTCTGTAACCCTGTTATTGTAAATAGCACGTACCCAAAGTGGGGATTAAGGGGCTCGATCCCCGCAGGAAATTTTTCTGTTTACACTAGATAAAGTTAGGTTGATTGACTCGTTCCAAACGACATGTATCGCGTGCCCCTTCTGTCTTGATTTGATTGATTGATTTGGTGTTTTAAGTCCACTTCATGCACTAAGGATAGTTGGGACGACAAAGTGGGGTCTGAACCACTATATGCATTCACCGTGTATCGACCCCGGGACCCTTTGATTACAAGGCGACAACGCTACCACTGCGCCATCGGGGAGGCCCCCCTTTTCTTTTGAAATCTTCCTAGTTCTTAAAGATCAAAGTCACAAGGATGGAAAAATAGGGCTTTGCGAAGGCAGGCGACAGAATCCTAAAGGCTAATATCCAAACCTGCAGGAAGAACGCATCTTACTTCAGTCTCCAATACGAAACGATAAAAACTTTTGATGAATTGATTTTAAAAAATGTGTCCGAAATAAAGAGTGATCTGCTCAGGATTTTCGAAAGGGAGATGGGTTACACATACTATTTTTGGTGGTCCGTCCTCATTTTGTCATCTTTTCTGTCTTTGACGTTCTTTTTTTAAGGAGTACTTGGTCAAATGGGGTTATGACCCCACCATTTTTGATGACCATTTTTGTGGCTCCAAGAGTTCTTATCTTTGTAAAAGATATTATATACTATTAGAGAGAGAGTTGTAAAAGGGAGGGGCCACGTGAGGTGCTTGGCTGACCGCTAAGGACAAATGGAGTGCCGAACAAGCAAAACAGATAAAAATAATAAATTGTTAACGTCGTGGTGCCCTGTGAAATTACTGGCACCCTATTAAACTAAAGTTATTGTCAGTTTGCAAAGATATAGCTTTAGTAAAAAATTTATTCCTCTTTTTATCTAGTCGGTTTCCTGACAAAGACATCTTTAATTTTATCCAACTTTTCAGAGGAAGAAAAGGAAGTGTAAGGAATTAAACATAAAAGTAATTTAATGTACATTAAGTCCCAAATTTATATCTGACCATAGGCGCACCAGTGGGGGCACGATGGCACTTGCCACTGCCTGCTGGAAAACGTAGAGAGAGGTAATTGGTTGGTTCATTGTGCTCTTTGTGTTGGAAAGTGAAATAAATGCTATTCAATTTTTAAATAATTGAAAATAAAGCATTACAACAATTTAGAAGTCAAAATTCCTTGCCTTCCCTTTGCAGCTAACATGTTATGCATTTATATGACATATACTTACATATTATATCGTTTTCTTTTAAGGCAAAGAGGCACATGGCTCCTAATTCCCTAGAGTCTCTCATTTAGTATTTGAAAGATAAACTCAACAACAACGCCAAGCGTATTTTCCAAAGTTTTGTAAGACTTTAATATGAAATTCCTTGACCGATTTCGTTCAAAAGCAATACCAGGTATCCATCAAACGGGCATCCCAACATCCCATTATATTTTAAAGTCTTCATGGCCATGCTCTAAATATATAGAGTTTTATTACTTTATTTCAGTATGTGAATCATTGTTTAAACAGAGATTTGAAAACACCAGCAGAATTTGGAACTCACTCCCAACATAGAACTGTTAAAATTATATATATGCATATTTTCTAACTGAAGCTATACCGTGTTTGTTACAACCTGTCCCGCTTCCCGCGCTAGCTGATTCCTGGCTTTTCTAGCATAAACCAAGCGGTGTTGCTGCTGAAGACCGCCTGAACTCCGTGCTGGGGAAAGCCAAAGCCAGGCAGCAAATTAAAATACGCAACGTGGCAGCAGCGTCTACGTAAGCGCCTCTCTTCTGGCTTCCATTCTCTCTTCGCTGCCCAGCAGACGACTTTTTTCTCGTTTCTCATTGGCACCAAAACTGTCGAGCGATCGCTAGCGCGGGAAACGGGACAGGTTCTAACAAACGCGGTATAGAACAGGAAAGGGCAAAGGGCATGTGCAGAGGTAAAGAGGACGCCGACCGAGCAAAGCAAGATTGTAAAGAGTAAACATCATGGGATACTGTCGCTATGTTTAATTAATAATATGCATAATCAGTTTGCAAAGAAATAGTTCTAAAAACTTTCTTGCTCGCTTCGCTCGCAGTGTCGTGGTCTATTTCAGAGCCATGTAATACCTGTATTTATTGCTACTACTTCAGACAGGCAAGTGCGCACACACACCCGTTCCAGTGACGTAGCTGCCACCCTCGCAATGCGGGGAGCCCCGAGGTGTAGGGGCCCCGCTATGTGGTTCTGAAATGTTATATAACAGCAGAAATTCCACAGTTAGTGTCGCTTACAAAAAAACAAAAAACAAAGTCGATTTGCGAAACAGAAATCTGGTTCCCAGTAACATCATGTGACGACGTCTGCGATAATAAGCAGTGGTGCATTTTCTCAGCAGGAGGGGTCCGGGTAACTTGTCATATGAGTTCCCTCCGAAATGCAGAATTAACTTATTTGCTCCGTAGATAGTAATCGATAGGAAACTATCCCTCATCTCATATCGTTATAGCTACGCAGTTTGTCGTAAACGTAGTGTATTGAGATTCAGTTGATCAACCAGTCGATTCCTTATTATTGCTACACAATAAACATCAAATTTGGTAATTCATGACCTTTTACCACTAATATTAATGTTACACGTGATATTAAAAATGTAACTTGACATTAAACATTTTCAAGGAGGCCCGAAGCTTTTTCATATTGAAATAAGAGCTGAAATAAATTTCCCACATTGTCTACACCTGATACGTTTTACTTGAAAGGGGCCCAAAAATTCAGTAAGAGGTGGAGCCCAGGGACAATTATTCCTTTGCTCTGAGAGCCATTATCCCCTCCTCTGTCACGCAGCGTATACAGCTAATGAGTTAAATCTGTCCATTATTTTGTGTAATTTTGTGAAGTTCATTGTTCTTATGTATTGAAATTTTGTGGACATTTCTGTCGAACTAGTTTCTATTTTCCAATGTGTTAAGATTTCTGTGATTTGCAGTGTGCGAAGTGAAAATTCCTAGCTGCGAATTTTCTTGTTGGGATAGAAGGAAGGATCCTTGTATGTATCAGCTTGAAGACTCTGTCCCTAATAATTCTGGAGCAGGCGAACGAAAACAAGTCTGTGCAATTAGTGACACGAGACTGGTCCACCAATGAACACGTGAGAGGAAGTGGGTTGCGTGGAGAGGGGAGGGGGAGATACTGCAGTTACCAGCATTGCGTGCACTGCTTCGCTCCGGCCAGTCGATTTCGCCTCCCTTCTCTGCCGCTATGCGCAGCCTTGCTCCAGATATACCTGGGACAGGGTATATAGGTGGAGGAGGATGCTTATGCAAATTCGAGCACTGGTGATCTATTAATAAAACGGTTCTTGTTTCATGAAAAAGTCTTTGAAATATATTTTATGATCAATGGTCTATCAAAAATAAATGGCAGCGTTAAAATTATGGATAATGATATTGAGGTGCAATAACACCAAAATTAAACATTGTGTCTGTGGCAACTTTTTTGGGGGGGGGCGTTCAGTCCTTCCAAGCGGCATTTAATTGAGAGAAATTTTCATTGAATAGAGTCCTATCGCAGCTTTATTTCTCAAGACAGGAGACCGCGGCCATTTCTTCGTACCAGATAGCAATTGACTTTGTAGGATGTTAGGTTACCACTCTAGAGGTCCGGTTCAACCCCCATAATTGCAGTGATAAGTTTGTTTGAGTATATTACTCACTATTAGTATTAGAAGGCTAATGGTAGCAACTCTTACACTGAATCTTGGCCTGGCGCAACCAGGCGTATCTTAGGTGCAGAAGGCGCATCCACCTCAAAGTCCAAAAGAGTCCTTTAACAATTCCCCAAAAACAGTATTTTTTTAAATAGCTGTATATTATATGTAACCTTATTAAAAATGTTTCAAGCAAAATCACAAAGGGTAAGGAACAAAAAAGATTTCTGGCTGTGCCGCTGCGTTGAAATAAACGAAAATATTTCCAGATTGTTCTTCCAGTTATTTATCAGAGATTTAGATCATTCTGATTTAGTTTCAAGAAGGTACTACACTCCTTTTTCTCCATGCTCTGTCCTCATTTTTGAATGTATGTGTCTGGTCACCCTATATAGATTCATAATGCTAGAGTTGGTATCACTGATGAGGAAACCCTCGATCATTCCTCGCTGGCCATTAAACCGAGCAACGCCCTCCCGCACCCTTCAACACCACTCGCCCATCCCGCTGTAGGTGGAAGATCGAGGTTCCTCAGCAGCAGGGAAGAGGGAAGACTGTCGTCTTTGGCTGTCAGCTGGAGTAAGCGAGTGATAGCGAACAGTAGCGAACTTAGTCAAATGTACGCACATTGCGCTCATAAATTTATAACGCACATTACGCTCATAGTTTTATAACGCATATTAAACTCCTAAAAAAGTAGAAGACTGGAAATAAGTGTAAATAAACTGTAGGAAGTTCCTCACTTCCTACATGGAGGAATCGTCCCTGAGGCCTCCACCGAAAATATTTGACATTGAAGAGGTGCGAACGAAACGTCATTCTAATGACATGTGGAATTGCTGTTGACGATAAGTTGCACAAAAGAGGATAGGTCACGTTTATGAATATAATATATATAGTGGCCGCGGTGGCTCAGTCGGTAACGCATCTGACTACCATGCTAAAGGTCCCGGGTTCGATCCCGGCCGGTTCAAATCCGGGAACTTTTATAACGGTGGAAGCGGTCCCGGCGCCTACCCAGCGTCGAATAACATGGGTACCTGGGGGAAACCCTGGGGGGTAAAGGCGGTCAGGGGCGTGATGCTGATCACATCACCCCCACTCACGACCGGATCAAGAAAGTGTGGGGCGTTACCCCCACACCCCCTATACGCCTTCATGGCGTGGTGCTAAGCACAGGGGAACACTTTACATTTACCTTTTTTTTACCTTTTTATGAATATCACCAACAGATGGCAGAGTATTAGTAAATACTAATAAGGATAAAAGGTGTGAAGATTAAAGAAAAACTAACGTAAGTAGTAAGCAGTTAATTGTATAATAGATCTAATAATAAAATATATTAAACTAAGTAATCAGTAGGAATGATAATGTAAGGAGCAAAAGTTATGAAATTGTATTCACATTCTCTTTCAGGTAAACTATCGAGATTTTTCAAGTAGGGTACGTGTTCCTCATTTCCCAATAACAATTTAGATTCGTTCTTCATGCCTAATTGAAAACTAACACTCATGTGGTCAAACTGAATCACTGACCCTAATCATTACCAGTGCGTAATTAGAGATCGGTTATTTCATTGAACTCTCCAACCTAATTATTGGCTATTTTTGTGGGACCAGGAAAAGGTTTATTATCCATGCGTTAGTCATGAAGGTCCATTTAAAGTGATTAAGCCCTTTTTGCAAACCTCTATTTTTAATAACTCAACTCAACTAATATTTATTGGACTTACAGCTTACAGGTGGCTGTTTATGCCCAGCATACATTATAATTACATAAGATACATTTTTAATATAAATTTTACACACAAAGTTCATAAACGCTCTTAAATACAATTTTATATAACTACATTAACTCATTCAGTAACAAAAATATATTACAATTTTATATCAGCTTTTCTCAAAAAAGCAAGTATAACATATCCAATTCTAATATCTGGAGCATACAACATTGAAGTCATATTAATAGGGAAAGGAACATTAATTTTTGACAATGTTTTGTAACTATTTTTAATAGTGATGGTGGTTTAACCCAAGGTTATTAAAAGTATAGGTTGGGCCAATCCGTTGTTTACTCGTGATGACGAAACGACGGTAAGAGGTGAATTTATCCATGAAATGAATTCCAAATCTATGCGCTAGTGTTGCACTATGCAGATAGGAAACATGCCAGAAACTGAACACACATTTTGTGGCTTCAGACAAATTGAAAATAAATATCGGTGGGTACTTATTGTTATGCGGGACAGACATGGACGTCCGCAGGATTTTTTCCAGGGAGGGGCAAGGAAGGTATTTTTTCCAGGGGGGGGCAAACGAAGGCAAATTTTCCCCAAAAATAGTGTTGTTCCCTAAAAAACATTGCTGAAATTTGAATTTATGGTGTTCATACAATAATTAACACATATTATTGCGGCTAAAATGAAATTATATGTGTGAAATAAATATTTTTTAGTTGACTTTCATTTTCCAGGGGGGGGCCACGGCCCCCCCTTGCCCCCCCTTCCGGACGCCCATGGGGACAGAATATTATTGATCGGAACGGTATTTTTTTTTAAAATCCCGACATTCGGGACGGGAAATATTCATAATTTCTCGACTAGTCGGGAAATTTTCGGGACGGGAAATTTCCGAAATTTCCCGAGGCTCTGGAAATCTCAAATTCTACACGTCACTTTCACCTTAAGTGATTGTCTTTACATTTCTGGAATGAAAACTAACAATTTCCGATAAGTTCCAGACACTTGCAATGTATAAAACGTCAAGAATTAATACCGTTTTAAAATGACCATTCGGTATTTCCCGATTGCTCGGGATTCAGAAAAGTAGGGAAGTCATTTGCTGAAGTCAGGATCGGGACGGAATTTTTCTGTCCGTTCCCGGTCCCGACTTTTCGAGATACCGCACACCACTTGTTATTATTATTTATTTTAGTTCAGCACAAGATACATCTTCCAAGTACGTTGAAGATAATATACTGTGCATACCAGAAAAGAAAAGTTCAAATGAGCATTTATGTACGCTATATTTACACTAGGCTACGCACTTGTATTTTTTTCTTCAGTGCACAACATGTTTCCGCGAATATATCAAAGTCTGCTTAACATGAAATGTAATACTGTTCAACTTTGCTTTCACGCAAACTTGGCATGAAGAAATATTTCATTCTCTATCAGGCAGTGGCGTGCCCTAGAGGGAGTTGGTGGGGGTTATAACCCAACCCCCCCTTGGCCCAGTATTCCTAAAAAAAAAAAAAAAAAAAGCGTCAAATGTAGGAAAAGATGGCAAAATGAGGGATGACTACCAAAAATATTGTACGTAACCCCTCCCTTTCGATAATCCTGGGCACGCCACTACAGTCTCAGGTTAACATGCAAGGGCACATTTTTTCCACCTTTTGATGTGTAGTCTTTAATTTCTGCAGTAGAAACCAAGTGTGGCTTCTTTCCGATGTGTAAAATGATTAATACTACAACTTCCGTGTCGAAATTTTATAAGCACAAAATATACACAAATTTTTGTTCAAAGCTAAGTTGTGTTACTGCAAAGCCGTAATTAGGTTTTGATCAGCTGTGGGAGTTTAGCTTAATGGTTTAATTTTTGCTTTGTAACTTGGCCATAAGGTAGAATTCAGTTGCAGAAGTAATTTATTTTTTAATATCGCTTATACGTTCTATGCAATAAATATTACTGTGTCTGTAATGGTCTTACATAGAAGTATACATTTTTAAGAATACTTCAGTGAATTGAATACGTTGCCACAAATATTTAAAATACTATTACTAATTTGTATAATACATTTTAAACTTCTGCTCTATAGACTCCTTAACCCTTACGCCCCTGCTTTAGTTTACGCTCGACGATGAGGATGAACGATGATTTCATTAAATACATTTTACAACAAAGACAAATTCACTGTGTCATGTTTGCTTGTTTTCATTTTAACAAATGATGATACTTGCATTCCACTTATGTTTCTGACAAACTGTTAATTGTTAGAAAATGTAAAATATATTCACATTCTCATCCGCTAATGATATATTTATGCCGTGCAAATAAGCAATAAATTTGATATTTCATAACTTGAACATTTGAAGCAATGATATGATAGTATCATTCATTTGCATGTCAGATGTTAAGTTTAAGATGATACAAAGTATATTTATTTAAACTCATCCTCATACCTATGTGGGAATTATGTAGAAATTAATGAAAATGAACAGTAGTATTAATCGTGACAATAGATAGCGTGAATAATTTGCGATATGAAGCCTCGCAGCAGTGGACCTTAACAATCATATGAAATATGAATTGGAGAAAGGTGGAGGAATTGTGCGTTCCTAAACATAATTACTCATGGCCGGGCATGTAATGGAGTTAAACGAATTGTAAAGAGTAAAGACACATACATTTTGACTGGAATACTTTCAATCCGTCAATACTTTTTCCTTCAGGGGAGAAATATAGTTTTCTTGAAACATTAATTTAAAACAAAATTAAAGGCGTACAGCCAACTACAAAGATTAATTCATTGATTTCCATTCACTTGATCATACAAGTATAAGTTTCACTATGATATGGGATATGTCAATAATATTAATGTCTAATTTTGAATACAAGGAAATTAACCTATAATCTAGTTATATATATTAAATTAGTAAAAACAATAATACTTTAAGAAGGTTAAGAAGTAATGTAGTGTATTTTGTAATAATAAGGAAAATTTTTAAAGCTAATGTCCATTAATGGAAAATGTGACACAAATAATCTTCTATAAAACAAATGTTACATTAGCAAGTTCTATAGCATGGTGTGACAGTCAGATTTACCGACATCATTATTATTATTATTATTATTATTATTATTATTATTATTATTATTGTCCATAGCGGTAAAAAAATGTGTTGATTCAAAGCGTTGAGAGTTTTAAGTTGTAAGAATACATATTTGATTTTTGCCAAGCCGACGGGAGGAACGAGACGTTCACGTGTCTTAAGGGTGAGCACCTGAAGGGTCACGTTATGCGTCTAAAGCTTAAGAAATTCGACCGTAATGACAAACATTTAAATATCTCGGTTTCCAGCGGTCAGATTCACGTGAAAGTTATACCAGCGCAGCGGCATGTGTGCAAGGACGGATGTGTGGAGTTTCGTCGCGATCAAGCAACAATTACGGACGCCAGATCAAATCGGTTGTAATTGATCAGTTTGTGGACACCGGTTGCAATTGAGCTATGGGCGACAGCGAGGCTGAAGCTTAATCCGCGCAAACTCAACTTCGAGCACGGCTCGTCCCACTTGGGAGACAATAGAGCAAAGTGGACTGACCTCTTCGGAAGCGTCGCTTCAACGAACGCCTAGCGTCGTTTTTCAAAATCTAAATAAAACGAAGGACATGGTTTTTCGACACACAGTCTTACCGCGATCCTTGTAGCGAGAGCAGCTCCGTGCTACCTCTCCATATACAGTTTTGCCGCGATCCTTGGAACGAGAGCACCTTCGTGCTACCTTTCGTGTACAGTGGACTTTGTTGTGTTGTGCGAACACCAGTGTGTGTGATAGGCAGTAAGTCTACACGAGTGCGCCTACCTCAACCGCTGGGGGAAGTTGAAGCGAAACCGTGTTTCCGTGATCACCTTACGCCATTTATAATTTTTGAGAAACGAGGAACACCGGAAACTATGGCGGGATAGAGGAAGAAGAGAGATGGGGGCGTTACGTCGATTCGCCCGATGTCAGAAGAAGCTACGCCGATGATGCCTATCCGCCGCCATGGAGAGAGAGAGAACGTCGAACGCCGCCCTATTGATACGCCGACGATGCCTACCATCCGCCACGTTGACGACCCGACGACGCCTACCAGCCGCGACAGAGAGACGTAGAGAGAGATGTTGACGCCCCGACGACGCCGACGACGCCTACCAGCCGCGACAGAGAGACGTAGAGAGAGATGTTGACGCCCCGACGACGCCGACGACGCCAACAACGACCGCTCAGATGCGACGTCCGAACCGCGCCATACCACGGAGATCCACCGATCCCGAGAGGAAGAGGAGCCGGGGAACTAGGTGTTTGAACCCTTTTTGCATCTTCATCGTCACGACCCAGGAAACCTTTCGCGTGGATACTATGTGTTTTCAATCGCCCATAAAGACGCCAGGATGCACCCCGGAAGCTGAGAGATGGTAAAGTATTCATCTGTGTGAACCTTAACACGTGACGGCCCGATTGATTTAGAGAACGCCCTTGAAATCCGTCGACATTTTGAAAACGCCCACTCAACTCGAACTTCATACCAAACTCCCGTCGCGCTTGTCATTTGTAATCTATTCGTCTCAGGTCAATTTTTCGTATTCCTTGTGATATTTTTTTATGATCTTAAATTCATTGTTGTTTGTGCTCCTTTGTATTTGTTTAAAGTGCGTACTATTAGAGTAAAGCGCCGCCCGCTTAATTGCATATTCTACTTGAGGTTTGTTCATTTTTATGTGTCAGCGCTGTGTCGCTGCTAGCTATGTCCGGTCGCATATGTGATTATTTGTTAAAGTATTTGCCTGGTAATGTGAATTGCTCGTCGCGGCGAAGTGTTTAAGTCCCGCCTGCTAGAGAGTATATGTTTGCGCCACTCAACGGAGGTTATTTGTTATGTGTGGAACCACGTGAGGTCTTGTAAAAGGAAAACGTCCGCCCATGTGAATGTAATTGCCGTTGAGACGCCTTTGTTTATACTGGTCAAGTAATGTATTGTCACCGCGCCGACTAGTTTCTTTTTTAGAAACAAAAGGTGAACTTAAGTAAGGGCTGGCTATGATTTAAGTAGCACTGGAGCAAAATCACAAATGACCTGATTAGACAAAAAGTAAGATAAAATTAATTGAGAATGCAATAATTAGGGCTTGTCGTCATAAAACCTGTACATGTCATGTATAATTTCTTGTGTCGATGACCCCATGAGGATTGAATCTGAGAGAGAATGTGAGAGTGCAAGTGTGGGGACCTGTAATAATTCCATTTTTGTTGGTTATGAATAGAATATACTTTTTATTTTCATGTTAATATTGGGCTATATCATTTTCGTATACATGTCGCTACCCGTGATTTTCAGGTATACAGCTAGCCGCTTCCCGGCTACAGGTAAAGAGGTGGTAATTTGAAAGTACATATGTCTTTGTTTTTATTCGATATGGCTTATCACTATGCACTGTCGGTCACCGGTTCCTGCACACGAACTTAACCTGGACCGTAACGCTATTTCGCTTGTCCGAGGGAGATTTTGCCGCCTCTATCTAGGTAGTGGTAGCATTTGTTTTCCCGGGCAAGGGAGCGCGTAACATACAGTGGTTCTAAATTTAGATGCATTTTTTTTCTTGAAGAGATAGATAATAGTAGGCAAATTGTCCATCGCTATTTTCATTTTTTTTCTTCTACATCCTGTGTTGTTTTAAATAATGGAAAGCAGATGTTGTCCTCTGCTTATTTCAATTTGTGATCAACAGATTGGGGAAAACAGACTTGGAGGAAAATGGTGATGGGCAATTCGCCTACCATTTCTTTTGCCATTGGTGTACAATTTTCTCTCATTTTTCCCTACATATTCACATAAAGCAATGAAAATACAAACTGCTAATTTTTCATTCTATTTTGGTTATTTATTAAACGGTATGTGTTTGTATTTATATTTGATAAATTTACTTTGCTCTTCCGGCCATTTAAGTCAATGGAGATGATGAAGAAGTGATAAAATAGATAAATGACCAATCACAGATGATACAATTCAATCTATAGGTGTACACTGTATATAACACACCTTATTACTGACTTCCTTGACCCTGGATGTACAGGGACAAGGAAAACAAAGAAATAAGCATCTTTTTCTCTTCGGAGATGTTGAACCTAAACCAAAAAGAACACAAATAATGAACTCGACAATGTAAATTTATGAGATTTAGTAAATCATTTGATGAAGTGAACTAATTCTGAGTGGACTAATCGCAAAGGACATAATCAGCTCAGAACATCTTCATGGGATGTGACGTAAAGTTCCCGCCCAGCGGCGTTAGTGGCTATCGCATCTCCTTTTCCACAGCCTGTAGTACACATCCTCGTATAGACATTGTTCTTGTTCTGGTGTTTAATATCTGCATACTGCAGCACTGTCGTTCTGTCATTCCACGTGACTTCACATTGAAGTGATGCATTCACTTGGCCGGTTAAACGTCATCGCACGCAAAAACTTCAACCGTTACCATGGATATGGGCCAGGGCTGATTGAAACTAGGGATGGCCAAACGGATCCGGATCCGAAAAATCCGGATCCATTTTGATCCGGATCCGGATCCAAAAGTTACGGATCTGGATCCGGATCCGAAAGTTACGGATCTGGATCCGGATCCGAGAGTTCCGGATCCAAAAATTTCGGATCCGGATCCGGGTCTGAAAGTTTCGGATCTGGATCCGGATCCGAGAGTTTCATATCTCAATCCCATTATAATATTACCACACCTTAAAAGGTATTATGACCTTCGATTACAAAGAAGTTTTTCATTAGTTAGTCCTACAAGAATTTTTTTCAAGTGTTGTTCCTAAAATACTTTGCTACGCATCGGCTAACACACTCGTGCACAAAAAAATCTTACTTGTTTAACATAAAATGTCAGAGGTGATTTTCTAAACGCCATTGAAACGAATATGTATTCATTCCAATGTATTGGAAATGAAAACACACATAAATGTGAGACATTCCATTCCTGGATGAAACCTTTAACACATATAACAAGATAGAAAAGTTATACAAAAATTATACAATTGTTCTACAGTTACAGTTTTACAAATTTAAATAGAACATTATAATATATGCAGTGTTATATAATTACAAAGTGTAAGACTAACAAGGGAGGTTATCTAAGTGTCCCCCTCCAATTTCCATGAAACTTGGCAGGCGTATAGTGGGGCCCAAATGAAGAAATACGTGTTTTTTTGTTTCACCTAAAAAACTGTTTTAGGGGGCAAGACCCCCTCAAATGTCAAGATGAAAACAAATTGAAGTGAGGATCTGGCCCCTGCGTCCCTCCGATTTCCATGAAACTTGGCAGGTGTATAGTGGGGCCCAACGGAAGAAATACGTGTCTTTTCGTTTCAGCTAAAAACGGTTTTAGGGGGCAAAACCCCCTCAAATGTCGAGATGAGGACAAATTGAAGTGAGGATCTGATCACTGTGCCCCTCCGATTTCCATGATACTTGGCAGGTGTGTGTATAAACGGGCCCAAAGCAAGAAATACTTTTTTTTTTGTTTCACCTAAAAAACGGTTTTAGGGGGCAAAACCCCCTCAAATGTCAAGATGAGGACAAATTGAAGTGAGGATCTGACCCCTGTGTCCCTCCGATTTCCATGAAACTTGGCAGGTGTATAGTGGGGCCCAATGGAAGAAATACGTGTTTTTTTGTTTCAGCTAAAAAACGGGTTTACAGGGCAAAACCCCCTCAAATGTCAAGATGAGGATAAATTGAAGTGAGGATCTGACCCCTGTGTCCCCCTCCAATTTCCATTATACTTGGCAGGTGTGTGTATAAACGGGCCCAAATGAAGAAATACGTGTTTGTTAAGTTTCGGCTAAAAAACAGTTTTAGGGGGCAACCCCCCTTCAAATGTCAATATGAGGACAAATTTAAGTGGGCATTTGACCTATGTGTCCCCCTCCGATTTCCATGAAACTTGGCAGGTGTATAGTGGGGCCCAAAGGAAGAAATACGTGTTTTTTTGTTTCAGCAAAACCCACTCAATTGTCAAGATGAGGACAAATTGAAGTGGGGATCTGACCCCTGCGTCCCCCTCCGATTTTCATGAAACTTCGCAGGTGTATAGAGGGGCCCTATGCCCCCTGTTTCTTCCTATGCCATATTTAGGGTGGTTTCGGGGTCAGATCCCCACTTCAATTTCTCCTCATCTTGACATTTGAGGGGGGAGAGGGGTGTAAGGGGTGATTTTCCACGTAGTACACCCAACTGTCAACCTCACTTCCACGTTAGTACACCCTGGACTGCGTTTTGCAGACGAACGAGGCTCTGGCGACTGGCACTCTGGCCAGTATAATTTTGTGTGTGTTATCCTGTTTTCTTGTCATTGTGTGTGCTGAGTGCCCCTTTACAGCCTCAGCTTTTAACGAAAGTCAGAACATTTTACGCTTTTAAGATTTTACTGATGCAGCGTTAGAGTTGTTCTTTGTAAAGATAAGGGGCTGGACCCCGTATAATGTGACGGGAGCAAAATAGCCTAAGTGCTGACGCTCCCAAAATTTTAACTTCAAATTCAAATTCAAATTGACATTTGAGACACACCTGCCAAGTTTCATGCAAATCGGAGGGGGAGACTTAGACCTCCCTTGTAAGTGTATTAATTAATTACACGCGCGCGCACGCACACACACTATATATATATATATATATATATATATATATATATATATATATATATATATATATATATATATATATATGTATGTATGTATATTAGCGGGTAACAATATGTTATAAGCACATTCTTACATTCCCAAGAAGCGCATGTGGGATGGCAAAACGGATCCGGATCCAAAAATTCTGGATCCAGATCCGAAAGTTCTGGATACGGATCCAAAAATACCGGATCCGGATCCGAAAGTTCTGGAACCGGATCCAAAAGTACCGGATCCGGATCCGGATCCGGATCTGAAAATTCCGGATCCGCGGATCCGGATCCGAAAAATTTTAGGATCCGGAACCCAAGGATCCGGAACCAACCGGATCCGGATTTCGGATCCGCCAGGATCCGGATCTGGCCATCCCTATGAAACCTACTTGTAACAAAAACTCATTACTTGGTCCCCGGTGCGTTACCACAGGTAAGTCAATAACCAACTTTGAGAGTAGTGAAATACGTCAACAATGATGAAAGTCTAGAACCTTTACAATAGCTTTATTTAAATGTTCCATGTGCTTGAATATACACGACGTAACGCAGTACTACACAGAATGCAATACAAATAGGCTATACTTTATAGTGTAAATCTCTTGAATTTATACAATCATTTTATGAGTTAAACTTTGGTCATGGACATATTGCTAACCTTGTCAGGATAGATCCTACTAATTGTCTATCATTTTGGAGCTGTTAGTTTTCGTCCAAGAGGTTAGATGGCGCTAGTCACTTCTGTCTCCAACGGAAATGTTGTAAAGTAACTGATTTCCGCGTTCGCCATGGCTTATGGGACTGGGTTATCCTCATATACATTATCCTTGGCCGAGCCTTGAAATACGTACTGTATGTCACATTACAGTAGCTCCGGCCAAATAATGGACTTCGAAATTATATTTTTGTATTTTCTGTCGAAAGCCAGGAACGGTCACGTGAACCGCTGAACCAATCCGCTTTGTCAAGTGTCCGTGATGAGGGCGATTTCTCGTGGTATTCGGTGTTGCCAAATTTTTCGTTTTGAGTAGTTTTCGAAACAGGTGGCACTCTTAACAAGGCCAAGCACGGAGAAGCCTAATTATGGTTGCCGCAGCGCAGCAAGCGAATGGGTCTCCGATTTCGTGCCTCTCCCTGAAATGCGAGCGAAGGAGGTATGTTGACAGGAAAAGGTGTCGTGTACGACTGGACAAAAATCAGGCGTGTAGCAAACCAGCAAACGGTAGCAACACCGCTTCCCCCCCCCCCCCTTTAACTGGAGGCAGAAAGGCTGGGTTTCCTCAAGTCCATTCTTTGGCCGGGCGGACTTTAGATTTTTTCGACTTTTGGAGCATACTGCGACGCTGGCAATGCTCGGAAATAAATGTTTTGAGTGCTACACAAAGAGTCGTGAAGCATCCTACTAGTAATTAGTAAACTTTTACTTGATTCGGGATATATTTTGTGTGTGCTGGGGGAAGGGGGGAATGGACGCTATTCCCCCGAAAATAAATACTGCTTTTACATTACAAATTATATTTTATTCTCCGACAATATCAGAAGCAAGTGCCCAATTCCTACCACAAGAATGAAACACATATCCGGCAAAATGCAGTTTCCGTTTCTAACCTTCACGTTCCGGCGTTGCCTACGTCGGGGCCCGATGAAATTAAAATTTCGTAAAAATATTGTTTTATTTAACTTTCGTCTTCTTCTTCTCCTTGATAAATGAAAATTAAGTTTATTCGATCATAGGCGTATAGTCTAGTGTACTGAAGAAAATTAGATATAATTTTTAACTCTAGGATTCATAGTTCTCGAGATAACAATTTTGGAATTTGGAATTTCACTTTAAAATAGCACGGCTTTTGTATAAGAAAATATTTTTCTAAGAAAGTGTCATCAGTAAATGCGCAATTCTTGTTACAAGAATGAAATACGCATCGGACAATATGTAGGAACTGTTTGGAACCTTACGTCCAGGCGTTGCCTATGAAATTAAATACTTTGTAAAAAATACGATTTTTTAATTTTCGTCTTCTTCTTCTTCTCTTTGGTGAGTGAAAATTGGGGTTTTTCCAACAATGGTCGTGTAGCTTGGACTGTACTGAAAGAAACGAGCTATAATTTGTATCTCTAGCATTCGTAGTTACTGATTCATATTTTTTTCAAATCTTCCGCAATTTTAAACTTCCCGCTAAAAACGCGCTGGTCGTTAATGGGTCTACCTTTACTGTGCACTAGTGCCTTGCAATAACAAGTTGAAATTTTGAGACACATTAGAGGAAGGTCTGATTATGTAGTGTATCCAACTTGGCTTGGATATCTCTTGTCGCTTCTGTGCCACACCATTTCGAAAATCCCCTATCTCCCGGTGATTTTCCAATTTCTTGCATATTCAGTTACATATACTATGGACTGGGTGACAGATATCGAGGCAATATAATGCGTGCATACTGAGCTCACATCAGGGTTACTACTTACTAGAAAAATTAATGCCACCTTTCTGGGTGGATTACAGTTGAGTAGTTGTATTTGTGGTGGGATAAACCCGAGAAAGTATGAACCCCCCCTCAAGCAGATTTGCTATACTTAAAACAAGCTTAACATGAGCATATGAGCTTTTTGCTCAAGTGTGAAACCCCGTATAATCCAAGATTTTTGTGAAAATGCCCTCGGGAATTTCTCAGAAAGTATGACCCCCTCAGATTGATTTGTTTATACTTACAAAAGGCACTTCTGAGAGATTGTTGTCCATAAATTTGTTAAAAATATGCCCCTCTTGTGGCCACACTTAAAACTAGGCCACCCACACACACACACACACACACACATACACACACACACACACACACACACACACACACACACACACACATATTTATTTCTGGTTTAAGTTCAATTGAGCACCAGGCTCAATTTGCATATCTAGTATTAAAACAATGTAATTCTTCTAGAATTGCTCTGTGACTCTCTCATTTCTTACATCATAAATATATGATTTTTCACCTATGAGAATGACACTACATATGGTGTCTAATACATGTCAGTACTGCCAATTGTAGAAAACAGTAAACAAAATTTGCCTGTTTTAGAGATATTCCAAAAAATAAGCAACAACAACAGAGCCATCTATGTGCAAATGCCTGAACTCGGTGAACACTTGGGAACAAGTCAATTTTTTTCATTATGTCAATATTTTTAACTTCTTTTGCCAGTAATAGGGAATGGTAGGAAGCAATAAACAAAGTACTTTGGAGCTGAAAATGCCTTTCTTAAGACGTCGTATATTACTAAAATATCTTTAATTTACATATTTCTCATACCGCCGTATCTTGTTCTATTAGGTTTGTTCAATAAAATTGCCTCTTCAAGAAAATTGCACACCAGCAAAAGAGGTACCAATAGGGCAAGATACGGCGGTATGGGGATATGTGAATTGTTGGTTTCTTCAATCCAGATAAATGGATTGAATTGAAACTGGGATATTTTGCATTTTCCGTGTAGAGGAATTGGCCATGGCGCAGCTCCTCTACACGGATCAATATTCGGGGGAGTTTCTCAGATTCCCGCGGAGCGGCACTTGAAGCAACAGCACTGCGAGCAGTTCATTTCGAGCCCAGCACCGGCGTGTCGATCAATATTTGGAGCAGCGATCCTTTACAAAATTGATTAGTTCCAGACAATTCCGCTCGCCTCGCTGGGGAGGCGCTGCAGTCTGGATTGCATGTACGCTCAGCAGAAAAACGGAATACATTCAGAAGAAAGTACTTCGGCAAAAATGTTAGAGAATAGCTCATGTTTCTGAATGCACCCCCAACATACCCCCACCCACCCCCACCCCCAACATACCCCCACACCCACCCCTACACCCACCCACATCCATACATATTTACTTGCAGACAAGATTGGACAAGACAGAACAAAAATAAACAAGATTCAACAAGACAGGACAAGAATAGACAAGATTCAACAAGGCAGGACACAATATTACAGGTTAGAACCAGTGCAGACAAGATTTAACAAGACAGAACAAGAATAGACAAGATTGGACAAGACAGAACAAGATTCAACAAGACAGGACAAGAATAGACAAGATTCAACAAGGCAGGACACAATATTACAGGTTAGAACCAGTGCAGACAAGATTTAACAAGACAGAACAAGAATAGACAAGATTGGACAAGACAGAACAAGATTCAACAAGACAGGACAAGAATAGACAAGATTCAACAAGGCAGGACACAATATTACAGGTTAGAACCAGTGCAGACAAGATTTAACAAGACAGAACAAGAATAGACAAGATTGGACAAGACAGAACAAGATTCAACAAGACAGGACAAGAATAGACAAGATTCAACAAGGCAGGACACAATATTACAGGTTAGAACCAGTGCAGACAAGATTTAACAAGACAGAACAAGAATAGACAAGATTGGACAATTAATAAACAGAAATTTTGCTTAGCTAAAACAAACAAAGTTTTGATTGGCTAAAGCAAGCAAGGTTTTGATTGGTCCGACAAAACTATAAAAGCCAGGGCACAGTGCAGATTCTTCACCATTGCTGGATCGGCAGTGGAACCCACAAGTGGGGGATAGAACCTGAACAGGCTCCACCAAAGTATAGGAGACTTGAAGCATATAATTTGGCGGAATAACCCAAGTAAGGTCATAGAGACAATATACACTGATACAATAAAAGCCAATTTTTGGCAGGGGGGCCAAAGTGGTTCCTAAATACAAAATCTCAAGAACTAATTGACATAGAGCTATGCAGTTTTTTTGTCTGCACTGAACTCAACTGATCCAGTATAGAATTTTGATTTGAACCCCAAGAAATTGTATATAAATACCAAAGCCAAAAATATTAAGTGTATATACACATATATACATACACACACAAAGTACAGTGCTGAACCCCAACTGATATTTTTTATTCAGTATAAAGTTTTGAATTGAAACCCAGGAAATTGTATATAATAAACAACAACAAAAATGCCGAATCAAAAATATTGTAATCAATGCAATAAAAATATATCCAGCCCCAATTGGGCGAAGCACCAAAAGATTTGTAACCCGGACAAATACAGAACTCCCACAAAAATTTGCCCCAAATGCCATAGAAAATATAACATGGAATATTTTACATATAAACATAAAGATACTTGCTCTGTACAGTCATCAACACAACCATCCGCATCTGGTCTGAAAAGAAGGCACGAAGCACCTCTTAATGCCAGAGCAGCAAAGCAGCCACGCTATGAACCCATCCGTAGCAGTTTTAATGCCCAACTTAGGGATTATCGGTTTGTATCAGAGCCAAGATGCGGCATTGAGAATTTCTTGAACAGTATAAATTCTAATCTCCAGGCAATTCTAAATGCACAAAATGGTTCTTATAAGCTCTCCCTTAAATTGTTTGTACAATATAAGAAGCCAAATAGCACAAAATTTACACAGCCCCACATAACAGAAACTGTACCTGTATATTCAAATTCAAATTCAGACACAATAATAGGCAATTTGATAGATCAATTAAATATCAAACACTCTGAATTTGCTGCAAAAGAGTCTGGATGGAGCCTATGCGGTTCATCACACAAGTTATATGTTAATATTTCTGAATTCTGCCCATTACAAGGATCTACATATCTGCCATTACCTGCTAATATCAAAAACAAAAGAGCCGTGGTTAATATAGAAAATACCGACCAGAAATGTTTTCTGTGGTGTATATTAGCTGCTTTGTTTCTAGTTTCAAGGCATCCTGAGAGAATAAGTTATTACAAACAGCATGAACATATTTTTGACGATGCAATAGAGGGTTTGGAATATCCAATGTCAGTTCAGAATATTGATAAATTTGAAAAAAAGGCCAGGCACATCAATGGCAAACAATTATCTATTAATGTATTTATTTGTTCCACTGGCAATTGCCCGATAGCACCTCTCAGAATCAGTACACTTGATGATGAATCTGCAATTCCGATTGATCTGCTCTTAATTGAAGGGGATGGCACATATCATTACACTCTGATACATAATCTTGAAGCTTTAGTGAGAACACAACTAGACAAATATAAAAAAATATTTAAGTTGTGCAGAAGATGCTTAACTGTATTTGATGGTAGAAAAATGGTGAATGGTGTTTGTGAAGAGAGTGCAGAAATTGCTAAAAACAAGTTAATTGAGCATCTGAAATACTGTGGGAACCATAAACCTGTTCATATGGTGATGCCCAATCCAAGTGAAAATTGCAAATTCAAAAAGTATGAAGCCTTGTTGGAACACCCAGTATTTATTGTCTATGATTTTGAATCGAACCTCAAATCTCTTGCATTCTGCAATCCAGATCCCGAAGAATCCTCAACTACACCATATCAGTTACATGAACCTTCCAGTTTTTATTATATGGTTGTACAGGGTGGTGTAGCTAGTGAGCTGTGCTTATACACGGGACCAAATGCCGTCAAAGAATTTGCACAAAGAATAGAAAATGAGTGCCGTGACATAGCATCTAACATCTTATTAAAATCAAAGCCTATGTTGCCTTTAACAGAGGAACAGATTGAAGATTTCAACAATGCAGAAAAATGCCCGGTATGTGATTCTGAATTTTCAGATATAAATATCAAGGTGAAACACCATTCTCATACAGATGGTAAATTCTTAATGGCCCTGTGTAATAGCTGCAATATTAAGATCAAGAGACCAAGATTTATCCCCATATTTTGCCATGGAGCATCCAATTATGATTTCCATCATCTGATTAGATACGAGGGGTTTGACAAGCAGAATTTAAACATTTTAGCTGAAAATGATGAAAAATATATATCTATTAGCAAGATAATTAAAGTTGATGGTGTTTCTATTCAATTAAGATTTCTTGATTCTTACAGATTTTTATCTGCTAGCCTGCCTACACTGGCAAATCAATTACCTGATGATCGATTCAAAATCACACGTGCCTCGTTTCCAAATCAGGACCTGAAATTAATTAGGCGGAAGGGTGTATATCCATATGACTATGTCACAGATTTTTCTAAATTTGATGAGTGTTCCCTGCCACCACAACAAGAGTTTTACAGCAAAATCAGAGGATCTGGAATCACTGATGAAGATTATCACCATGCCCAGTTGGTGTGGAACGATTTAAAATGCAAGACATTTGGTGATTATCACAAGGCATATTTAAAACTTGATGTGACCCTCTTAGCTGATATATTGCAGGCATTCAGAAAATCTTCTATGCAAAATTATAAACTTGACCCAGTGTATTTTTACAGTGCCCCGAGCCTAGCATGGGCCGCAACGTTTTTCAATACCAAAAAGCAATTGGATCTGATCCACAATCAAGATATGTATCTGTTTATGGAGAAAGGTATAAGAGGGGGGATGGTGCAATGTTCCCAGAGATATGCCAGAGCAAATAACAAGCATATTATGCTGCCTGATTATGATCCAGCACGGCCGTCAAATTATATACTGTATGTAGATGCAAACAGCCTCTATGGTCATGCCATGATGGATAAATTGCCATATTCAGGGCTTGAATGGGTTGAAGATTTCAATATTGAAGATCTTAAGGATTTTGATGACAGTGACTATGGCCTGTTCTTAGAGGTTGATCTGATAATTCCAGATCATTTGCACAATAAATTTTCTGATCTGCCCCCAATTTCCGAGGTTCAGTGCTCACCTGGCTCTAAACAGAAGAAGCTCATGATGACTCTGGAGCCGAAACAGGGATATGTCACATATTACAAAAACCTCCAGTTCCTGATGAAACATGGTGTCCAAGTAACCAAAGTTGGCAAAGTCTTAAGGTTCAGGCACTCAGAATGGTTGAAACCATACATTGATACAAACACGGAGCTTCGAACATCTGCAAAGAGCCAATTTGATAAGGCATTGTTTAAATTGATGGTGAATTCAGTGTATGGCAAAACAATTGAAAATGTCAGGAAACATACCGATGTTAAAATAATTACTGACCCCAGCCTGAGCAAAAAATTGGTTGCAAAGCCCAACTTCAATTACAGAAGAATTTATGATGAGCACATGGCACTTTTCAACATGATGAAAACAAAGATCAAATTTGATAAACCTATTTATGTAGGGGCTGTGATATTGGAATCGTCCAAATTACATATGTTAACATTGTATTATGACGTGCTGAAACCTTTTTATGGTGATCGTGTAAAATTATTGTACATGGACACGGATAGTTTTATTCTTGATATTCAAACAGAAGATGTTTATCAAGATATGTCACAGCCTGAATTGTTTCAATACTTTGATACCAGTGAACATACAAAGATTCAACACCACCACAACAAAAAGGTGCCTGGCAAATTAAAAGATGAGACACTTGGTGATGTTATTGTGGAATTTGCTGGGTTAAGTGCCAAGGTGTACAGTTTTAAAACATGTAGTGGGGCTGTTGCCAAAAAAGCCAAGGGCATTGGCAGAGTAACTGTTGACAAAGATCTCCAATTTGAAGATTATAAAAATTGCATCAAATCCCAGAATTCAATAAGAACATCAGAAAATAGAATTCAGAGTGAGGATCACTTGTTGACTTCAAATGTTGTAAGAAAAGTGGCCCTGGACCCACATGATGATAAGAGATGCATTTTACCATGTGACATACATACTTTACCTTGGGGGCATTGTGATTTGAAAAATGGGAATCAATGCCCAATTACAGAGCATGATTTGAAATAAATAAACATGCCTATGAACTTATTTGGGTTCAAAAAACAGGCTATTATGGACCTGCCGACACCACAACCCTCTTCTGATATGCTGTCTAAACTGAGTGGCTTGTTAATTATTCATCTGAACAGCATATTTACAGATAATGATGATGAAACAGGCAAAACATTGTACATATTTAACAATAATTTAAATCATTACCAATTACCTGTAGGTGGTCAATTGCAATTTATTACAACCCCTGAGGGTGATGTCAAGATTTCAGTAGGGAGAAATATTTATAGAATTAAGCACTCAAACATGGTTTCTGGCACTGTATATACTGTTTCTGCTGGTGACTGCTTATATATTGAGGTCCCTGGATCTTATGACAAGCTTATACCCTTTTTTATAGAATTAAGAATCAGATATTCTATAATAAATAACCATTAAAAGAAAATGCCTAATGATATATTTGGCCATACAAGACATGAAGATCACAGTGATGAGATTCTGATGCTTGATGTCAGAGTGAAAAAATTAAGAAGTGATTTACAAGCTTTACAAACCACACTCAATGCCAGTCTTCAATTAGAAATTACAAATTTACAATCACAATGCATGGACCCTCTTCTTAAAATTGATTCCGAACTCAAAGTGCTGCTTCAAAAATATACTGATTTGGCAACATTAGATAATTTTCAAAGTTTAGAAGAAGCTGTAGCAGCTCTTCAAGCCAAATTTAAGACCCAGGCCACCAACTCCGAACAATTGAAACAGCAATTGGAAGAGCAGATAAATAATGTCCAGACACAGCTCCAAACAATTGTCAAAAGCATAAAATCACAGGAAGATTTTGATCTAGTCATTTCCACTCTAAAAGAACAGATTCAATCACTCCAAATACCTAATTTGGATCCTCTGCACAATGCCATAGCCGAGGTTAAAGAAAAAATTGAGACACTTGAAAATTTTATGAACAATTTGCCATCTTCTGATGCTTTGAGTGCAATAACTCGGAGTGTAGCAAATATTAAGCTGCAACTTGAAACATATGAAGATTTTGGAAAAATTCAAAGTACCATAACCCATCTTGAGGGTACCATAGCAGCAGTGCAAAATGATTTGGCAAATGTACAAGAAACTCGCCTGCCCGGTATTGTAGATACACTTGTCAGTGTCCAGCAACAAATCACAAAGCTTGAAAACCTCAATACTGAATCTGAGCTGTCACATTTTCATCACTTGATCGATGATATCCAAACAAAGCTTGAAATTTTACAACAATCCACACCCACTCAGGCAGATATAGCCCTGCTCCAAAATGCTATGCAAAATGTGGCTGATGCTTCTGAATTAAACAATGTAAAATTGGCACTTGAATTTTTACAAAATACAGTATCAAATCTTCCCACATCACAGGAACTTAAAAATATTAAGAGGGCAGTGAATAGGATATTGAAATCAGAAGATATCAAGAATATCCAGGCAGAGATCAAACATCTCACTCAGACAGTGGCCACTCTACCAACCAATCAACATATTAATGAACTGCATGCCCTGTTTGAGGATATCAGAAGACAGGTCCATGATCTTACTGCTCAAAATTCAAAATTGGCAGTTGTTGAAAATTTGCAACAAATTGTAGCTAATATCAAGCAACAGCTAGGGACCATGGAATCCAATCAAGCAAATGCTCTGTCTGTTTTTGCCACCCAGCTTCAAGAGATTGTGCAACAATACAAGAAACTTATTGTGGACATAAAAATCAAGCCAGGCCATGATGATGTTGTTAGGACCATCAATGAGCATCTTGAATCTGTAACAAGCAGATTGCTTACAGCAGAAAAGGAAATAACAGGCATAATCGAGAATCCAAAACATACAGTAATTCTTGAATTGTACAGCATCCCCAACAAAGAATATGATTCACCATTTACACCAGGTGGTAAAATATATATGCTGTCCCCTGCACAATTTTATTACCAGTTTTTTGTTGGGGGCACACTGAGACCAATCAAGATCAAATATTGGCATCAGCCACAGGCACACCACTACCCTACCTTATCAATAACAAATGCTGATAACAAAGTGAAAATCACCAGTGTAGAATTAGAGGATTTTACAGACCCCAATACATTAGAAACAGCCTATACTGAAGATGATGGCACTTTGGAATTTAAAATACAAATAGGGGACAAATTATATTTAGAAAATCCTGCAGTCTCAGCTGCTGAACACCCCATAGTTGCAATATTCTTGTTTACATATTATGTCTAGACAAATTATTGTTGATGAATTACACAGACAAGCCAGACATCATTTTAAGAGACTCCCAGTAGTCACAAAGGGCATAGATGATTTATGGCAAAGCGACTTGATTGAAATGGCAAGTGGACAGTTGAAAAACTTAGACAAAATCAACAAGGGCTACAAGTATCTACTCACTGTGATAGACACATTTTCAAAATTTGCCTGGGCTGTGCCACTCAAATCCAAGACTGGAACATGTGTTACAGAAGCCTTCAGGACAATCATCAATCAGAGTGGAAGATCACCGCGCTATTTGCAAACAGATAATGGCAAAGAATTTTATAATTCAGTGTTCCAACAATTTATTAAAAGCCAGGCAATAAAACATTACTCGAGTTACAGTGATCTCAAGGCCTCAATTGTAGAGAGATTCAACAGAACCTTAAAAAATCTTATGTATAAACAATTTACCCTCCAAGGTAATTATAAATGGATTAATATTCTTCCAGAACTTCTACAAAAATATAACAACTCGGTCCATTCCACAATCAACATGAAACCCTCTGAAGTAACTTCATCTGATGAGCAAAAATTGATCAGCACTGTTTATTATCCTAGATACCAGCCAACAACAAGAAAGGCCAAATACAGGGTGGGTGATCAAGTAAGAATCAGCAAATATAAGCACTTATTCAAGAGAGGCTTTACAAGAAACTGGAGTACTGAATTATTTACAGTTGTTCAAGTTAAACCCGGGACCCTTAACACATATATAATAAAAGATCACAGAGGAGAAATTCTCAAAGGCAGGTTTTATGAACAAGAGCTCAGCAAAACTAAACAGCCTGACACATATCTCATAGAAAAAATCATCCGCAGAAAAGGCAACAAGTTATTTGTCAAATGGCTAGGTCATCCGGAAAACAGCTGGATCGATGCAGACAAAGTGATAATATGAGCACCTGGGATGTTATAAAAAGGCTGCCAGAACCTGAACAACAGAATAAGAGAAATGGCAACTTGCTGCCTGAAAATATTAGGTGTCTTATTGTTGGGCCATCAGCTTGTGGTAAAACTACACTAATGATTGATAATTTTTTATTGGCACCCAACTGGTTAGACTGGAAAAACAGGCACTTGTATATCTTCTCTAAGAGCTTGGAACAATTAAAATATCAGCAGCTGATGAAGCTATATGATGGATTAGATATTGCCACTTTTGAACCAGATGTTAAGCCACTCCATGAATGTCTCGATAATTCTGTTGTTGTGTTTGATGACATTATATTGGATAATCAAAACAAGGTTAGAAATTTTTTTACACAGGGGCGACACAAAAACATTGATTGTTTCTACCTGGCACAGACTTTTTCAAAAATACCCAAGCAACTGATCCGAGACAACAGCAATTTTATATGTGTGTTTCATCAAGATCATACCAACCTCAAACACATACATGATGAATATGTAGGTGGGGACTTGAGCTACAATGATTTTTCTAAATTTTGCAGCAGGTGCTGGAACCAGGACAGTTATGGGTTTGTCACAATTGATATGACAAGAACACCTAATACTGGCAAATACAGAAATAAAATCAACGATTTTCTAGACGTTGAAACATATATAAATAACCATGAAACGACCAATAATTGATGATCTTAAGTTAAGAGATTATCTTGTAAAAAGATTTAAGGGATGGAAATCAGAGAACCGTGGAATTTATGAAAAACACAAACAAACAGAACAGCCTGTAATTGATGCTATTAATAATTTAGGTAAGAATATCAAAACTGTTACAGAGCAAAATCAAGATTTGATCACAGAGCTTGTACCTGTAGCTGCTAGGAACATATTAGATTATCCATTCACCCCACTTTCCAGTATTCATACACCTAGTCCTGTTGCTCCTAGAAGAATTGAGGCTACACAGGATCCTATTGAATTGGGTCTTCTTGCTCAAAAATATTTAACCACACCTAAAGACAACAAAGATGAGGTCTTTGGCTTATATGCCGACACAGAGCTTGATGGCAGCATCATACATAGGATTGGCAATTTCAGAGTAACCTTTATGGGAGATGATCTGATTGTTTATTCAGAATCTCGTCTCGGAGAAAAAGGTGGTTTTGTTAAATATCCCGGCACACCTGGGTTGTGGGAACTGATGACTCGGAAAAGGCCTGGCAGCTATACAGATCAAGATTATGAACATTACAAAGAAATATTAATAAAATCAGATGCTCTATACCAGAACAATGATCCCACACAAAAAAGAGTCAAGTCTAGCAGTGGGGCAAAATACAATAATTTGATCAAGCCCATATGGTCACAGATCAAGACTGGCAGTGGAATCAAACATTACAACACCCTGCCTAAAGAATTTGTGTGGGTTGATGATGTCAGGAAACTTGTAGATAGGTTGCTGGTGATAGCTGGGGAGGAAAATGCTGGCAACAACAATTTTTACAATGAAAAGGTTGGAATTATGGACATGATAAGCACAAAATTGTCTAATTTTATAGTGAATGCCCCTAAGGGGATTGGATATCTCATAAAAATTATTAATACTCTACCCCCCAAATTTTGGAATGTTTCTGAGGGTCGGGGGTTGGTTAATGACATTATAAACAAGCTGCCATTTGAACTACACATTCCAGGCTATCAGTATTGTGGTCCAGGCACAAAACTGGATCATAGATTAAACAGAGGGGATCCTGGTGTAAATCCTCTAGATGCTGCTTGTAGAGACCATGACATAGCATACAACACAGATACTGATCTTGACAAGAGACATGTTGCAGACAAGAAATTAGAAGAGGCTGCATTTGGTAGATTTGTAAGCAAAGATGCTTCTTTGAGTGAAAAAATAGCAGCATTGGGAACCACCATAGCTATGAGCACCAAACAAAAACTGGGGTGCGGGTTGTGAATATGTATATAATAAACCTACAATGAAGGCCAAGGGTGTTATGTATCAAATACCTTATGCAGGTCTCAAATCTCTTAAAACTATTGACAGTCTCTTGACCAAAAAGCAGCGCAAGAAAAAATATTCTTGTCTTGCAAAGGGACATGGTATGAAATTGTTGCTTAGTACCCCCCAATTAAAAAAATTACAGCAATCAAGAAAAAAATTGCATACAGGGGGATTCATATTTACCATCCCTGCCATCTTAGCTGCTCTCGGGGCTGTGGGGAGCTTGGCTGGGGGATCAGCTGCCATAGCAAAAACAGTAATAGATGCCAAGAAAAATAGGGCAGAATTAGATGAGCAGAAGCGCCATAACCTGGCCATGGAGAAAAAAGGCAAAGGTGTTAAGAGAGCCATGAGTAAGTTTAAAAAAAACAAGAGCCGCTTACAAACCAAGATATTGAAGCTTTAATCAAGCCACTGGGCATCAAACATTTTAGAGGTGTGTACATGTCTGATTCTTTACCAGAACAACCACTCAACAAAGAGTGTGGCATTGTTAATTTGGATGAGTACAAAAATCAGGGCACTCACTGGATTTGTTATCTGAAATATTTAAACAATGAGGCATTTGTGTTTGATTCATTTGGAGGTGTTCCACCTGAAAATTTAGTAAAATATCTAAATTCAGCTAATCTTTATTACAATAATGCCCGTGTTCAAAACTTCAAAGATGTTAATTGCGGACATTTGTGTTTATCTGTTCTCAGATATATGTCTCAAATAAATAAACCATCAATTGAAAATTTTCAAAAGGCCTTGTGGTATCTGAAACATCATGGGGGTATTCCATCTCACCAGCCAAAATTCAATATTGAAACTCAAATTGCATGATGATATAGTGTATCCCAAAACAATAGCTCTCAGGGCATTTTACGGCATGTACCTAATCCCTAATATTACACACCACAACAACAAAATTGCAGTAGGGGATCAAAAAATTGTCATCACTCCAGGGCAGTATAATCTATCCACTTTAAATGCTCAATTACCCAGAGGTGTGGTGTTAAGTCAAAATTCTGTCACTCACAGAGTAGAAATTGTATCTGCCACAGAAACAGTGGATCTGGGTACTATAGGAGAGCTGTTAGGCTTTGAGAACAACACAAAACTCGAAGCAGGCATCAAACACACTGCTATGAATATACCTAAATTCTTAGCCATAGAGACTCTGAATATTCACTGTAATGTGGCTGAGGGTATGATCACCAAATCAAATGGCATAGGCACTCACAAACAAACTGGCATCATTGCAACATTCAAACCTAATTCCGAATTCATGGAGCCCATCATCTACAATCCATCCCCAACATTATATTTTCCTGTGTGCCATAATAGAATAGATTACATCGAGTTGATGGTCACTAATGAAAAAGAAGAATTAGTTGATTTTGCTGGAGCCACAACAACTGCAATCATAGAGATTAACATTTAAATAAAAATACATACAATGGAAAATATTGAGAGTTATGAGCTACAATCATTCCCTCCAAACAGGAGGACATTTGCAAATTTAAATCAACCCAACACAGAAATTGAGGTTGATCTTGATGTAGGGGACGGCTTTATACACCCCCACAGAGCAGATCTATACATCAAATTTGATGTTGTAAAGCTCGATGGTACAGATTATCCGGCAAATTCAAATATAAGATTGGTGGACAATTTTGTGCCGCATCTGTTCTCTGAAATTGAGATCAGAAAACATGGTGTTGTTATAAACAGAGTGGATTATCCCGGCATTACCTCCACAGCTTTGGCCACACTAAAATTATCCAAAACCGAAGCATCATACTACAAAATCGGTGGATTTGAAGCTGGTGATAAGATATTATCTAAGAATCATACAGTGCTGTTCCCTATGCGCCTGTTGCCAGGATTCTTCTCAGATTACAAAGATATTATGTGGAAGGGCGGGTTAAGAATCACATTTAGAAGAGCTGCAAATGATAATAATGCATTGATGAGGTACAGCACATTAAACTCTACAGGAGAAGCTCTGCCTAATACCTTACCAGATGCAGGCAAGTGCATTATTCAGACTATGGAGCTAAGAATCCCTGTTGTTGAATATGAGGCCAGTTACGCTCTTAAATACAAAGCTGATATAATAAAAAATCCACAGATTCCTCTGCAATTTTATACATATCAATGTGTACAGAAGCCCGCATCTGGCACATATTATGAATTTGATGCTACAAATTCATTCTCCAGTATTCAATATGACATGCCTGATTTTGTGGTGGTACTGTTTCAGACTGGAAGACACAACAATCAGGAAAAAAATTCAAGTAAATTTGATAACTGCAACATCAAGAACATATATCTTAAAAATGGCAGAAATGAGGTCTTTCCTAGAGAAAATTATAATTTAGACATTTCCAAGGATGATTTCCTCAAATTATATGAGGCATTTTCGGCTTTCAAGAGGGTCACTACTGGCAGTACAGACATGTATTACACACCAGATGAATTCAAGACACAGAGACCCATGTTTGTAATCAACACTTCAAAAAGAAAACAAGTTGTGGTTAATGACAGAACAAACATTAAAATTATCTGTGAATTCCACGAGACATTACCCGATGACACCATATGTAGTGTCATTCTCATAGGGGAAAAATCATATGTTTATGATGTAAGAAATGAGAGAGTCACAGAGCAATTCTAGAAGAATTACATTGTTTTAATACTAGATATGCAAATTGAGCCTGGTGCTCAATTGAACTTAAACCAGAAATAAATATGTGTGTGTGTGTGTGTGTGTGTGTGTGTGTGTATGTGTGTGTGTGTGTGTGTGTGTGTGTGGGTGGCCTAGTTTTAAGTGTGGCCACAAGAGGGGCATATTTTTAACAAATTTATGGACAACAATCTCTCAGAAGTGCCTTTTGTAAGTATAAACAAATCAATCTGAGGGGGTCATACTTTCTGAGAAATTCCCGAGGGCATTTTCACAAAAATCTTGGATTATACGGGGTTTCACACTTGAGCAAAAAGCTCATATGCTCATGTTAAGCTTGTTTTAAGTATAGCAAATCTGCTTGAGGGGGGGTTCATACTTTCTCGGGTTTATCCCACCACAAATACAACTACTCAGTTGTAAACAGCAGGCACACAAAATATGCATATTTTGACATGTAAGGCTTTTTGAGGCATATTTTGGAGTATTCTAATTGCTAACGTAAAAAGCTGAGGGTATTTCGATACAATACGTGAGTTCCTTGGTTTGAAGTTTGTTTGGTGTGTAAAGATCACTAGGCTGTGATCAATAGTTCCAAAGTTATTGAGTCCTGAAGTTAGCTCTGAGGCTCATTTCTCAGATTTGTGTCATTTTCTTTTGCGCACCACCTTCTTCCACAGGCTATAACTCTATAACTATTTCTCCGAGGAACCTAATGTTTGGAATATAAGCCTTCCAGACATGGTTGAATCATCATGCCAAATTTCATCCAAATCAAAAAAACTATGACCTGGAGGCCTTGGTCGATCAAACGTGGAATGACCTAGTTGTTATTAATAACTGACTCCTTTTTTTATGCGATATATCATACTTTTCCTCATGGCTAGTAAATATAGTTCTCTATTTTATACATACACATTTATCGAGAAGAATAGTTATTACAAAAAATATTTTAGCCTATATTCTGTTTCATCTCTCGCAACTTCCAGCTTTTTTTTATTTGCAGGAATTATAATTTAAAATCGTTGTAACACAAAACAAAAAGAACAAAAATACGGGGGGGGTCTGCTTAATACAAAGAAAACATATGTTAATAGTAGGTTATCGGATAGGCCATAGTGTATAATAATAAATATAATGCGCTCACTCGCATGTTTTCTTCTTTGAAAGTTGGTGAGTTTTTCCGATTCCAACTCCCGGCGTTGAATTACACCTACTCGCAAGTAGCAACAAGAGGACACATACGAGCGTGGTGTAAATATCTAAATTTTTATACTATAGACCCATGACAGCTAGGAACAACCAACATTACGCCAAATTTAGTGCTCTTTGTGCATAAACATACTAATCTGCATTTAATACCACTACATACGAAAAGAAACCTTGGCCGGCTCTTCATATTGTCCACCAAAGATTGCAAACAAACAAACAAACAAAAAACTTTTGAGCGTATGGCTTTCCTTGCTTCCTATGATATGTGAAGGATTTCGGTTTTGTAAATTTACCGAATGATATTACTTTCAGCACTTGAATGAAGAGCGTCATTACGTACAGCTAATTATTTAAGAAATAAATGCTTTGTCAAATATTTCACAGATATTTCAAAGTTAGACTTCTTACCGAGTTGATCGGGAACCATCTCAACTCAGTTTTTTCTTTTCTTTTTTAATACAACGCCATATAGATGTCTGAGAAAATACCAAATACATGGCTTCTAAAAGGCATTGGATGTGGTACACATCTGCCATAAATTGTTTAAAGATATTTTTATGCGTATCTATGGGACTTTTAAAATTAGCATGAACTGAACTGAAGTGGAACTCTATAAATATGATATATTCAATAATGTGGTTTCTATATCCAGTGGGTGGGAGATGATTATTCCTGGTTGAGGTGGCTCAAGATTCTCCTCACGCCTTTTAATCTCAATCTGCATTAAAATGAATAGATGTATCTTTGTTCGCAATTTTCACATTTCGAGCTTCTGATTTCCCGTTCACTGAAATCCAAATAAGCCCAGAATGAGGTCCAGGGCTTTATATGTTTCAAAATTGTTATCTGATTTTAAAATCTGTCTTTAAAAAAAACAAATCCTAAGAAAAAAATAAAAAATATTTATGCAAATTTTACATTAAATAACAGGACATTCGTGTGTTCTGTTCTAAAATAGAATATTTCTCATGGCTTCACATTATACCTAGGTATCAAGGACGTATTGGAGGGGGGGGTGTCCAGGGGGTCCGGTCCTCGCCCCCGAAAGACTTAACAAGTAGTAAATGTAAATTATCAAAATATTATTGTTTAGCATTTGTTATATGATCGATGGTTATTTCCGCTGAACTTATTGAAAGGCAAGGAATTTGGCTCATACGGCTTTGAAGGGTTACAAAGATTTATGCACACACACTACTAATGATAATATCCATACAATATTATTCAGGAATTTTACTTTTTGATAATTGGATCTATAACTCCTTTCTTGTTATTCAATAAATATTCAATTCTTTTTCTATTTGACATTAAATTCCCTGCCAGGGCAGTCGTTTGTATGCAAATCTTGGCGATCTTTTTTAACTACACGTAAGCTAGATAATGAATACGTGATGTTATATTTGTATTCTTTTACTATCTTTTACCTATTCATGTATTAATAACAATACAATATTCATTAATGTACATATTTAATTAATTAATATTTTAATTTAATATAATTATTTATTATTATTACGACACTTGGTTGGACCCCCTGAAATGTATTTCTAGATACGTACCTGTGAAGTAGTATGTGAGTGTGTATATATATATGGGAGGGGAGGATGAATTTTGTACCTCTCCAAATGAAAAACGTTCCTGCGCCACTTCCTGGAGCTACAGTTTAAAGTGGGATCCGAAGCACTATGTAACTCCACAGGGATCGAACCCGGGACCCCTTGATTACAAGGCGACGACGCTACCACTGCGCCATCGGGGAGGCCCATACCTATCTAAATGTCTACATTGTAAGCAATACCTAAAGTAAACATATATTGTTTATATATGTCTGTATTATATTGTTCCGCAAATTTTGTCTGAACATAATAATTTGAGTAAATAATTCGGCATTAAGGGAGCGGGGGGGAATGGTCTACCTTTTTTCGGCGGAGTGCATCATGGGCACCCGGCTGCCCCGACCAACCCCTCCACCTTAGGCACAACACCACTGACAACAACTGACATGTTGTAGTGTCAGTTTTCTTGAACCACCTTTGAATATTCTTTACTAATTAGCTGAAGATCCACTATTAAAAAATAGAAATCTGTTCCATTTGACCTTTTTTTATGGTTTTAAAACTGGTTAAAACTTATGTTAATCGCGACCATTACAGGACAGAATGAGTAATGACAGAAAAATCACCTATGAGTCATTCCATGTGAAATCAACACAGCCCACAACCTGACCAATTCCGATTTTCATGAAATTTGGGGAAGTGAAACTATGCATGGAACTTAGTAACTATGAAAATTTTGAGTCAAGTGCGTCTTGTAGAGCCCGCTTAGCTATACTAAATATGCTGTAACTCCGCCCCTATTTCGCCTAGGAAGCTCAAATCAAGCTTATTGTACAGGGAATTGAACAAGTTTTCCAGTGATATATAATAAGCCTACCATTGGATAAAAATATAATTTTGTCACGTGACCTTGACCTTTGACCTTGAATATCTCAAAACATCTCATCATCAAAAATCGTGAAAATAATATATTTGGTTCCTCTGGTTCCTCATGCCATACTCTAAAATATATCGAAAAATCATTCTGGGACTGCAATGGGATCAGAAGATACACAATAATGTGTGTAACTATGTGACTGATAAAAGCCTCATTACATGAACTATGACGAGTCAAAAGTCCGTTAACACCCCCTACAAAATATAAAGGAGTTATCCTTTTCATAAAAGAAATAGGTTAGGCACAGGGAGATCGCTAGCTGTGTGTGTCAAGCACAGGTCCAGCATATTGTTGACCGCCATAGTGAATTCAACGCAAAAATTTCAAAGGGAAGGGGGTGATGTGATATATCAAATCAGGCTAGAATTTCACGAGAAATGAAGCGGCGAAAGTTTTTCCAAGTTTTGAGATATTCAAGGTCAAAGGTCAACGTCACGTGACAAAATTATATTTTTATCCAACGGCAGGAGTAGTGCAGGTGCACGGGTTGAACGTCCTCTTGTGGTGAGCTGAAGTGGTGAGCTCGCCTTAATGGATTTCTCTTGTAAGGCACGAGCTCTATTTGATGGTGCAGTGTTGCTAGCTTCTTACTTGAAAAAATCACCAAGGTTTTTGGGGCAACCTAACCTAAAACAAGGAGCTGGCAACTTTTTTCTCGCAGTGTTACCAGCTTCTCACTCAAAAAAAAATCACCAAGGTTTTTGGGGTAACCTAACCTAAAGCAAGGAGCAGGCAACTTTTTTCTCGCAGTGTTGGCAACACTACACCCGAAAGTAAAGCTCTGTGGGGCTTGCTTTAATGGTTTGCTCTTGTAAGGCATAACCCCCCCCCCCTATTTTCGGACACAGTATTACCAACATCTTACTCAAAAAAAAATCACCAAGGTTTTTGGTCTAACGTAACCTAAAGCAAGGTTGCCAACCTACTGGTATTTTTGCCATAGCTTTTTACAAAAAAGAGAGAGAAGAGAGGGAGGGAAGAGTTAAACAACCGACAGCCTACCTACAGCTTTTTTTTGTCTAACCTAGCCTAAAGCAAGGGGCTGGCAACTTTGCTTGAGGCTTGCCTTACAGCGCATAAAGCAATTTTTGCCAACCTACATATACTAAACAAGGAAAGCGGGCACTGCCGTAAAAGAGAGAGAGGGATGGATGGATGGTAGCGCAGTATGTGTGTGCGTGTGTGTGTGTATAATATGTAGCATTATTAACTAGAGTGTGTTGGCAACTCGCTTATAACTAAAAAAATAGAGATGCCAATATTGCTGTAAGATAAAGAGAGAGAGAGAGAGAGATTTATGGCTGGCAACAGTAACGAGCGAATGCGCCATATCGTAATTTTCCAACTCCGTATATCGCGACCTTTGTAAACCTCTCTCTCTCGGTGGAACGACGTGCCGCGCACACACACACACACACGCACGCACACACATACACACGCGCACGCGCGCGCATATGTATTGTAACACAAACAAACAAACAAATAATAATTGTTGTTTTTAGGATGCCTGGCCCCTATAACCTCGCCAGGGTGCGTGGTGCCCAACCAAAAATGTAAAAGTTTTCTAATGGCTGCGGTTATAGATTACCGCACCTCTGTAGAGTTTCACGTGTTTTTTTTTTCCCCCAAACTTCCATGAAACCCTACAGAGGACCTCCGTAATGCATGCAACGTGTACTAACGACTCTAGTGTTATTTGATGTTGTGATATTTTTTGGATATAGAGTTTTATTATGAGATAGATAAAAATAATTATGTTTATTATAATATTTTCTTGATGAAGATGGAGAATGTATGTGTGTGTGTTACAAATAAAGTTGCATGCTTATTTTCTAGTGTGTGTGTATATGTTTTTGATGTTTCGACAGCATCTGAAACGATAAAAAAAATTTTATTGTTAATTTTCACGTGTAAAAAACAACAAATTTTTTTGTGCAAATTTTCTGATTGTCTCGTGCTATAGTGCAAAAAGATATTGTAGCTGATAGCTAATGAAATTGAGATTTGTAACTGATCTGAACTAGTGAAATTCGTATTGTGCTATTGTAACTGATTGTGCTAGTGCAGAAAATTTCTTATTATGCAAGAAAAGATGTTAAAAAACTTGTTAAAACTGCTCTGTGACCCTCTTGTTCTTCACGTCGTAGGCGAAGGACTTCTCTGCAATCAGGATGACACTGCATAGGGTATCCTCGGGCAAGGCATCGTGGAACTCGCAGACGACCTTGATGTTGGTTCGATCGTTGACCACAACCTTCTTCCTCTTAGATGTGTTGATGACGGTCATGGGTCTCCGGGCTTTGAATTCGCTGGGCGTGTAGTACATGTCCACGCTTCCCTCGGTCACGCGTTTGTAAGCCGAAAACGCTTCGTAAAGTTTGAGGTAATCGTCTTTGGTCACGTCGAGGTTGTAATTCTCGCGCGGGAACACTTCGTTACGTCCATTCTTCAGATAAACGTTCTTGATTTTGCAGTCGTCGAACTTGCTGGAATCTTTCTCCTGATTGTTATCGCGCCCGGTCTGAAAAAGCACTACGACGAAATCTGGCATGTCGAACTGTATGTTGTTGAACTGCGTCGTCACGTCGAATTCCATGTGACTTCCCGACGCCATCTTCTGCACGCACTGGTAACCGTGAAAGTGAATCAACACCTGCGGACTTTTCAAGATCTCCGCTTTGTACTTGAGGGCGTAGTTCGTTTCGTATTCCACCACCGGCATTCTCAATTCCATGCTCCGGATGACGCATTTCGCCGCTTCGGGTAAAGTGTTGGCTATCGGCGTGGTGCCGTCCGGACCCAAAGTAGCGTATCGCATCAGTGCGTCGTTGTCGTTGGCCGCTCTTCGAAACGTGACCCTCAGTCCTCCCTTCCACATGATCTCCTTGTAGTCCGAGAAGAAACCAGGCAGCAGACGCATGGGAAAGAGCACCGTGTGACTTTTCGTCGATATTTTGGTCCCGGCTTCGAATCCCCCGGCCTGGTAGTACGCTGCGTCCGTTTTGGATAATTTCAACGTTCCCACTGCCGTCGACGTGATGCCTGGATAATCTATTCTGTCGATGACGGTGTTGTGTTTCCTCACCTCCACCTGCGAGAACAGGTGAGGCACGAAGTTGTCCACGAGTATCAAGTTTGCTGCTGCGGGAAACGCGTCTCCGCTTTCCTTCTTCACCACGTCGAATTGAAGGTAGAGGTCCGCTCTGTGAGGATGAACGAACCCATCGCCTACGTCCACGTCGTATTCGATCTCCCTGTTCGCCTCGTTGAGATTGGCGAACGTGCGACGGTTGGGAGGGAAAGATTGCAATTCGTAACTTTCGATTTGCTCCATTTTACATGTATGGTTATTTATTATACGTTGATCTCCACGATGGCAGTAGTTGTTGCACCTGCGAAATCCACCACGTCTCCTTTCTCGTTCGTCACCACCAACTCTATGTCGTCTATGCGGTTGCGACATACTGGAAAATAGATCGGCGAAGAGGGCGTGTAGATGATCGGTTCCATGAACTCGGAACTTGGTTTGAAAGTGGCTATGATTCCCGTCTGCTTGTGACTTCCTAACAATCCGTCCGAAGATTTCGTGATCATACCTTCGGCCACGTTACAGTGTACGTTCAGAGTCTCTATGGCCAAAAATTTAGGAATGTTGGTTGCTACGTGCTTGATGCCAGCTTCGAGTTTGGTGTTGTTCTCGAAACCTAAAAGTTCTCCCATGGTGCCCAGGTCCACGGTCTCCGTCGCGGATAGGATTTCCACTCTGTGCGTGACCGAATTTTGAGAAAGGTATGTGCCTTTGGGTAATTGAGCTTGCAAAGTGGAAAGATTGTATTGTCCTGGCGTGACGACGATGTGTTCGCTTCCGACGCTAATTTTGTTGTTGTGCTGCGTAACATTAGGTATGAGGTACATGCTGTAGAATGCACGCAGAGCCACGGATTTAGGATAGACGATGTCGTCGTGCAGCGTGAGTTTCAAGATTGAAGATTCGCTCGTGAGATGGAACACGCCCATCCTAGTGATGCTGTTTGAGGTTCCACAATGCTTTCTGGAAATCTTCGACCGTAGGGTTATTTATTTTAGAGAGAAACGCGAGCACGGAGAGGCAGAGATGACCGCAGTTCACGTCTCCGAAATCTTGAATGCGTTCGTCGTTGTAGTATATGGAGGTTTTGTTTGTTTTCAGATAATGAACTAAATTTGCAGGTGGAACACCTCCGAAAGAATCGAAAACGAATGCTTTATCATTATCGTTTTTGTGGTAACATATCCAATGCGTGCCTGGATTTTCTTGACCGTCCAAGTTGACTACTCCGCATTCTCTTCTTTTAGCGGTTGAAGGTAACGAGTCGGACATGAAAACTCCTCTGAAGTGTTTGATTTGTAACGGTTCGATCAGAGATTCAATGTCTCGGTTGGTGAGTGCTTTTGTTTCTTTTTTTTATATTTCTTCATCACGCCCTTGCCCCCTTTCTTCTCCATGGCCAGGTTGTGACGTTTCTGTTCTTCCAATTCCGCCTTGTTCTTCTTCGAGTCGATGACGGTTTTCGCGATGGCGGCACTTCCGCCAGCCAAACTTCCAACGGCCCCCAATGCTGCCAGTATGGCCGGGATGCTGAATATGAAACCTCCGATCTTTTGCTGTTTCCGCGAACGCTGCAAGCGTCTCAATTGAGGTGTGCTGGGCAGCAATTTCATTCCGTGTCCTTTCGACAAGCAAGAACGTTTCTTCTCGCGTTGTTTCTTGGTGAGTAACCCATCGAGGGCACCTAGATTTTTTAGATTCGAATATGGTATCTGGTACACGACACCCTTGGGCTTCATGTTGATGCTCTATGTGTTATTTTTTCACGGTATGTTATTTATATATAAATGTTCTGAGATTTTTTTTCAATGGATGTTATTTTATATATACTCCGCGTAGCCCCGTTTCACAAATTCTCTTACATGCTTTGTTTTCTTACCAAGAAGTTCCTTTGTCCCCTTGTACACGATTCGAGTTTTGTTCTCGATTAAGATAGCTAGCTTCTCGTCGGATAACATGATAGCGTATCGATCTGGTAAAAATAGGCTGTATTGTCCGTTGAGCAACAGACGCACCTTGGGACCATACTGGGTAGAAACGATTGAACCGGAAGTTATCGTGTAAGGTTTGTCGACTTCCAATTCCAGAATTTTTACATACTCGACTGATAAATTTAGCATTTGTTTTAATGCTTGGAGGTCACTCATTTTTTCACTCGTCATATCAAAGAAAAATTTTCAGGGTGTTAGAGAGAAATTTAATTTTTATTCACGATGTGTGTTATTTATATATATATATTTTCACGAGATTTTTTTTTGTATCGAATATTTTTTTAACAGAGGAAGAAAGTTCGTGCTTCCGAAAACGCGATGATGTGCGTGATGATTTCTTCCGTCTCCTGCTTAGATTTTCTCCAATCATCGGTGTCCCGTCTTCTCCCCTGCCTCGCCTCGTACAGTTCGTCCAACCTCTCGTTCAATTTCTCCCCCGCGGCCGACAGAAGAGTGTCGAGATCACCGCACCTCATTCCACTGATCTCCCGAAGACGGTCCTTGAGAACTATTTCGCATCCCATGTGAAATGCCGGCGTCGTTTTAGCTATGATCACAAGTTTATTAACATCTCCGTTAACTACCTTTTTGAATATTTTAGATAGTAGTTCGTGCGGCAAATCAGTTATGCAAGCCATGTTGTTTTTTTTACTGGATGTTATTTATATACCCCACCCCAATTTTTGTTTTGTGTTCATGGCGATGGAGGTACCCAGTGCGGCGACCCGTTCACCCAACGATGCGTCTCTGCTCACGAACCTTTCGAAAGCTGCATGTTCCAATTTTTTGTCTGCTTCGTGACGTGCGTCCAGATCCGTCTGCGTGGTGTTGTAGGCGATGTCGTGATATTTGCATGCCGCGTCAAACGGATTCACACCCATGTCTCCTCTCTCCAATCTTTTCTCGAGTTTGGTACCCGGTCCGCAGTACTGGTAGCCAGGTAGATGCATCTCGAAAGGTAACTTGTTGATGATGTCGTTCACGAGTCCCTTTCCTTCGGCCACGTTCCAGAATTTCGGAGGCAGCGTGTTGATGATTTTGATCAGGTAACCTATGCCCTTGTCGTCGTTCACGATGAAGTTGGAAAGTTTCGTGCTGATCATGTCCACGATGCCAACCTTCTCGTTGTAGAAATTACGGTTGCCTGCATTCTCTTCGCCGGCTATCACCAACAATCGGTCCACGAGTTTCCTAACGTCGTCCACCCAAACGAATTCTTTGGGTAGCGTGTTGTAGCGTTTGACGCCGCTGCCTGTTTTGACCTGGTTCCAAATCGGTTTGATGAGATTCCTGTACTTCTCGCCGCTGCTCGATTTCACCCTATTCTGCGAGGCGTCGTTGTTCTGGTACAAGGCATCCGTCATGATCAGAATTTCCTTGTAACTCTGGTAATCTTCGTCGGTGTAATCTTTCGGCTGCTTTTTGGCGACGAGTTCCCACAGTCCCACCGTACCCGGATACCTGTTCCAACTATCCTTGTCGCCTAAATTGACTTTAATGTCGTTGCCTTCGAAGGTCACCTTCGATTTCCCAATCTTCCACACCACACCGCCGCCTTCGCTGGTTTCCATGCTGGGATACAATCCGAACACTTCATCCTTGTCGAATTTCCCCGTGCTCAGGTAGTCTCGTGCCAAAGGTCCCAACTCGATTTTATCCGAAGACGACGACGTGCTGCCTATGGCTCGACGTCGTGCCGGTGCATCCTTCAGTTCGAACGGCGTCGAAGGAATGCTCGAAATGGGCGTGGGTACGGCGTAACTTTTAGCTGCGAGCGGTACGAGTTCATTAATCAAATTTTTATTTTGTTCCGTGACACTTTTAATTTCTTTACCTAGACTGCTGATGGCATCGATCACAGGTTGATCCTGACGTTTCTTCTCTTCGTAGAATCCGCGATTCTCGGATTTCCAACCTTTGAAGCGTTTCGCGAGGTAATCGCGAAGCTTGAGATTTTCGTCTTCGATTTTTCGTTTCGTCATGACGTTATTTATACACGTCGTTTCTCACAACGTTGCAACGTTTAGAAAGTCGTTGATTTTGTTTCTGTATTTTCCGTCGTTGGGTTTTCTCGTCATGTCGATCGTCGCAAATCCGAAATCGTCACCGTTCCAGCAAGTAGAGCAGCCTTCCGAAAATTGATTGTAGTTCATGTCTCCGCCTACGTAGTCATCGTACGCGTGCTTGAGGTTGGTGTGATCTTGACGAAACAAACATATGAAATTGGCGTTGTCGCGCACTAACTGTTTTGGAATTTTGGAAAACGTTTGAGCTAGGTAGAAGCAATCCATTCCTTTGTGACGACCTTGCGTGAAAAAGTTGCGAATTTCATTTTGATTTTCCAGGATGGCGTCGTCGAACACAACGACTGAATTTTCACGACAATCGTCGAGTGGTTTTATTTCCGAGGCGAACGTTGCAATGTCCAGACCATCGTACAGTTTCATCAGTTGCTGGTATTTGGATTGCTCCAAACTTTTCGAGAACACGTACAGGTGCCTGTTCTTCCAATTTAACCAATTCGGTGCGAGGAGAAAATTGTCCACGAGCAGTGTCGTTTTCCCACACCCCGAAGGACCTACGATCAGACAGCGGATGCTGTCGGGAAGCAACTCGCCGTTCTTTTTCTTCGTTTGACTTTCCGGATCCGGTAGACGCTTCACCACGTTCCACGTACTCACAAGATCACTTCGTCCGCGTCGATCCAACTCTTTTCCGGAAGTCCCAGCCATTTGACAAACAGTTTGTCACCTTTCCTACGCAATACTTTCTCGATGAGGTACGTGTCGGGGTGTTTCGTTTTAGAGAGTTCCTCTTCGTAAAATCTTCCTTTCAAAATCTCGCCGCTACTATCTTTTATTATATACGTGTGTCGGTTTCCGGGTAAAACTCGAACCACCGTAAAAAGTTCCGTGCTCCAATTTTTTGTGAATCCCTTCTCGAAGGTGCGTTTGAATTTGCTGACCCTCACCTGGTCTCCAATTTTGTATTTAGCTTTTTTTGTCGTGGGTGTGTACTTTGGACAGTAAACGGTAGAAATTAAACGCTGCTCGTCAGATTTCGTAACGTCGGCTGGCTTCATGCCTATCGTTCTGTGTACTGTATCATTATAGGTGTCGACGAGTTCCGGCAGGATGTCGACCCATTTGTAATTTCCCCGAAGCGTGAATCGTTTCCACATGTGTGTTTTCAAGGTTCGATTGAATCTTTCCACGATGCTGGCTTTGATATGACTGAAGCTCGAATAATGTCGAATCTTGTGTTTTTGAATAAACTTTTGGAATACGGCGTTGTAAAATTCTTTACCGTTGTCCGTTTGCAAAAACCGTGGTCGTCTGCCGCCGCTTTCGCGAAAAATTGTCTTGAATGCTTCCGTGACGCATGTTCCCGTTTTCGCCTTCAAAGGTAGAGCCCATGCGAATTTCGAAAACGTGTCTATGACGGTGAGAAGATACTTGTTGCCCTTGTTCAATTTATGCACGTTTTTCAAATTGCCGCTACTCATCTCCACGAGGTCGCTTTGCCAGAGGTCGTCGATGCCCTTGGTTACCACAGCCAAACGTTCGTAGTTACGGCGTGCAGGTTTATGCAATTCTTCAACGATGGCTTGCCTAGACATTTTTTAGAGATTACGTTTCAAGAGAAGCACCAGCGTGATGGGATTCAAAGAGGGTGGCACTTCGCTCGTGTTTTGAATGATCAGCTTATCGCCGGCACTCACGTCGAAAACGGTGAGATCTTCGTCTTCGTGTATTTCATATATGTTGCGCGTTTCGTTCCAACGTGCCAGAGGAATGTTTCCTGCTTTCTGGACACCACGATTCGATATCAAAGTCATGGTAGGAACGCTAGCTTTTCTACCGTGAGACCAGTACGAAAATTCGTTTATCTGAATCGTGCCATCGAGGAGAAACTTGTAGTACGGATGATAAGGATGCAACATGTACAGTTTGTTACCTTCGACGAACGTGGAGATTCTCTGTTGATTGGGTACGCTGTTGATTTCGATGGCTTGCAGAAAATGCAGTTTAGCGAATTTAGTGTCGACGCCGAGCAGATTACTGTGAACTTGCCCGAGTTTATTTTCGATGGGGAGCAAATGCTCGACTATGGTATCCGTTACGGTAGAAAACGATGGTTTGATTTTCACTTCCACGTTCAACTGCTTGTAGTTTTCGTTGAGTTCTTGCAACTTGGCACCGAAAGAGGCCAGCGTCGATTCCTGCGTGGATTCCAGCACTCCAACTTGATCTCTGATGTTGACGACAATGTTCTGAAGGTTCTCGACTTGATTCAATTTCGAGCTCTTCTCGGTAAGATCGTTCACGATGCTTCGCATCTCTGTAAACTGCGTGTGAAGGTCGGCGACGCTCTGCGAAGTGGGCAGCGTCGACACCAGCGAACTAATTTCGTCTCGAATCTGTTCCACGTTCGCCGTTTCCGTTTCCAGTCGTTTCAGCATTCGAGATATGTTTCTTTTCAAAGCGTGTAATTCTTTGGAGGTGGGGAGATTGGCCACTTTACTCTCGAGATCGCTCAATGAACTTTTGATGTCGCTCGAATCGGATAGTGCCGTCACCGCCGTTTTCAATTTTTCCAAATCTTCGCTCGAAGGCACGCTCGTCCGTAACGATTCCAAGTCACCCTGTATGTTGTCCAGTACGTGATGAAAATGAGCGAGATTCGTTTCGACGTTCAAATTTTCCAAATATTCGATTTTATGCTGAACTGTGCTTAACGTGTCCTGAATACTCGTCAACGCGCTCGCTTCAGCGTGAATATTTTTAATTTCTTCGTTGATCAACTCCAAGGACGCCTGAAGCGTAGCGATGGTGGTTTGAATGTGTTCGAAATCTTGATAGGCCTCCAATTGAATTTTTATGTTCGCGACGCTTTTACCGATGACCTGCAGTTCGTCCGACGATGGTAGGTTCGTCATTGTATCTTCCAAAGTCTGCAACTTGGATTTAATTTCTTCCAACGTGCTGGTGAATTCTTCTTGTAATTTGGAAACGACGACATGCAAGCGTTCTGCGTCTATATCGTTCACCACGGTTTGAAGTTCAGAGAAATTCTTTTCTATTGCGGAAGTTCGTTCTTCGATTTCGAGTTTCAATTTTTCCAAATCTTCATTTTTCGATTGAAATTGCTGTAATTTGGCCAAATCATTTTGAAGCGAATCCACGCTCAACTGTATATTTTGAACGCTGTCGTAAGAAGGTACGTCGACATAATTTTTTATGAGCGTTTTCAGTTCGGAATCGATTTTCAGAATGGGGTCGAGACATTGCGTTTGGAGCGTAGCGATTTCCGACTCTAAACTTTTGTTTAAGGTTTCCTGCAAAGCAATCAAATCGGTCCTCAACTTCTTAACTCGAATGTCCAACATGAGAATCTCTTCTGCGTGGTCTACACGCTTGGTGTTGCCGAAAATGTCGTTAGGCATTTTGTTAACGGTTATTTATAATAGGATAGACGATTCGTAATTCTACGAAGAGAGGAATAAGTTTGTCGTAATCTCCGAGAAGTTCCATGTAAAGATAATCTCCTGCGGACACATCGTACGTAATGTTAGAAAGCATCTTGTCGTGCTTGATTCGAAAAATGTTCTTGCCGGTAGAAATTTTGATTTCGCCTGCGTTTTCCGGATTCACGGTGATTTGAAGTTTCCCGTCGATCGGAATTTCGTAGAAATGTAAATTGTTATTAAAAACATAAAACATCTTGCCCACATCGTCATTCAGTTTCGTCCAAATGCTGTTGAGGTGAATGATCAACAGACCGTTGAGTTTAGGTAACACGGAAGGTAAGACTTCATGATCTGGTATGGTTTCCATAATGATCTGTTTTTTGAAACCGAACAAATTCATAGGCATGCTGGTTATTTAAGAATACGGTCAAAGTTTTTTGTAATGACAGTCAAAGTGTTTTTTTTTTGTTTTGTTTTGTTTTATGAATCTTCTGTTGAAGATGGACATATGTTGCAGGTTTTGCTTTCTGCTAAGCGATAGTGCCCCCACGGCAATGTGTGAATACCACACTCGAGGACGCACCTCTTATCGTCATCGGGATCCAGGGCAATTTTTCTAACTTTGTTTGTGGTGATGATATGGTCGACGCTCTGGATGCGCTGTTCTTCTCTTAGAACCGACGACCTGGTCTTGAGGCAATCGACGAAGTCCTCGAATGCGAGATGCTCCCGAACCACCTGTCTGCCGACACCCTTGGCCTTCTTGGTAACGCTGCCCTCGGCTTTGATGGCATAGGCCTTGGCGCGAAGACCTGCAAACTCGAGAATTACATCACCGTTCTTCTCGTCTTTGAGTTTGCCAGGCACTTTTTTGTTTCGGGGCAGGATGCCGTACTGGTTCGGCTGGGGATAGCCCGAGGTGTCGAAGAGGTTAAGCAAAGCTGGTGCCGTGACTATATCCCCGTATGCATCGGCTGAGTGGACGTGGTACACCAAGCTGTCCGTGTCCGTGTAGAGAAGCGAGATGTTGTGGCTATAATGTGGACGTAATATGTCGTAGTACGTCTCGAACATGTGCAGCTTGCTCAGGTCTAATACTGAGGCACCAACATAAATTGGCTTGTCGAGTTTTACCTCACCCTTCCTCATATGCACCAGAGCAAGCTGCTCGTTATAAATGGTCCTCGATTTGAATAACGGGTTCGCTACGAGCCTGCGACATTGTGCTTTCCTCGTTACCAATTTTATGTCCATGCGATTCCGTACATTCTCCATAGTTTTGCCAAACACCGCATTGTTCATAAGCTTGAAGAAATCCTTATCAAGCTCGGACGTGGCTGCGGTGCGGTGTTTGGTGTTGACTTCAATATATGGCTTCAACCATGGAGAATGCTCGAACTTGAGGATGCGGTGAACTGCGCGGACCGTGACCCCTCGCTGCATCAACCACCGGAGATTCTGGTAGTGCAGGACATAACGCTCTTTGGGCTCGAAATCCATGACGAGCTTCTTCTGGTTGGAATCGGGTGGACACTTGAACTCGGGTGCAGGGGGAAGATCGCAGAACAAATCCTGCAGCTTCTCGGAGAACTCAAGGTCCACCTCGGCGAAGAACCCATGTTCCGAATCGTCGAAGCTTTCGACGTCGAAGTTGGAAGGGTCAGCCCACTCGAAGCCTCTAAAAGGGAGTGGCTGCATCATGGAGTGTCCGTAGAGGTTATTGACGTCCGTGTACATGATGTAGCTGGACGGTTGTGAGGGGTCGTAGCCGGTGGCCATGTGGTGATTGTTGGCGCGCGAGTGTCGCTGCGACACCTGGACCATTCCACCCCGCACGGCGCGTTCCACAAACAGCATCATGTCCACGTTCGAAAGAAGCTCCAGCTTGATCTTCGTCACCAGAAACATGGCTGACCACGCCAGTCCGGGGAGACTGTAGAAGTAGGCGGGGTCCAGCTTGTAGATCTTCATTGCGGTCGCACGGAACGTCTGGAACACGTCGGCGAGGAGCGTCACGTCAAGTCTGAGGTAGGCGTCGTGGTAGTCCCCGAGAGTTCGACAGCCCAGCTCGCGCCACATGGACTGGGCGTGGTGATATTCCTCGTCGGTGATGTTCGACCCTCGCAGCTGACTGTAGAACTTCGCCTGGGGAGGTAGCGTCGTCTCCGCGAACTTGGAAGGGTCTGTGACGTATTCGTAGGGATAGACTCCCTTACGCTTGAAGAGGCCGGCGTCCAAGTTCGGAAAATTTCCGGAGGTAATGAACATTTGCTCGTCGCTAAGCTTCCCTGCGAGAGCATCGAGGCTGGCCGGGAGGAACCTCAGGGAGTCGAGGAAGCGAAGCTCGACGGTGGAGTGTGATCCTGAAATTCGCACCCACTTGCTCAAGCTAATGTAACGCTCCTCGTTCTGCGCCAGGACGTTGATTCGCATGTCGTCGTACCCAAGATGCTTGACGAGGTGGTGGAAGTCGTATCCCGAGCCATTGTGAAAAAACACAGGGATAAATCGCGGGTCCCGGGCCATGAGGTTGCATCCGTTGCACCAAGGACCAACATACCTACCGTTAAAGTGATCATGGTGTTGGACTTTACGGTTGTTGGTGGTGTACTCCTTGACGCAGACAGGGCAAGCGATGGCCTCGTCGTGTCTACGTTGATCGTCGGGGGACAGTGGGAGTATAGATTTGGGGGCCAACAGTACCTTCCCTATCTCGTTGGCCTCGACAACCATCCTCTCGAGGAAGTGTTTGGCTGCGTCGGGACCGCGATACACGTAGGGCTCGGGGGCAATGTGCTGGTCACGTCGCACCACAACGTATGCATAACTCGAAGCCTCGTGGAGTTGGTAAGGGGTGGTGGAAGAAACTTCAGGGTCGGGATCGCAAGTGGACAGGGGTTTGAGGAAGGCCTCGAAATCCGCGATGATGATAGCGGGGTGCTCCACCATGGCACCGTGCATGTGGAAACGCTCCACGGTGCCAGGTTTGGGCAAGACTGTCACACCCGGCTCGTTGGCATTGCAGTAGATCTTGTGGCTGGCGAGCTTCTCTGCAGCGATGTTGGGACCTCTGATGCGCTGGTAGTCCTGCTGTTTTTGATTGCCAAAAGTTGACAAGCACCTGCGACACACCTCGACGTGGGTTTTGTCTTTGCTCCGCTGGCTCGACACCAACCGGGAGAGGGAACGGATAAGAGTGTAGTGGTGATGGGTCTCGTCCTTGATAAGTAGGAGATGGATTTCCTGCGCACCATCAACGTTTACGTCACTCACCCGGATGGGGTACACCGCATTTTCGTCAGTGAGACCGTAAACATTGATGGCCAACCGAGGGTTGTGTGTACGGGCCTCAAACTTTCGAATATCCGGGACCTCTACCGGGTAGTCGATCCCAGCCATCGCAACTTCCAGCTCTGCCTCATAGGGTAGGTAGTGGCCAACACGTTTTGGATTATTTTTTGGCTCAACTGGGTGCAACGCTGCAAGCACCGACCAGAGAAAGCACTTGGCGTCACTGTTTTGAATGTTCAGGACAGCCTTCTTTGCCGCAATGGTTGGTGGTAAGGGGACGTAGCTGGAGGCGGAGAGAGGTATGAACTTGCAAAGTTTGACGCACAGTTCGTGAGGCTCGCCACACAGCGAACCCCCCGAGCCTTTAGCTTGATGTTCTTCTTGTTTTGCCACCAGCTCATCGGCAAACTGGTTGTAGATGACCTCGAGGTTGTCAACATCCGCCAGATGCAGCGTCTTCGCCTTAGTGTTGTGGCAGAAGCTGTAAATTTCATCAGACGGCTTCTTGTACTGGCAACGTAGCGATGCGTAGAATTTGGTGGAGTACGTAGCCAGTGCATCGCCGAGGATGGAAATGATTTTGGCTTGCACGTTCTCCAAAAAGCTACGCACGTCGCATGAGCCCTCCGAAGTGATGACAAAGTCCTCTAACAACCGCTCGAAAGCAGTCTGGTTAGCTTTCGCCACAGGCTTGACGCGTTTGGCGGATGGTGGCGAGTCGGCTTCCGCTTTCCTCTTGGTCGAGCTGGTCGACGGTTGGGGAACAGGTGCTCCGACGACAACTTTGCATGATGTTATATGCCTCTTCAAATTATTAATGGTAATAGGTATACCGCACCTGGGACATGGTTTTTTAGCGGTTACACGCTTACCAGGTGCGCAGGTACGACAATGTCTTGCAAAATGTGCGCTTGATATGGCTATCTTGCACACAGGGCAACTTTTCTCAGATTGCATCTTGTTGAAAATATTTGTGGGTATGTTATTATATATATATAGTGGAGTGCCACAAAATAAATACTGTGCAATAATTCACAATAGTGTTGGGTTTGATGGGAGTGTGCTATTTATGCTACTTCTTGCTTCTTAATGAATCCTGTAAATAATTGAAAAAAAAATAGTTAAGCTTGTGTATAGAAATCACGAAAATATTATGTGTGCATAATTCTACCAAACAATCTTTTTTTCTAACCCTCAGCCCTCTTGGCGTATGAAGTATAAATCATAATTTCAGAAAACATGGTTATTTTCCGCTCGACATTTTAAAAAATCAAACCATAAGCATTATTTATGTTTATAGTATTCGTCGAGCGATAGCAGATAGAGCAAGAATCGTTTTCCTACAACCCATAGTTGATAAATTACAAAACATCTTAGAAATTACATCTTGAAATTTTAATCCAAAATAACTCGAAAACAGCAGGCAGTAGTCATCATCCCTCCAATAAGTTGTAGAGTACTTCTAATTTTGTATCGAATGCTATTAAAATTTTCGAATTAGAGTAAAAACTAAGCCAGCAAATCAAGTTTCTCAAAAAAATAGAAAATTGTCTGTATTTCCGAAACTTGAGGGGGTAGAAACGATTTTATTTGCTAGTCGAATAGTTCTCGTCGAATCCTATCCAACAAACCTAAAATCATCATCCTAGCTCAATTAGGAGCCGAGAAAATCAATGTCTTGGAAAACGTCTTAAGATTTTTGTCTTAAGAAAATTTTCTTGACAGACCGGAAGTAACATCTTGAGATACCGGAAGTCGACTTTCTTAAAGATTGAGATATTTGTCTTAAGACATTTTCCAAGACATTGATTTTCTCGGCTCCTGTGGGGCCTAGAACCATGTAACTTTGGTCTATGTATATACCAACATTTGTTCGACCCTGTGGCCGAGTAGTTAGCACATCGCGCTGCGACGCCAGGAGTCCCGGGTTCGAATCCTGGTCGGGCTTGGTTGTTTGTGAATGTCCATTTCATCACTCATCCCCAATCTTCGCAAATTAGCTAAGAGGCACAAAATGCGAAGTTAAAATAAACTAAATCAATCAATCATTAAGTTCGTGTTGTAATCATGAAATTAAATTTTAATTAATTTCTTCCTATCCATCTCTCAAATCTATATAGCCTGTTCATATTTGGCATGTCGACCATTTTGTTTACGTAGCAAAAAAAATCTCAAGCCATTTTTTGCGAATGCTCGTTGTAGCCATAAGTATATTTGGATATAATTGTCGGATTTTATTTAACATTAGGTTTAAAAATTAATAAGCCTGCATAAAAAAAAAAAAACTAAATATTTTAAATAAATTAGATTCGAATAACTATGTACTTCCATTAGTTTTTGCAATGGTGTAGTGGTAGCATTGTAATCAAAAGTTCGATATCCGCACAAGTGGTTTTTGAAACTGTAGGTCCAGTCCCGATTAACCTTACGTGCATAAAATAGACTTAAAACATCAAATCTATCAGTACTTCCACTAGCCTCTGCAATAGTACTGTAATAGTTTTGTAATTGAAAGTTTGATATCCGCACAAGTGGTTTTTGAAACTGTAGGTCCAGTCCCGATTAACCTTACGTGCATAAAATGGACTTAAAACATCAAATCTATCAGTACTTCCACTAGCCTCTGCAATAGTACTGTAATAGTTTTGTAATTGAAAGTTTGATATCCGCACAAGTGGTTTTGAAACTGTAGGTCCAGTCCCGATTAACCTTACGTGCATAAAATAGACTTAAAACATCAAATCTATCAGTACTTCCACTAGCCTCTGCAATAGTACTGTAATAGTTTTGTAATTGAAAGTTTAATATCCGTATAAGTGGTTTTTTGAAACTGTAGGTCCAGTCCCGATTAACCTTACTGTACATAAAATAGACTTAAAACATCAAATCCAACCCAGTGTACACGCGTCAATACTATCCACTATAAGTAAACTAACATGATCATAACTAACAGTTATGTTATTCGCAATGAAGAATAGTTTTTTTAAGCGCATGTTATATATGCTCATATTTTTTGTTTAGCATAATTTCGTTGTTTAATGAAGACAACACTTTCTGTTCACTGACACCACTTGCAATTATTATTAACACACACACATGTAAAAAATAATAAAAAAAAAACAAAACTTACCTACAAAAAGCTGCTAGCAATTTAACACACACGAAACAGTAGTATAATTGCGTAAATTTTAGTTTTATAGCTGGTCAAGCTACTTGTGTGTATATAACTTATGCTGATATGGTACTCACCTGACAGACCAAACTAATTCGGTTTCTATTACACTTGATATTCCACTTGATATAGCAAACACTTTTATACGACTATCTAGTAGCAATACTCGACTGCAACTGATGTGCGCGAGGTTTCTAATAGAAACTTATACCTGCCGGCAGCTAAACTTTCAAGGTTGGTTCGAGCTATGCGTGAACGCCCTTTCCTAGAAAAAAAATCGTTGACGCCCAGCTGTATTCTACCGGAAACAAGTAGAACTTGTTTCGTGCACAATTTATGACAGCTGTGTGAGTGATTGCTTCCTGTAGTCACCCAGTAGATTTGAATCTTGTGTGCCCTTTAGTGCAATCCAGGAAAAAAAATATCGTTGAGTTTATCGCACAGTCTGGGTGCGACTGCAGGAAGCTGTCAATCACATAGCCGTCGCAAAAGCTGAGAATTTGCACAGTTTCCGGCAGTAACAAATAATCTTGATTTTTGTCGAGTAATGATACCATCAACTCGATGGACAGCTTCCTGCAGTCACACCCCAGGCGATTGACAGCTTCCTGTTGTGTGATTGATGGTTTCCCATAGTTACCCGCCCAAGTTTCCACACAACACAGTTGAGTTGACCACAGATTTTCAGCTTATCCTGTCAGTCACCCCCAACAGTCGATGAAAATTGTAGATAGGCTGTGATTGATGGCTTCCCGCAGTCACCCACCCAAAGTTTTTACATGGTTGAGTTGACTACAGATTTTCAGCTTGCCCTTCAGTGACTTCAGTAGATAAAAATACAGAAATAAAAAAAAGTACGTACGTGTGTGTGTGGCGCATCGTTGCCGCGAGAGAGGTTTGCAAAAATCATGATATACATTGGCGCTCGGGACTTGGAAATAATACGTATTCGCTCACCACTGTTGCCAGCTTAGTCTCTCTCTTTATCTTACAGCAATATTGGCATCTCTATTTTTTTAGTTATAAGCGAGTTGCCAACACACTCTAGTTAATAATGCTACATATTATACACACACACACGCACACACATACTGCGCTACCATCCATCCATCCCTCTCTCTCTTTTACGGCAGTGCCCGCTTTCCTTGTTTAGTATATGTAGGTTGGCAAAAATTGCTTTATGCGCTGTAAGGCAAGCCTCAAGCAAAGTTGCCAGCCCCTTGCTTTAGGCTAGGTTAGACAAAAAAAAGCTGTAGGTAGGCTGTCGGTTGTTTAACTCTTCCCTCCCTCTCTTCTCTCTCTTTTTTGTAAAAAGCTATGGCAAAAATACCAGTAGGTTGGCAACCTTGCTTTAGGTTACGTTAGACCAAAAACCTTGGTGATTTTTTTTGAGTAAGATGTTGGTAATACTGTGTCCGAAAATAGGTGGGGGGGTTATGCCTTACAAGAGCAAACCATTAAAGCAAGCCCCACAGAGCTTTACTTTCGGGTGTAGTGTTGCCAACACTGCGAGAAAAAAGTTGCCTGCTCCTTGCTTTAGGTTAGGTTACCCCAAAAACCTTGGTGATTTTTTTTTGAGTGAGAAGCTGGTAACACTGCGAGAAAAAAGTTGCCAGCTCCTTGTTTTAGGTTAGGTTGCCCCAAAAACCTTGGTGATTTTTTCAAGTAAGAAGCTGGCAACACTGCACCATCAAATAGAGCTCGTGCCTTACAAGAGAAATCCATTAAGGCGAGCTCACCACTTCAGCTCACCACAAGAGGACGTTCAACCCGTGCACCTGCACTACTGGCAGGCTTGTTACATATCACTGGAAAGATTGTTCAATTCCCTGTACAATAAGCTTTATTTGAGCTTGCTAGGCGTAATATGGGTGGAGGTACAGCACATTTAATATAGCTAAGCGGGCTCAAAAAGGGCAATTTATGCGAACTTTGATCTTGAATAATTTTAAAGTTACAAGACTCACTTGACTCAAAATTTTCATAGTTACTAAGTTCCATGCATAGTTTCAACTCCCCAAATTTTATGAATATCGGAAATGGTCAGGTTGGAAATTGCACATATCTGTGTTGATTTGGCAGTCGACGCTGGATCTTGAACTAGACAGTGTGGCAACCGTGCCAAAACCACTAGAGATGGTAACACTGCATGATTACATCTGTTTGCATTCCAGTGTTTACACATGAAGGGAAATTTCTATTTTGCAGGGAAATTCGGACCGAAATTTGACCCAAAAGGGAAAAGGGAATTTCGATGAAAAATACCACAGTTGCAGGGAAATTTTAAGGTCATCTGACTGCATTGTTACAGTTTGTGTTAATTTCGATTTTGATATCCACATTTTTATGTTATTTATTTATTTTGCTATTCCTACTTGCTTCTGCTCCCTTAAGTGTATTGTACGTTGCTTTTATGCATCTTTGGATAAATAGTAAGGATGAGGATTAACGATGTGAATCAGAGATAACGCGCTACGAAAGTTCAAACGTTCGAACAATCCAAGCGACTGGCAACAATATAAAGAACTCCGGAACTTTACAACAACTGTCATAAGACAAGAAAAGAAATGTTACCTTACCTTCAAATTTGGCGGAAAAAATTTAAACCGGAGAGAAACATGGAATGAGTTGAAACAATTGGGTATTGTTAACAACAAAAAGTCTCACGATAATACATTCTCGCTCATAAGTACCACTGAAGATTTAGATGCTGTTAATGACCATTTTGGTAAAATTTGCAATGAATCTGAAATTCCTCCTCCACTTAAGGCTCAGCAAATAAAGCATTTCGAGAACAAAACCTGTTCCACCGCTGAACAATATTTTAAGTTTACTGAGGTAACTGAAAAAGATGTACATAAAACTATTTATAGCATACGTTCAAATAGTTTTGGAGTAGATGGTATCAGCACTAAAATGCTCAAACTTTCTTTGCCTTATGTTTTATCTCCGCTAACGCATGTCATTAACTCCTCTCTTTCCAGTGGCGTCTTTCCTGAAATGTGGAAAGAAGCACGAATCCTGCCACTTCAGAAAAAGCAGATCGTCACTTCTTACAATGACTTTAGGCCTATCAGTCTTTTGCCTGTGCTATCTAAAGTACTCGAGAAAATAGTACATTCGCAGACGTTAAACTACGTTAACACGAATAATTTACTGCCCCCGCTGCAATCCGGATTTCGTGAGAAACACAGCACAGCCACTGCTCTTGCTAAAGTTGTGGATGATATTCTCTATGCCATTGATAAACAGCAAGTCACTATTTTAGTACTTCTGGATCTCAGTAAGGCTTTTGACACTGTGCAGCATGATTTATTATTAGCCAAACTTAAATATTACAAGTTTTCTCCTTCAACATTAAACTGGTTTCAAACATATCTATTTAACAGACGTCAAAGGGTCGTATTACATAATTCACCATCTCACGTGTCTCAACCTATAACGCTGAAAGCAGGCGTGCCGCAAGGATCGATATTAGGCCCCCTCCTCTTCACCCTTTACACTGCAGATTTGCACCAAGTCATAAGATTCTTCACTCCACATTTTTACGCAGACGATACCCAGTTATATTTCTCAGATCATTACGATTCGTTGGAACATAAGCTTCAGTCACTAAATTCTGACTTGAACATCGTCAGTAACTGGTGTGTATCTAACGGTCTTAAAATAAATCCAGAAAAATCCACTTTCATGATCATTGGTTCAAATTATTCAAGGTCGTTAATTAAAAATATTGGGTGCGTTCCGAAAGTCTTAACGAAACGAACGCATTCAACGAAAATAACTGGGCTCGTGAATCTGGTGAAACCAATTATTTAACAGACTTATGGGACACGCTAGGCGAAAGCGCAGGCGCAGCGTTTTGTTTAGAGAAAGTTTCCGCATGGCGTCAGCGGAAGGGATGTCCTTATGGCAAAAATAAACTCTTATTATGGCCACTGTTACTCATTTTAATCACATTCTAAGAACGGTCAAGGCATACTTATCTTGTGCATGTTGCTTCATATCGCTATCTGTTAAAATTATAATACATTTTCCGAAGTAGTGCAGTTTGAATCCATCAGCACGCGCTTTGTCTGCAAGGAGCAGACGATTTTCACGGAACAAACCAGCATCCTGGCCCGTGCGTTTGGTGAATCTCGTTCTTGCACGAAACGCACGGAATGCGACTTTTGGGACAGCATAATGAAACTCACGAAACGCACGGAAGCACTTATGGAACGGCCAGTTACCATAACTCGTTTAACGCGTTAAACTCGTGCGACTTTCGGAACGGGCCCATTAAGATCGAGCTCAAAATAAACAATTTGTCCATTGTCAGGAATAACACTGCTAAAAATCTTGGTCTGATTTTTGACGAAATATTTGATTGGGCAGAACATGTAAAGACGCAATGTAAGAAAGCTTATGGAACACTTAGGAATCTGAATCGTTTCCGTGACTTCCTCCCTGCGGAATGCAAACTAAGACTCATCCAAGCGTTAATCTACCCATTGTTCGACTATTGTGATAATGTTTACGGCCCGCAACTCTCGCAAAAGCTCAGTAAAAAATACAAATGGTGCAAAATGCGTGCTTCCGATACATTTTTCAAGCCAAAAGATCCGATCATATTCTTCCATTCTTAAATAGTAATCAGGTTCTTACCATGGCAAACAGAAGGAAGTTGCACTATCTCTGTTTTATACGCCGCATACTGACAGAAGGTAAACCGCAGTACCTGTTTGAGAAGATGCATTCCCGTAGGGAAATTCATCAGTATGTTACCTGTAAGCGGAACAACTTCGATTTACCCCATCACTCTACCACGGCCTACAAATCATCCTTCTCCTTTTCGGCCCCCAAAGCATGGAATGCATTGCCTGCAAATATCGCTAGTGTAAACAACCCGTTATATTTCAAAGGTAAAATAAAAGATCTGCTGTTAATGGAACAATGGCAGAGTCGGGGCACATACTAAAGGTATCAAGTCACTCACTATGAGGAATTGTATTGTTGTATTATTATTACTATTGTCTTTTGTATTTCTAGTTACACTTTTTTTTGTATCCAACTAATTCCTATGTATTTTTTTCTTTCTTCATTTTTTATTATTATTATTTTACGTTTAGCTTACTGCTCCATAAGTTTATATCATCTCATATGTATTATCATATTGACAAGGGTTAAGTGGCAGAGCAGCCCTTGGCTGAACCTCGCCCGCTGAATAAAGAATTTTTATTATTATTATTATTATTATTATTATTATTATTATTATTATTATTAAATGGATTCCTGACCAGGATATCTGGTCAGGAAGTGATGAAACTGAAATTTGAAATTTTTAAAAAATATATTTTATTCAAAAGAATAACGAATTCAACAGAATACTTGTACTACGTACTACTTCTGCTTTCACCACCACTACTTATAATGCCGCTACTACTACTACTACTACTACTACTAATTATTATTATTATTATATAATTTGCTTAGGTGAAGGGAAAATTTGGTCCAAAAAGGGAAAGTTTGCCCCTTGGAAAGGGAAATTGTGCCCTCATATTGTGGCAACACTGGTGCATTCAAGTCAAGGTCAGGGATTGAGAAACTATCGAAATTCACGTGTCGGGACCAACGAAACGAAGGGGCAGAGCTAAGGGTAGATCACAGAAGTTTAGGAGCGAGAACAAAATGAAGGGGGTAGTGATGTTATTTAGGAGGAAAAGGGTAAATAAGGTAATATTTATAATGTTGCTAGTATGCCATAAGTTTCTACTGTGTTTCAAATTTCATGGCGCGTCATTAGAAGAAACTGTACATTTGTAATACAGCTTTGAATTCTTTTTTTCCATGTACACATTTGCTGATTTTTGTATTCTATCTTTAAGTGGGCGCGGTGGCTCAGTCGGTAACGCACGTCTGACAACCATGCTAAAGGTCCCAGGTTCGATCCCCGGCCGGTTCAAATCCGGGAACTGTTCTAAGGTACTATTATAGTATGGGGGAACGTTGGGAGCGGCCCCGCCGCCCACCCATCGTCGAATTACATGCGTACCTGGGGGAAACCCTAGGGGGTAATGGCGGTCAGGGGCGTGATGCTGATCACATCACCCCCACTCAAGACCGGATCAAGAAAGTGTGGTGCGTTACCCCCACACCCCCTATACGCTTTCATGCCGTGGTGCTAAGCACAGTAGCGCACTTTACTTCTTTTTTTTTTATCTTTAAGTTTGTTAATTTTCATGTATAATAGTAACAACACGTTTTTTGAAGAACTGAAATTACTTTATTTCTGCTTCGTAGCCTTGCACTTTAAAATGTCGTGTGCTCTCAGGTTAATGCGTTTTTACAAAACCAAGTACGCCACACGTCTTGCCGTGAAAAATATAATTTTCTACTTCACATCCTGTTACCTGGAACAGAGTCCCTTAAACCTTTGGGAAAATGGAAGAATAACATTTGTACTTCACACCATACTACCTGGAACAAAAGTTAATATTTTGATGTGAGGACAATAATAAATTATTTCCGATATTGGGGAATTCTAACAAAATTAATTGCCATACCCAATTTAGTTACTCTGTTGTAATCATGGAGCTAAGAAAGGGGGTTGTAATGCTTCAAGGCCTATGTTATAACCAGCCTTTTTGTTCTTTACTGTATGCAAGTGTAGTGGCATTTTTTGGTATGACTTAAGATGGCCGGACCCCTCTCCGATTTTCTTCATATTTGACATACTTACTAAATGAGGCCTGCAAATGACGAATCTGAAGTTAAAATTTGTCGGAAACGTCTAGAAGTTGCAAAATAATTGCGAACCATTGACGTGTGGTTAGGTTAGTTTTGGATAGGTTTGGCAAATATAGTTAATATTTGGGTAACAGTTCGTTATATCAGAGACACATTTCTTCATTTTTACACAAGGAACTACTCACGGAAATGAGTTTCTCTAAGGTTTCTAACGTTCATCGAGGTATTTTCTTTCATCGTGGAATCTATTTGACCGGGAAATCATGTATTTTTCAAGAAATATAACTCACCGACTCACAATTGCCATTGCTTTCACTACGTGAACTGCATGCTCTGCACTTTCGATGACGTAACCCACTGTCAGTGTTTCAAACTCCTTTTTTTTTTTTACTATGCTTGCCTAACCCAACTTAACTTAACCTAACCTTATGGAAATGGTTCATGGGGCTACCTGTGATTGGTTCGTGGGGCTGTCCGTTAGCTACCGTGCATAGTGTATAATTTCCACCGGTGACCAACACGATAGTAGGTATTTTTTGGTGAAAAAGGTTGAAACACTGCATACCCACAACGTGAGTCAAGATGTGCCCACCATATTGTGTGTTCCGGAAGCGAAGAAAGGAACAAAAAAAAGAAAGCACTCTGAATGTGACAAATTGAGTTTGTTTTCGTGTAATAAGCATAATGGCACCTTGAACTATGTTCCGCAATACACAATTCGTAAGTACAAACCATGAGAAACACAAAATATCCAATTTTAACGTATCTCCAATATAACGAACTGTTACCAAAATTTGGTGTCGTGGTAGTACCAGGATCTAGAAATTGCAAAATAATTGCGAACCATTGACGCTAGGCCCACGAACCATTGGCACTAGCCCCATGAACCATTGACGTGTGGTTAGGTTAGGCAAACATAGTTAAAATTTGGTGTCATGGTAGTATCAGGAATATATATATTTCTTTGTGAAACAAAAAATTTCGCGAAAATCAAGGTTACCATTCCGAAAACTAATGCCTTATTTTCGCTTATTTTGCAATTTCTAAACGTTGAAAACTTTTAATTTCAGATTCGTGATTAGGAGGCCTCAATTAGTGAGTATGTCAAATATGAAGAAAATCGTCGAGGGGTCCGGTCATATTAAGTCTTTCCCATTTTTTTTATTAATAATAACCGAAAATATAATCTAATAAGAGTTTGTTTTAACGAAAGATAGATGGATGATCATAAATAAAATACACCACAACACATTTTAAATAGCTCCATAATTACCTTTGCATGATTATCACTTGGGTTCCCGTAAGAATCGACTGGGGTATGTGGTTAGCTGTACACAAAAAAATATGTCCTTTTTTTTTCAAAGAAAAATTATATTAGCAGATATTATTTGAATTTTTGGAAAGCACATATAACCAATAGATGGTAACAGTTCTGAGTGTTTAATAAATTGTTTTCGCTTCCGTAAGACACAGTATGGCGCGTACATCTTCGTAGATCGTTGTGCTTGTGTTGTGTTGATGCAGTGTTTCCAACCTTCGTAACCCAAAAAATACTCAAGTGGATTTTTTTAAGCTGCTTCGCATTATTTTACGAACTATGCTTGCCTAACCTAACCTAACCTTGCCAGAAATGGTTCGTGGGGCTATCCGTCAATGGTTTGTGGGGCTACCCATTTTTCAAGTACCCAATTACAAAATCCACTGGATCTTCCACACCCGGTATGAATTTCACCATGCATCCACGACGTGTCATCTTTTCGGAAAACAATGTCATGTTTGGAAACCCTGCAATAGACAAAACACGAGCTGGACATGCGATAATCTATGAAAGTGTACGCGCCAAAGGCTAGTGTGCGTCGGAGAATTGATTTTCAACAAAAATAATGAATTTCCGCTATGATACATTCCCACATGACAGAAAACACCTTCCAGATGTTAGACAATGCTACAGGAACTTATTACCGTAAGTAGTTTCTTGTGTAAAAATGAAGAAATCTGTTTGTGGAATAGTAAATTAGTACCGAACATTTTGTGGCACCCCTGTAAGCCAGGCAGGGCACCATGGCGCAGATTTTAGGAACCACTGCTATAGGGGAAAAGTAGCACATGCTGTCCTAAAATGTAGGCACAAATCGTTTGCAGTAAATAATAATACACATAACTTTACATGTTTGCAAATGATGTAAAATTGACACATTTTCAGTTGTTCTTTTTCTAAATGATTGTTTCATGATTTCTTACATACAAAATGCCTAAACTTGTAATGAATACTAAACAATACACTTCTTACTACACATGTTTCCAGTTGTTCTGCTCAGAGGAACCAATTATTCTCAAAATTTAGTCACTAAACTGTGAACAGTCAATCGCTTTAACATCATAATAAATCAGTTGACTCTATGATAAATATATTACTCTCATGAGTCCATTGTACAGATATTAATGAAAATACTCGCTCAACATTTGCATTATGGCCTGGAGTGGCAAACAAATATTCAGCAGTTAACATAGCTTGAAATAACATGAAACATAATATCCTTGACATAACTTGAAATGGTTCCGGAAGTTTTATCTGAGGTGGTTTTTAGTTCACTAAATTTGTTCTGTATACCTCTTGCTTTACACTCAAAAAATTGAATGAGAATAGGAAACATCTTGTAGAATTAGCTACTCCTATCTGTATGAACTCTAAAGAAAGGAATTTCATTCAAAGCATTCAGTTTCGTGAAAGTTTCAATATCGAGCCCTGCTCCAAGTATTTGTTGACAGATATAAATAGAAGTCAAACCAGGCATAAAATGCCTGTGCACCATGATTAATTTGGATTAAACAATCAGGACTTGGGCCCAGGATATTTTAGTCTGAAACTGTGCCCTGTGCATATGATATTCCTCATATCAGAATACGTTCATCACTTTTTAAAATTAATTACTGTTGTGTGCACATATATGAGCTGAAATGCATGTAGAAATACCACCAACATAACACTCCTAACTAAATTTCATAAAACTACGAACAATCTGGTACTTTTGCAGTCACTTCTCACTGCAGATTCCAGTTCTGTACACTACCAGACAAGCACACATGGAAATCACCTGCTGGAATGGTAGAAACCAGTAGCGTATCCTGAAAATTTGACCTGGTTTACTGTAACTTTTTAGTGTGTATATTTATTACATATTATTTTTTATAGGTTTGTCGCGTGTTACTCACAAATCCAGAATATAAAAAAGGAAAGTTAAAAATTTGTACTTACGTATGTGAGTATAGTGCTCTTATTGTAGAACGACGTTGGGTAGGAAAGGCCAAACCTGCAGGTTGCATTGCGATTTATGCAGGTTTTTTAGATTTTTAACTTTTTTAACTTTTTTACCTGTGAATAGGTCTACTGTACAAGTTTTATTAGGGAACGGCTTGGTTTTTACGTACTTCTAATAGCAAAAACTTAATATTTTAAATGTACCCTAACCAACCCTTAACCACAATCCTCATTTTACATTTTTGACGCAGTACTATGCCAAGTACTTAGTTTTTATACGAACCTGAGGAAAGAGATAGTCAATCTCTGAAACGTCGTTCTACAATAAGAGCACTATACTCACATACGTAAGTACAAATTTTTAACTTTCCTTTTTTATATTTATTACATATTAATTAGATATAATACAAATAAAACAGCAATGCAAGCAAAGTCTGACTACTTCAAATTTTTTGGCACATGATAAAAGTTGGTTTACCGCCAGTCTACCAGGTAACATGGGAGAGTAGCAACACGACACTAGGAAAATTTGATGCAATAGTATGATCATTGACTTCACAGCAAGATGCACCTTTCAACACCTGATTCTTGTATAATATGAACTGGAACATAACTATGTAAAACTTGCTTTCCAATAAATTCCCAGGACATAATATATAATTCTCCACATGTAGCTCATATTGCACAGGGTTGGCAACAAGTCATGGTGGTATAAATACTGTCACATAAAAGTATTTATTACCTCACTATAACTCTCAGCAATCTAAAAACAACACAAAATTCGTATGGGACTTTATCTTTATGATCTAAGTTACATTTTCCACATTGTTGAGAGTGTATGAAGGGGCACCAGCACCAATTGACTTAGGAAGATTACCAGACCATTATTTCTGGAAGGTGCCTCCCCGATGGCATAGTGGTAACATTATTTCCTTGTAGACTAGGTGTCCCAGGTTCAATACCTGGTGGAAGCACATAGTGGTTCCCACTTTAAACTGTAGGTCGAGTCCCGATTAGCCTTTCTGTGCATAAGGTGGACTTAAAACACCAATTCAATATTTCCAGAAGATAGCATGTTGTGTTCTATCTTTGAGAGAAATCAATCTAGCTTCATTAGAAGTAGTCCAACACAAAACTAGTTGGAAGTTTACATTGTCACGTTGAAGAATGATGTGTGCTCAAATATAGAAATTTTTACATGGTATGTGTTGATTTTAAATGCATGTAATGTGCTTTAGAAATGAATTTTTGACAAAAGTTAGGGAAGGAAAAAAAGCACGTGTGACATACTCTGTCAGCAATATAGCTTATTCATATTGAATGTCCACATGTGGTTCTAAAGTAAGGCTGCATTCAGGGCCGGATTAAGACGAAATTGGGCCTGATGCTTGAAATCTTCAGTGAACAATAAACACAACGACGTTATAGTTATGTCACAGCGCAAAGAATAAGAGTAACTGTGTGTCTAGGCGTCCGAAATTGAGGCTCAAATTTCATTCTAAGGTTTATTTTTAGGTTAATATAACAAAAGAAAACTGTTCAGCTTTCAGAAAATTCTCGTCTGTTTTCATCTGGGCCTATTTCAGGAATGGGCCTAATGCTGCAGCATCAATAGCACCCACCTTAATCCGGCCCTGGCTGCATTACTTCACTATAGTAGTTTAGTGAAGTAGTATGCCTATGCAATAGGTGCTTTTGGATTAGCCAGTGGGTCTCTTACAGGCCACCTGTATTTATTTCCATTGACTTCATTATTATGGTGGATGAAGAGTAGAATATAAAGGATGTTAAAAAAATTAATGTTAAAAACTGTACTTACGTATGCAAGTATGTTGTTCCTATTTTCTTTTCTTTAGAACTACATTTCGGAGACTAACTATCCCCTTCTTCAGATTCAAATGAAAAAACTAGGTTCTTAACATAGTACCACGTCGAAATGTAATAAAAGGATCGTGGACAATGGTTGGTGTGGATACATTACGCCCCAGACGTATTTTCAAAAGCTTGTCATTCACTAAAAACTTGCACAATTGACGTATTCTCATGTTAAAAACGTTAAAAAACTTTAAAAAACCTGTGTGTATCACTATATACAACTTGCAGGTATGGCTTTTTCTTCTCAACTGTATATAGTGATACACACTTGTTTTTAGTTTTTTAATGTTTTTAACATGAGAATAGGTTAATTGTGCAAGTTTTTAGTGAACGACGAGCTTTTTAAAATACATCTGGGGCGGGGATATAATATTTTGATGTATCCACACCAACCATTGTCCACAATCCTTATATTACATTTCGACGTGGTACTATGTTAAGTACCTAGTTTTTTTTCATACGAACCTGAAGAAGGGGATAGTTAGTCTCCCAAACGTAGTTCTAAAGAAAGGAAAATAGGAACAACATACTCGCATACGTAAGTACAGTTTTTAACATTAAATTTTTTAACGTCCTTTATATTCTGGAATTGTGAGTAATACGAACCAAACCTACAAAATGCCATGAAGAGTAGATTTGTAGTTGAACATTCCTGAAAATATGAGTTTGTAGTTTGTTGGTTGGTTGATGAAACATTTCTGTATTTGTAGGTTTTGTGCCTGTATATTAGAGGTTACAGCAGCAGTATACAAAAGGATGATGTTTACGTTGTTGGAGCAGCTCGTACACCTATTGGTTCCTTCTGTGGCTCTCTTGCTACCGTCTCGGCTCCTCGTCTTGGTTCCATTGCCATAGATGTAAGTAACTTTGACAGCGAGTTATTCATGCCGTAAGTGATGTGCTGCATTTGCATCACTGATACTGTTGACATTTGGTGTTCTGTTATTAATAGGGCACGGATAATTATGTACTAAAAAAGAAACAAAATATGTGCATATATGTGGGTCATTCAAAATGTCCCTGAATCTCAGTTTTGAAATTAAATGCAATGTTATAACTTATCGTATCTTGTGGGTGAAGAATCTAAATTTGTCATTTACATAAAAATTCGAGTATTATACATAATTAGGGTAGAAGGTATTTTACATATTGTTCGTTTATTATAACTTTTTGATTTCCTTTATTTTTTTTTTCAATTGTGTCCCACCCGTGACACCAAAGAACAAATAAATTCCCCCTCAACTAGAATATTCAAAGGTCAATTACCTTCTTTCTTTGTGTTAAATAATTTATTTTTCATCATTTGACAATTCACAGAGATTAAGTAAACAGGCAGTGTTTCGTCTGTCCTACCCTTGACACAAAATTGTTCACTTATAGCTATAAATCTGGGAAAGTACGAGGGTGTACCCAAAAGAAACCAGATTTTTTTTTAAAAGCCATGTTTTTTTTACAAAACAACCTTATCACCTTCAAAGTACTCTCCATGACACTTAATACATTTGTCCAATCTGTGATTCCATTCTTGGAAACTCATCTGTTGTGATGGCTGACAGCTCCTTCCTAGTTTTTTCTTCACCTCTTCTATGTTGTCAAATTGCTGTCCCTTCATGTCCCTCTTCATTCGGGGAAACAAAAAACAGTCGCACAGATTGAGGTCAGGTGAGTAGCACAGGTGCATTGTCGTGGTGGCACAAATTTCGCAGCGACCCTTCTCATTCCCAAATCTTCTGTTAAAATTTGCTGAACCGAGCTCCAAGATTGTCCAGATAACGTCCCCAGCTTTTCAATGGTCCATCGTCCGTCTTTGAGCAGAAGTTCACAAATTTTGTCGACATTTTCGCCCGTTCTGGAAGTTGACGGACGTCCAGAACGAGGTTTGTCAACAATCAACATGTCACCTTTTTTGAAGCGAGAAAACTACTCGTACACTTGAGTTTTCCCCATAGCGCTGTCCTTGTAAGCTGTGTTCAATATCACAACAGTTTCTGCCACCTTTTTGCCCGAGCAGGAAACAAAATTTCACAGCCGCATGCTGTTGTCTTACATCTGCCATCACAAAAAACGAGGTGCGAGCTAAACTGCTTTTACGAAAAACAATTACCGTGACCAGAGACAACCTTCCCCCGCGAAGCCACTGAGTGTACTGAACTCACAATGAGTTGCTCGATGCTTGCCTAGCGGGAAAAATTCGTACTATGGATGCTCCACCCAGCGCAGCACCATTCCGTTTTTTTTTTTTTTTGGTACCCCCTCGTATTTTAAGGGTAGTTATATTTAATCAACAGTGTTAAGCAAGATGGGTTGATTTAAATCACTTGAAATAAATAATTTATAGAATAATGTACGTACATCAGGATTTTGTAGATATCAGAATCACTTTTAGTGAAAATATATTAATCTCATAATCATTTAATACTGTTTATTAGGCTCTAAGAAAGGAACAAAATATATGTAATGATGGGGTGAAGCTCACATGAATATGTAAACTGTAAACACAGTTAAATTTTTCTTGATTTAAAATTCAATAATTTTTATAGGCAAAAAGTGTAAGCAATTTGTGTAGAAAAATATACAAAACACTAATCATGTTAAACCATAAATAGTGTCATTATCATTAAACTGTAAATAAACATGACAGCTGATATTTTAAGTTACAATTATAGAGTACATACAAAATGTTTCATTTCCACTGGAAGAAAAGTTACTGAAATGTTGTATTATAGTTTCATTAACAAACTCAATAAACATTTCCATAGTAGGTTCATATATGCAGTATTAGAAACTGAAAAATGTATATTTACATACCAGGTGTATAAGCTTAAATCTGCTGTTTTGTAGTCAGAAAAACACATGGTTTGTTCATAGAAAGCAACAAGAAATTTATTCAAAGTACTTGCCCTCGCGAGCTACACATTTTGCCCATCTCTCGGGCAATTTGTGGATACCACGCCAAAAAAAGTCCTTCTCTTTCGAGGCAAACCACTCATCAAGCCATTTTCGGACGTCTGCATACGAATCGAAGTGCTGCTCAGCGAGGGCGTGGCCCATCGACGAAAACAGATGGTAGTCGGAAGGGGCCAGGTCTGGTGAATAGGCGGGATGGGGTAGCACCTCCCAGTTGCGTGTCTCCAAGTAGTTTTGGACCAGTCTTGACGTGTGTGATGGGGCGTTGTCGTGGAGGAAAATCAGCTTGTCATGTCTTTCTTGATAATCCGGTCTTTTGTCACACAGAGCACGGTGCAATTTGATCAGTTGTTGGTGGTAGCGGTGGGCAGTGACAGTTTCACCAGGTTTCAACAGCTCAAAGTAGACGATGCCCTGTTGATCCCACCAAACACACAGCATCGTCTTCCGGCCGAAGCGATTTGGTCTCGAGGAAGATGTTGATGGTTGGCCGGGATCAACCCACGATTTCTTGCGTTTAGGATTCTCGAAATATATCCACTTTTCATCACCAGTCACAATCCGATGCAGGAAAGACTTTCTTTTTTGTCTGGCAAGCAAGATTTCGCATGTGTTTTGGCGTCTCTCCAGCTGCCGATCGGTCAATTCATGCGGCACCCATTTTCCGATCTTTTGAACCTTTCCCATGGCACGTAGACGCATGGAAATGGCTGCTTGAGTAACACCCAATTGCTCGGCAAGCATCTTTTGCGTTTGGGTATCGTCCTCGTCCAAAAGAGCCTGCAATTGATGGTCCTCAACCTTCCTGGGCCGATTTTCACGCTTCTTGTCGCTCAGGTCAAAATTGCCGTCTTTGAACCGACGAAACCAATCCCTGCACGTTGTTTCCGATACAGCACTGTCACCATAGGCCTCCACAAGCATTCGATGCGATTCGGCAGCCGATTTCTTCAAATGGAAGCAGAAAAGCAGAGCTTCCCGCATATGCTCTTTTTCTGGCACAAAACTAGACATGCTTACCACAGGAACACTGTCTGTTGTTGTCTGCACGTGCTAACGATGTGCACTGATTTGTGTTGGCAGATGTCCAACTCATAAAAACACCAGGTATGGCGTGCTCATGGTAGCTTCATACGCTCACTAACGCCATCTATGAGCAAACAGCAGATTTAAGCTTATACACCTGGTATATTTTTTTATTTGCTTTAATCAAACTGTTAAAATATGAGTCTTGTGCCTAACCCTAAATGCCACCAAAGCCTACTTTATGCTCAGACAGTCTAATTGGAACTGACTTATTGTATAAACTGGTATCTGAACCTTTGTGTATCGAAAATCAAACACGGAACACCTCGATTACCAGGAGATTGTAATGCCATCGAGTGTAGCGTTCCAACATGAACGCGGGGATAGGTTTTCATGACCGGGTTATGCTACTCATTTGTAGCTCCCAAATTTCCTAACGATGGTGGGCTGTAACCGGTTTCATACACAGGCCGAAATCTCAGGAGAAGTTGTTGCGCTTCCCCAGGACACTCATGCCTATGCAAGCCCAAAGCATGGCACCTTAGAACGCACGGTGTGGGACGGAAGTGCTGATTGCAGTCCTTAAAATACACTTGAAGTTCAGCAAATGTGTAAATATACCTAGATACCTTTACCCTAGAAACAGGACAGCATGAATAACTATGCAAGACATTCTAATATATGACTGACTCTACCATATCGCTGCAGATTTTCAAATTCTGCTATCAACAGGGAAAAAATTTATTATTCTGATTGTATGATACATGTGATCCAGAAAACACAAAACACTACTGTACTCTTTATTTAGAAAAAGTATGGAAATTTCCATAATAATTTGGATGTGAATTTGAAAATTGGGGAGGGGGGGGGGAGGGCGACGTGAAAATTTTCTACCCCTGGTCTTAACTTAGAAATACATGCCAGTTATGAATTGAAAAGTTTACAACATACAGAGTCTGTTTACTTCTGATTGAATGAAGGCAAATTTCAGATGGTTGGGGTTATTGAAAATGGAAGTAAATTATACAGGGTGTCATTTTAATGGCGCCCACGGACCACAGATTCGTATAGAGGACATCAAAACAAACAACTTTTCTCAGTAACATTTTTCTCGTTGGTGCGTCGATTCAACGCCACAGCCATTCAAAAAAGACCGTTTTGCCGCCTGGATGCTGGCAACCCAACACAACATTTGATCGCATCTGTGACGTCATTTCCTGCTGCGAAACAGCATACGGAAGGGTTGCAAGTAACACGCAAATTTTGTGAAAAATGACAAACTACCAACCACATTATTAGCTGTAAAACGAAGCGAGAAACCCGTCCAGAAGACCGAACATCATAGCCTACCAGTCAGAAGATCAGCAGTCATCTCCGGGGAAGGGGGAAGTGAACCAACGATATGAGAATGGTAAAAATACGTATTGAAAATGAAGTGTCAATATTGGATTTTGTCTCAACCTACATATCAAATATCAACAACAATACATTTCATTGGACTTACAGCTTACATGTGGCTGTTTACGCCCAGTTACATGGCAAATATTTACAAATCTCGTTGCAAGGTTGATATCTACAGGTTTGTGTCCAGATGCCATGTGGTACGTTTGTGCTGATAAGAGAAGTATCCGAGGTTTACGTTGTTACATTACGGCTAAGACACGTACAGTGGGGTCATTAAGTATTACCAAGCAAATTGTCCATCACCCCGTTTACTCCCTTTGTTTTATGCCATGAGAGCTTCAAGTACTGACACAAAACACCAAACAATCTGGTTACAACCTCTGAACCAGTATACGTAAAAATATAGTCCTTAAAAATACGTGGGATGAGGATAAAAACCAACGAAAATAGTCATGGACAATTTGCTGAGCAATACTTTTGGATCCCGCTGTACAGCCACAGTAACAATCTAATGATGAATCACTAGCGAATATACTGTCCTGTTCACAGTTGCAAACTATTACATGTGTATCCCGTGCATAGATAAACACAGTCGTCGGAGAGCTTGTATTACTACTACTTATATCCCTGTATTTTCAACCATTTTTGCCACTTGCCTCATAATACCCTGAATATACATTATATTAACCTATGTGTTGCTTGCCTTTGAAATTTTGAGTTCTTTCATTTCTATTTTGTCATCTGTTCAGTGTGTCACAGACAACTAGTATCAAAAGGACAAAGTGGATAAGACTAAATTGTAGATGACAACTTGGTAACTAAATTTGCAAATATTTGACATGTAAGCTGAGACAAAATTCGATATGACCACTTGCACTTGTATTCTATTATCTTTCTACCATTTTTCGTATCGTTTGTTTACTTCCTGTTAGGTTACAGAACGTGTTTTCTCGTTTTGTTTTACAGTACATAATGTGGCTGATTGTAGCTATGCCATTTTTCACAGAATATGTGTGTTCCTGGCAACCCTTTAACGCATCGCTTCACGACGGGATATGACGTCACAAATGCAATCAAATGTTGTGTGTGGTTGCCAGCATTCAGGCAGCAAAACAGGCTTTTTTTAACGACTGTAGCGCCGAAACGACGCACCACCGAGAAAAATGTTACTGAGAAAAGTTGTTTGTTTTGATGTCCTTTACACATTTCCGTAGTCCGTGGGTGCCATTAAAATGACACCCTGTATAAATTTCTTACAATATCTAAGTGTCTGCATTGGTAAGAGTATTGGCAGTACTCTGTGTTTAAAATAGATTTGTCTTTTTAACTCTAGTGTCAATACAAGAATAATGAAATATATTTTTTTACGACAGGCAGCAGTTCAAAGATCTGGACTTCCGAAGAAACACATCGAAGAAGTTTACATGGGGAATGTGTTACAGGCAGGTGCAGGTCAAGCTCCAGCCCGACAAGCTGCATTGTTTGCTGGTATGTAGATTGAATTGTAATGTCAACATACTAAATGGTTGAACACATGGCCGTAGCCAGGAAAAATTTAACAATTATAAAATTTCATAATAAAACAATTTATTCCAAAATTAATTATCATTATTGCTGTTATTTTGTCCATGAAGGGACTTTCCTACTCGGTCTATCAGATGAGTGAATATGCAGCAATTTTTTTTCTTTCTTTATGTTTCATGCAGTGTGTACTGAAATGCATAGTTATTTTGTCATTAAATTTTTGGCACTTTCAACAAAAAGCTTAAAAAGTTGGAGGGAAATTTTAGTCATAAAGTTTGTTGTTTGACCAGTCATATAAAACTTATTTTTTCATTTTTAAAACTGTGCAACCAGTTATTCTTTGAATTAAATGGTAAAAAATTAAAAAAGAAAGAACATAACCTGGTGCTTGTGCTGTAACCTGAATTTTTCAATCTTGAGGCAGTTTTTATTTCATTATTCAATACTAACTAGATGATCTTTATTTCTGTTCTTAACAATAAAAAATATCAAACGTTCTGCTATTTTGTAACTTGCAATAAATGATGAACTGGTTTTTGCTCAAGTTTCAGGAATTGCAAATGTTGGAAAATTCTAGCCCGATTGTCTTAGAATTGTCTTCCAGTTGTATTTTTTTGAAGCTTTAAAAAAATTTTTGAAAATGTGTTACAAATTTTGGTTTCTGAACTACTATTAATCCAACATGCCAGAAATTTCGGGGTGGTGGGGTTGGACCCTAAAAAAACCCTTCTAAATATTGCCATGACTGAATAGAGAAAAGCATTGGGTCCACAATTATAAACATTCAGAATTATTTGATTTCCTGTAACCTACCCCAGAACTCCTAATTCACACCTCAATATTTTCATGTACAGACCAGATGTGCTGATGTACGTTGATTAGTAAAAATCCTTTTTTTTATATGGCAGTGTTAGAATGGAATGATTTAGAAAACTTTTCCTCTTGAAAAAATATTTTTAATTACATACTTTCCAAGATATGTATTTTCCTATGAATTACATATTACATTTGCAATTTTTCTCAATATTTTATCTATTAACAGGAAAAAATTGGGTATAAATGATTTAGACTTCGTCTGCTTAAAAAAATAACATGATTATCTTTATGTTATGCTTATGTTAGCATACAATTCTTATAACATTTAGCTTGATACATAGTAGGCATTAGCATCCCAATCCATACAACAAGCAAGGCCATGGGTTTTTAACCGTTGACTATCCTCAATGTGGCAACAAACTGTACAAGTTGGAGACACTGTTCGGTAGCTACCACTCGAACACACTGCCTCTTTTTCTCCCCCATCAACCAATCCAGCTTGGTAAAAGTAGGCACCCCGGTGTACGGCTTGCATTTCCCCAAAGGGTGTATAAAATATGCACACCCACCCCATCAACTCACTTTTCTGCTTCATAGTGTAGAAAGTGTTCATTATCTGTCATAGATGACTTAGCAGGTTTGCCGACAGCTGTGAATCACCATACTTCTCACTGTAATGGCCTGTTTTAATCACATGTCTTAATAGACTTTTGATTTTACTTTATATTGCATTTTCTGGTTTTCACACTTCACAGGTAGCCTAGCTAGCTTAAAATCTGGGTTGTTAAAGGTTCAGGAATTGTAAATAAATTCAATTCCGGTGCAGGAGAGAAAATCAGAAAGCGTAAATTGTTTCTGGACTGCAAATAACTTTTTATCATTAAAGTATTCCAATTTGGACCCGCAACCTTTTTTCCGGATCAATTTAAATACTGTCCAAATTTGGTATTGAAATTAAACAGTGCCCAATGTGGACCGAATATAAATTGTGCACCACTGTAAGACTCATGTCAACTAGTTTATTGGTCACGTAGTCACCTGTAACAGAGTCTGACCTCTGGCAGCATAGAAATGAAACTTCATGGCATGGTGCATATTTAGAACCCCATTTGAATCAAATGGAATAATACTTTGAGTTAATCAGCTTTATTTGTAGGTAACTAAATTTGAATATAAAAAAAATAATCCTGTGCGTAACAGCCCATGAAGGGCCTTGGCTTATGTACCAGTCTCCCTCCCACGCTTTCCTTCGTCACCTCGAAGAGTGGAGATCTTCAACCAGGATTGGAATAGTCAGTGGAGTCTGCCCGACGTATCCCCAGCTCCCCAATTTCCTCACATGGGTGGGTTGCCACCGGCCCTATACACAGGCTGAAAATTCCCGGAGCCTGAATCCGGGATCGAACCCATGCCGTCCTGCAGCCACCGTCCAAAGCAAGGTGCCTTAGATCGCACGGCCACGGAGGATGACAACTAACATGAATTGAATAACCCTGTATAAAGAACAGTTTTATGTTCAAAATGTAAAGACTGACTAAAAAGATATGGAGGCCAGATAACATATCTTTAAATGGTATCGGAGGGTTTTTGGTACTAATTTATCACTAGGTTACAAATAAATTTGTCAGTATTTGATTTTTTTTGTCAGTAATTTTAGACCCTTCCTTTCCTGTTGAAGCAAATTTCTCTCTCTTTTAATTTCAGGTCTGTCCAACTCAACTCCTTGCACGACAGTAAACAAAGTTTGCGCCTCGGGAATGAAAGCGGTGATGATGGCAGCCCAGAGCTTGATGTGTGGCCATCAGCAAGTGATGGTGGCAGGGGGAATGGAATCAATGTCCAACGTTCCATACTACTTGAAACGTGGCGCAACCCCCTACGGAGGCGTCGGCTTATCTGTAGGTTCTACCTCACAGGACTCCTCCGTGGTAAAACAAATATTATAATTTAAGTAGGGATCTTGTTGCCAGTAGGTTCCGCTAGACAGGATCGCAGTATGGTAAAGTAGATGTCAGAATTTCCTTGCAGGAAAGCTTCTGTTGGCTTATGCATGAGGTTATTATCTATAGAAGTATACTTTCCTGAATTCTTATTAAAATATACTTAAATGCATTGCACAGGAAATATCTATATTTCCAGTTTTTTGGTAATGAATTGTAATGTAAATGGTCACCAAAAAAAGGCACCCTGATACACCAATATTTTAGCAGCTTCATCTTGATGTAAGCAGTGTTCCAGTAAAACCCAAACATGATGTAGCGACCTCCGTGGTGCAGTGTTAGCACAGCATGCTATAACAGCAGGAGTCTCAGGTTTGAATCCTGGCCTGGGCATGGGTGTTCTTTGGGAGTGACCCTTCATTACATCATCACTCATTTTGACCTTTGCAATTAGCCAAAAGTGGGAAAAAGCAAAGTAAAATAAAGAAAATTAATAAAACATTTCATCTGCTCAGTTTAGGATCACATCTTTGTAGATTTACCTCTCTTTATGGCCATGTTTTAGTATGAGCCACCTATTTCTTGAGTAGGTGCTGGAATATTTACAGGAACCCCATATTCTGCTTGTGTGAGAGCTACAAAGGCTTTCTACTTTCATATTTTTGGAGGGATTTTATTCCATGCATGTTTAGCAATCTCATGTATTTTTCCTCAACAAACTTCTATTTTATGTGGTATGCACTATAGTATATGTATCAACACATTGTATTTCTTCATAGAATCATAAAATTTTGACTAGATAGAACAACTCGCAGTCTTGTATGGTGTAATCATGCTACATATTATTTCATCAGTAAATAGTAATATGTTGAAATTAGAGTAGTGATAAAGTTTGTTATTTTTTCTCAAAATGTAAATGAAGTGAAATGTGATAATATCTACGTATCTACAAGGGTCATGCTGAAGGTAATGAGCAACAATTTTTCATGAACCAAGTTTTGGTTTTATTAAAGATAAACATGCTTCATCACAATCTACAGACTTTTCATTACTTTCCAACAGTCTCCATTTCTTTGCATGCATTTTCCCCACCTTTGTGGAAGCTTCAAAATACCCTTATGATAGAACTCCGTTCCAGCTGCTCGCATACACTGCAGAGTGCGGGTGTGAATTATTTACTTTCCAGGATGTTTATTCCGCAATGCACGGCGGAGCTTGTGAAGTGTTTAGATGTAACGGCAAGAATTTATGGTTTGTCCAGTTTCAAGAAATTCAACCAGAATGCACCCCTCGGCTTTCCATGTTGCATTCTGTGGAGTCACGCTGAAATCTATTCTGAATTTTAGCAGCAGGAATTCCCTCTTTAACAAGGAATTCAATCTCCTCATGTTATCGAAATGAAACATCACTGTCGGCCATTTTTAAACAACTGACTGAGCTCACGTGATCAAAGCTAATGATGTCACACTACCTCGACGCGTTCAGTAAAGTCTATATTTTGTGGTGATTTACTTTGTTTGCATGTATTGATGAATTCTGTTTTTTTAAAAATTGTTGCGCATTACTTTCAGTATGCCCCTCATATTTTTTTTCCACCGATTGAAGACATTCGTTTTTCCCTTCATTCATCCAAGGCAGACACAGCATCTAAAATGTCTCGCATTGTTTAATTTTCATAATTATGGATAGAATAATACATTTTCAAGACGTGGTAAGTTGATAACATCAAATGTTTTCAAACCAAAATAGTTACTGTCTTATGCAAACAGTAAAGAATGTGGGGAGGTACACCAACTCGCATTTGTGGATGCAGCAAGTGATCCTGTGTGGTGCAAGCTTAATGCATCCGTGCTATCGGTGAAGCCTCCTGCATCACTTGATCCATCCTTTCTGTCCCTCTTAGCATGCTACAGTACCACTTATCTCTCCGCTGTATGAGAGCACCCTTCCACAATTACAGGTTGATCAGACATGAAGTCTGTTGTTAAGATGATGGCAACTAATTGCATTGAGTTTGAATGTTTTATACATTCCTTCAGTGAGTTAATGTTTTTATTTTATTTATTTGTGCCCTCTTTTTCTTTCAATGTGTGCACTGGTTGCTAGTAAAAACCAGTTGTTAATAATTTGTGTCTTATTACCTTTATATACATAAAGTAATATGTTGGAATATTTAGATTTACTCATATACCTTTTTTTTTCACTTAGCAACTTGTGCTGCAGATAAATTGAATTGAATAGCAAATATATGTGAACTGTGTAAAAGCAATATACTGTACTTACATTAAAACACAATACAGTTTTTCATTGTTCAGGGGTTGAAAATGATTGGTAAAGTCAGTAAATGTAAGTTTTACATCCTTCTCTCTAATTTGCTCAAGTAAAGTTTTTTTTTTCATTACGCATTTAACATGTTAACTGCCACGTGAGTTATATTTAACTCATGCTAGTTGTACTCCCAGGACCTTGTGAAGCATATTTAATTCACATGTTTCTTTACTTTGGGAGCCTCGTGGTGCACAGGCAACTCACGCTACCGTGCTATAACATACATGTTGCATTAAGAGTGGCCCTGTGGACAAAATTTTGCAGATGGTTTGTGAAAATCTTATCTAGTGATGCTATTATTTATTGTAACAACTGGAAAAGCATGGATCAAATGGATAGATGTACATAACTTCTTTTATATTCATTTTTGCCTTTAAATCTCGCTTAAATCTGACAAGTATACAAAAAACATTTTCACTAACCATTTTCAAGTTTTTCCAATTGTGTGTTTGGCCTTGAATTATTTGAACAATATCGATACAATAGTACATGGCAGAATAATGTTAGAAATAACAAAAGACTCAATGCTCATAAAAAACAAATCATCAAGAAACATATTCCTTTAGTAAAAACAAACACACGATGAACATGATTTTGTCCAAAAACAATTTACAACATAAAAATGGCATGATAAATGAAGTTACTAACATTGGTCCTGAGCTTTCCACCCTGGAGTCATTATCCATGACTGATATTAGTGATTGCAGATAATATATAGCACTATGGAAATCAACATGGCACGTAAACTAAGGAAGCTTTAGCAGTTTATTTTCCCCAATTACTATTATTTCATATGTTGCTTTAGAATGTCAATTAGTGTATTTGATTGTAGTTGTGTAGTAAATGGGCAGTATAATGTATGTTAGTCATATAAGCAAAACTTGTATTAGTGTTGGTAATATTTCCATGACTGTGTGTAACTTACATTTTGAAATTCAATGTGATCTATATTCTAATGTATGATAATGTAATTTTCAGGATGGCATTGTTGCCGATGGGCTGACAGATGTGTACAACAATATTCACATGGGTATATGTGCAGAGAATACAGCTAAAAAGTTTGGACTAACACGTGCAGATCAAGATACTTACGCTGTTCAGAGCTACAAAAGAAGTGCAGAAGCGTATGGAAGTAAAGCTATTAATGACGAACTCGTGGAAGTGAAATTATCAAAGAAAGGTAAATCTGAAAATATGCAAGAGAATGTTACATGTAGGAGAGGTTTCTATTTACTGTGTAGCTTTTTCTTTTCCCTTTAATGGCTTCTGGGATATATGTAATTGACTTTGGGAACATACCGTGACTCGGTCAGGCCCATACCCGTGGGGGGGGGGGCATGGCTCCCCCCCTCGAACCATGAAATATTTAAATGTAAATCTATAAGAAGCCACAAAACATAGCATCAATGATTTTTTCAAATTTGTAAAAAAATCAATTTTGTTCTTGCATAAATGAATGGGTTTTTTGTGTAAAGAGGCAGGTTCGAGAAGTCTGCAGTTTGCAATATTGAGTAGTTTCAGTTGTATAACCATTGATTCAAGGCTACCAGCAGTATCAATTTCATCATATCATCGCTCATACTCATCGTTACGATTAGACCAGCTTTGCTGAAAAACAATGTAAAATAACCTAATTCAGTAAACTTCACATCATTTCTGATCTTCTCTGTCTTCCACATATTCTGATCTACCCCCTCCCCTTAAAAATAATTCTAAATACGAGCCTTATAGTAACATGTACAAAATGAAGATAAAACTCGAATACAGCACTAATAAAGTGTGAAATCTTATTGATCATTGTTAATAGAAAGCAATAATTAAATAAAATCTGACACTTAATAAAATCACTTCAACTATTTTGTATTTTATATATATATATATATATATATATATATATATATATATATATATATATATATATATATACACACACACACACACACACACATACATACCAAAACATCCTGGTCCACAACACTCCTTCACCACACATCCAACAACCCCCCGCCCATAAATGCAACCGCCCCAGGTGCAAGACCTGCCTCATCCTCATCACTTCTCACACCCTCCAGGTGCACACGGCCACTGGCAAATTTACCATCCATTCCAAAGGGACCTGCCGCCATGCCTCCAACCTTATCTACATCCTCACCTGCAACATCTGTGTTGATTTTACCTGGGGGAAACATCAACGGCCCTCAACCTCCGCATCAGTAACCACCGCTCCTCCACCCACAACCTGGACTTCACTGTCACCGTCCACACCAACCACCACAACATCAGTTTCAATGACTGCTTCCGGGTAGCGATCATCCATCTCCTACCCAAACCAGCCAACACCTCTGTTCGCAAAAGATGGGAGAGGGCCTATATATCGGCCATGAGTGCAATCACTCCACCTGGCCTGAACAAGGCCACCCAGTAATGCCCATCCCTCACCCACCTTCCCTCCCAAACCATCCCGTCCCTCCCGCCCTCCCAACTCTTCCTACACACTCACAGTTTATGACGAGCCTGGTGACGAAACAGTGTTGTTGTTTTTTCGTTCTACGCACCGCTTCTTCTTCAATGGGGACCTGGCAACTCTGCAGTGCCCCAACTTCCGGTTCCGTCTATTTCTCCTCACACCGATGATGCTATGAAATTAGCGAATATTTTGAATTTTTCTACTGTCCGGTGAGTGTTTCCTTTTACCTTCTTTGATTTTTACTTAGCCCTTTTGGCCCTCCTTGCTTTTATCCATTATATATATATATATATATATATATATATATATATATATATATATATATAACACAGCAATAGGGTTGAAATGGTGCCAGAAGGGCGGATAAATACAAATAATGAAGGAGACAGTAAACACTTACCACACTAAGTGTTTACTGTCTCCTTCATTATTTGTGTGTGTGTGTGTGTGTGTATATATATATATATATATATATATATATATATATATATTTAGTCTAGGAATTAATTCGTGAGGTTGTCACGCACACATTGAAGCTGCAGTTCAAACACAAAATACATAAATACTTAAGAAAAATATTGTCCATCGCGAGCCACCACTTTCGCCCATCTGTCAGGCAAGTTACGGATTCCGTGGCGAAAGAAGTCCTCATCCTTTGAAGCGATCCAGTCAGAGACCCATTTTTTGATATCTTCTGAAGAAGTGAACCGCTGTCCAATCAAATCGTTATTCATGCAATCAAACAAGTAGTAGTCCGAAGGAGCAACGTCTGGTGAATACAGCGGGTGGGGTAAAACTTCCCATCCGACATTTTCTAAATAGGTTTTGACCGGTTTTGCGACATGTGGGCGAGCGTTATCATGTTGAAAAATAAGTTTATCATGTCTGTTCTCCCATTCTGGTAGTTTCCTGGCCAGAGCTTGCTTCAAACACATTAATTGTCGTCGATAACATTCTCCATTAATAGTTTTACCCGGTTGCAGCAGCTCATAGTACACCACACCTTTCATATTCCACCATATGCACAGCATAACCTTTGCACAGTGAATATCTCGTTTCGGTTGTGACGGACCTGGTTCACCTGGCTTCACCCAGGCCTTTTTTCGTTTCGGGTTCTCGTAATGGATCCACTTCTCATTGCCAGTAACAATGCGATGCAAAAACCCCTTTCTTTTCTGTCTTTGAAGCAGCAATTCGCAAATGGTTTTTCGTCTTTCAACGTCTCTGTCTTTCAATTCTCTGTCTTTCAATTCATGTGGAACCCAATGTGACATCTTTTAAATCATTCCCATGGCTTTGAGGCATTTAGAAACTGTTGTTTGATCAACGCCTAATGCTTCTGCAAGTTCTTCCTGCGTTTGACACGAATCCTGATCGAGCAATGCTCTCCATTCTTCGTCTTCAAATTTTTTTGGCTGTCCAGGTCGCTCTTGGTCTTCCAGGCCGAAATCACCACTTCTAAACCGTGCAAACCACTTCTGACACGTTCGCTCAGCTAGCGCATGGTCACCATACACTTCCACCAAAATACGATGACTTTCGGTAGCACTTTTCTGCATGTTAAAGTAATGAAGCAGAACACCCCGCAAAAACACTTTATCTGGCACGAACTGCGCCATGTTCAGTTGACTACAAAATGCTGTTGTTGACACGTCAATCAACTGCCCTATACTACGAACGATGCGTGCTGACAGGAGTTTTCAACGCATGTGTGGCTACACGGAACTGTGGGGCGATACGCTCGTTACGCCATCTCTTGTTCAGGCGCACGAATTAATTCCTAGACCAAATATATATATTTGTAAATGAGGTTGGATGAATGGTAGGTGCCTTTAGGGTGAACTCACCTGCAGTGGTGGGAATCAGGATGATGGGGAAGGTGATGAGAAGGGGTGCGACCGAATATGACCCAAGGTTTATCCCGAAAGATGTCCCTGGTGTCAGGATTACTGTGCAGGATGGGAGGGAGGGAGTGGAGGGTATGTGATTTTCGTAATGTGGGGGTGGTATTGGGTGATCAGAGCTGGAGGGTTGGTTTTGGGTTGTTTGGTGCAGTTGTGGGAGGTGGCTCTTGTAATTTGTTTGTTGTTGAGGGTAGAGGGGTAATCACGGTTGGTTAGGGCTTGGTGCAGACATAGGTTGTAGTTTTGGTAGGATGGGGGGATGAGTTGAGGCGTTGGCCTCTGAGAGCTAGGGAAAATGGGATGGCTTTTTTGGTGGGGTAGGAGTGTGAGTTGGAATAGTGGAGATGCTGGAGGTGGTTAGTCAAACCACCATGAGGCTAGATTTGAAATAGGCTTAACATGTAATTCTAATTATAAGCCTTACTATTGTGAACAGAAATAGACTACTAATGTGTCCTAAACTAGGAAGTGTAGCTTTCCTGGCGACGTGATTTGAACAGGTGTTCTTGTGTTACCAGCCAGGTTAAATCAGCGTTAGCTTCCAACGTTTCGAGCGCATACGTTGCTCTCATCTTCAGGGAATATCCTGTTTAGTCATGGCTTTCTTCAATAATAGTCATTAAAAAGCATTATTGCAAGCTAGCTCATAAGATACATAATGTACATGGGACCAATAAAAACTGTTTAGGGCTGTATGTTTAACATGGCTGCCTTAGTTTTGAAGTTTAATTTAGATTGTCTGTCTGTAGCAGATTGACACTTGTCATTTATTTGATATTGTTTTTATGATTCATGTAAACTTTTTATTTAAAAAAATGAATACATAATATCCTTTTTAAAAGAAAAATCAACATGTCATACAGAAGTGAGTGTATTATTTCATGACTATTCAGAATGTTTATCTTTTTCTTACAGAATATTATACTGTCATATTAGTAACAATAAGCTGTAATATTTATTTATTTATTTATTTATTTATTGAGAACAACAACAGGCAGAAGCCCAATTACAGCATTCTTTAAATCTGGCATTGTACTGATTCATAATAATTATAATAAACTTAGCTGATATAATTGTTCAATACAATACATTCGGTAAAGATGCAAGATACAATACAATATAAAATAATGTAGATATAAAATAGAATAAGTACAAGGATATAAATTGATTACTATATAGTTTTGTAACTGATTACGTCTACTGTCTTAAATCATTAAATGTATTGAGGATATTCATCGAAATTCCTTTAGGTTCATAGAAAATATGTCTATGTTTTTGTTCCTAGCTACTAGACTGTTATAACTTTTGCACATCCTATGTATGGGTAAATTTTTTAGTATGTCTGTTCTAGCCTGATTTGTTAAAAATATATCATTTTTGTGTGTCGTTCTCAGTAAGGGAACCCAAAGTCCGACTTTTGATAAGAGATTCGTTGCGTCAGTGTCGTTATTTATTAATTTCCACAGGAGTATATTTGCATGAAGTGTTCATTGTTCTTGTATCTTTGTGAAGCGAAACTCTGAAACAAGATTGTGCTCAAATGTAGGATATATTTTCTGTATTTTGAAGTTTATGTAGCGAAGAAATTTCTTCTGAACTCTCTCGATCCCCTTAATATGTTTTATCGTGTCTGTATTCCATACCACGGATGCATATTCGAGCGTAGGTTTAAAAATTAAAAAGAGTGGGTATTTTATAATTTCTTCACATCCTTTGATCACATAGGATGGTAATTTATCGGGTCCTACCGATTTCTTAGGTTTTAATTTCTTAATTGCATTTTCTACGTCCAAAATACTGATTTCTGTAAGATTTAGAATGTTCAAGGTCTCGTGTGCCATGTTTATTGGAGTATTTTTCGGTGGGGAATTCTTATATACTGATTGAAAGGACTGCGCAAAAACTTAATATTTCACCTTTTGTTTTTAATATATAACCAAAACAGGAAGCTATGTTTTTGAATGCTTAGCTCGAAGTTCGCAATGTATCACTTATAAGCATAATCTATTTCTTCCCTAATTTCTGCACGTAATTCACTAAATTTATGGTAATGATATTACCTATTTCCTATCTGTTGTTTCCATTTCTTATGGTGGTACTGCTTGGTGTTAATCATTTTGATAATACTTTTATTAAACCAGCATGGATATTTCCTTTTGCTATTTTGCTTTAGAGGGACATATTCATCAAAAAGTTTGTAAATAATTTCATAAAACGCATTCATAAATATGCATGCTGTCTAAAAATTCTGAATTGGTACATTCTTATAAATTCCAGTGGAACCTTGATTTTGCTTTTTTTCAGGGTGCCAAATTCAAAGAACTTAAAATGCAGGGAAATGAAATCTGGGAAAATTGTATATCATTTTGCTCTACTGGGACCATGAATGTATAATGCAGGAAAATGTTATGTTAAACTGGGGAATGTAAAGTTGGCATTCCACTATATTTACATAAATGTTGCCCAAGTGTTTAAATATGAGAGTTACATTGATCTAACCAAAAATTTGTATCCTGTATTGTAATAACAGACGGTTACCGTATTGGATTTTTTTTCAGGAAAGGAAGTTGTTGTGAAGGAGGATGAAGAATATAAAAGAGTTGACTTTAATAAATTTCCACAACTGCAACCAGTTTTTCAGGTGTGTATGCTCGTTATATGTTGTATTTGATTTCTTGTGGAATTAATGCAATTCATACATCTCTTATTACTAGGGCTAGGAAGCTGATGACAAATCATCTTTTTTTCTGCACCTTGAAGTCAATGCTAAATCTGATAGTAGTCAGTTTCACTTTAGTTAGAACCATATCTAAACAGAACAAGCTAGAATTTGTTTCTATGCAGTGTGGATCATATTAAATTGAAAGCAAATCTTCCAAGAGGTTGACTACTCACCGGAAATTCCTTGCATTCCGGAAATTACGCGTGGATTCTATGTTAATTTTTCTCCGTAGACCTGAAAAACTACAACTTTTATTAATCCAAATGAACTTGTACATTTACAAGTGCTTCGAGGCAAGTGTTTCACAGTTTAGCTTTTATTTTTATCAAGAAAGGAAAATAAAAGAAGAAGCCTTGTGGAAAATAAAACTGAATTCTCTCAATCCATTTACTTTGTTAATGTTCTTTCCAGAACAATCTATCTAACAGACAGAAGATTATTGAGAGATGTCTTGAAGTTGAATAGGTAAATTCGAGCTTGAAATGTTGATACCACTAACAATTTTTCGTAGATTAGTATATTCCGTAACGTTTCTGATTTGTGTTTGAAGATGTATTTGGAGTCTTGAGTATTTGAAATGGCAAATGTAAACTCCGTACCTTGAATTAAATATTGTAAATATATGTACTGTTTAATTGAATTAGAATTTCTGAATGCATTGAAATCTCGCAGACCCTTTATATTGTTAATATATTTGTGTGTGGGTGGTGAGAGGCAGTAATACCGAAGGTGTTGAAATATATAAAAAAAAAATCTGCTTGTACCCTTGAATTTTTGGAAAGTTCACCTTGAAAACTGGTAATTATACTTGGATTTTATCATGGTCCTAAAGTGGCCATCCTGTCCAAGTTAATTAGAATATTGTTTATTTCGTGTTAGGGCTTCTGCATAGCTGATTGGTTAGTAGTCTCACGTTTAGAAAACTCATAGGTTCCATCTCTAATGCGAGCTCCAAAATTTTGATGGTGACTCAGCATCTTGAGGATACACAAAGTAGTAGTAACAGACCAGGTGTAGAAAGCCAGGTAACAACTGTGTTAATGTACTTGATGCATTGACAGGGTGTTTACCGGTCTGGAAAATCTGGAAATGTCAAGGAATTTACTTTTTCTGGAAATGTCTGTTTGGAAAAATCAACATTTTGTAGTAGTACACTATACTGAGTATTGCTGGTAGAAGCAATGGGGTCATGTTTTGAACTATTTTCATGCACTACAGTATATGGCTATTAGAATTGCCCACTTCCTTTTGCAATTTTGAGTTGTGTTTGATTATTAGGATTAATACAGACACTATTACTAAATTTTACTATAATTATGCATTATTTATGGCAGAATTGTTATTTTTTTTATTTAAAAGAAAATGTTAACCATAAGTCAATATGTGCGAAGCAAGTATTACGTAAAAGTTCGCCCCTGGTACTCCTTCCCAACAGTCAATTGTTGTTCAGGTTCCCTTCTTGTTATCACTTTTACATGTGAAGTGAATATTCTAAAAACTTGGCTAAGTGGAATTATAAATGTGGTGTTAGCAAAAAGACAGTGACTTCTTACACAATGTTTAAATACAGGGTCACCGAAAATGAATGGTGGGGTTTCATGGGATCTCTGTGAAGTATATATTGTGTGTAATGCATTGAAAGTGCTTTTATTTTATTCAGGCACTGAAAGAGATTGCTTTCATGCATTTTTATTTTCTGTCATTGTTGTCTTCATAATAGTCACTGTTCTTAAATTTATCATTAAATTCGCTGTTAGCATGCTACAGAGACTTGACGATGAACCAGAATTTCTTGAAAATATCATCTTCTCGGATGATGTCACATTCCATGTGAGCAGTTGTGTAAATCTGCACAATTGCCAAATTTGGGGCTCTGAATATTGACATGGAACACACAAACACATTTGAGATTTTCTTAAGGTCAACGTCTGGTGCAGCCTAATTTTCAGCAAGATTTTTGGCGCTTTCTTTTTTGTTGAAACTAACATCAACTCCACTGCGTACATCAACATGCTACAGAACGTTGTGTTTCCTCAAATTGAGAAAATGGAAATGAAAGATTCGAGTAACAGATCCTCTTGTCAACAAGATGTGCGAGAAGAGTTGAATCGTCGATTCCCAGAACGGTAGATTGGCAGAAGTGGACCCATTCTCAAAAATGAAAATTGATAATCTTGACCATCTCAAGGAAAGAATCAGGCAAGCAATTTCAAATGTTACTCCAGACGTTCTTGCCAAAGTGTGGAGAAAGACTGAATATCGCTATGATGCGTGTCGTGTTGTTAATGGCACATATTGAAACTTACTAATCTTATTCATAATTGGGGAAAGAGAGACACGCGGTAGTATATAAATACGGAGAAACTAGTACTCACTTTTATCCGCGAAGCTGATACTAATCTTGTTTGTAATATTTTTGATATTTTTGAGAGACTGGACAAAATAGAAGCACTTTCAATCCATTGCACATAGCACATACTTCACAGAGACCCTATGAAATCATTCATTCTCGGAGACCCTGTGCATGAATTACTCTAATAGCTTTAGTCTGGAAATGTTTGGTTCTTGATATGGAAAACCTGGAAAAGTCAGGAAATTGTGCTTTTACGAAAATGTAGAGACACTGATGGACCACACGACACCCAATGTAAGAATTTCTGTGATACTCATTAAAGGTAAAAGGTAAAGTGTTCCCCTGTGCATAGCACCACGCCATGAAGGCGTATAGGGGGTGTGGGGGTAACGCCCCACACTTTCTTGATCCGGTCGTGAGTGGGGGTGATGTGATCAGCATCACGCCCCTGACCGCCTTTACCCCCCAGGGTTTCCCCCAGGTACCCATGTTATTCGACGCTGGGTGGGCGCCGGGGCCGCTTTCACCGTTAGAAAAGTTCCCGGATTTGAACCGGCCGGGGATCGAACCCGGGACCTTGAGCATGGTAGTCAGACGCGTTACCGACTGAGCCACCGCGGCCACAATTTGTTAACGGATACTCATTACCGTTAACAAATTGTTGTGCATGGAATTCAGCGTTCTTTATTTCATCAAGCTTTACAGAAAAAAATAAGTGTCATGATAGCATGTGTGTTAACATTCTTTGTACAAAATTAAGTGTTTCTCGTAGAAGTATTTGCTTCATGTAACCTTTATTTGCAGAAAGAAGGCACAATCACAGCAGGAAATGCATCTACACTGAATGACGGGGCTGCAGCTTTGGTCTTGATGACTGGCTCCAGCATTAGAGCACACAATCTCATACCTTTAGCTCGAATAGTAGCCTTCAATGATGCCGCTGTGGATCCAATAGATTTTCCAATTGCACCAGCTGTTTCAGTCGAACAAGTAAGTTGACATTAATTTTTTGACTCAAGAAACTGTCTTGACTCCTGTACTTTAACTTGACAAGTTTAAAAACAAGACGCTGCAATCCATTGTTTGCGCACCTCACATCACATTTCCCCACTCCATTGTCTGCAGGGACGTTGGTTTGCAGTGTTGCAACCTGGAGGGAGTGGAATCGTCTGAGAATTTTCAACGAAATTTGAATGTGAAAGGCATGAATTAGTATCCCCTCACCTAAGCTACCTATTGATTATGCTAAATTCTAAATACATTTTGATATTTTCCCTTTAAACCTTAAATGAATTAAGTTGTATTAGGGATATATTTCTTACCAGCATAAGAAATGTATAAAATAAAACGATAGAAAAATGAAAAATATATAAACGATAGAACTGAGCTCACCTCCTAAATGTTTTCCAGTTCTCCTTCTTCAGTTTCACTTTCCCACTCATCCGAGTCTGTGTCTACCGATGAATCTGTGTCCGTGTCTGAATCGGCTTCACCAAGTCTAATTATGAGTTCATCTACACGCTCGTCCATAAGTCCATCTCTTTCAAAGTAAGAATCTTTCAGCCAAGAGTAAAAAGCATGAACATTTCAATGCTTTAGAAAAGAACACAGGCAAGCGTGTTATCAGATTGCCTTCTCGTAGTGATTTTTGTACGATAAACAAATGAACCACCACCCCACGTTTAAAAAAAAACAAAACAGACCACTGCTCAATGTCGCCAGGGAGTCGTAACGTAACGAAATGGAACGGTATTTTCAATTACGGTTTCCGTTACGTTACAACCAGAAACAGAATAACTTTTTTCGTGAACAGAAACGTTACCTCAGGTATATGAACATTACGTTACAGGGGTGCATAACGGTACCGAACCATAACTGATCTCTAAAGGAGTAGGTCTTCACGTGACACTTTAACGTTACATCCATTGCCGGCAACCAGTAACGTTACAGGGTAAGAAAGAGGTTCATCACGTATTAACTAGTAACTTTAGTGTATGTGGAAAGTGATAGTAACGTTACAATTAACCAGTAACTTAATTGACGTCACGACTGTAAAAACGTTACACTTCTTTTTTTCAAAGCAACAACGTTATTTATAGCTGGTATCATACAGACGTTCCGATGTTAAATACCGTGTCCGATGCCGTGTTCCAGAGAGAATAACATAGGTCTCTCGTATAATTGTGCTCGTTACTTTTGTAACGTTACAGTTCTTTTCCTCCACAAAAGTCTGTTTCGGAAAAGTGATACACATATCCGTTACGAATAGTAAATACCGTTATCGAAGGCATTTTCGAAGAAGCCTCATAATTACGATCGGCAGCATACTAACATTACAGTATTTTGACCCCTTGAAAGTCACTAAGTTATAATACGTATTTTCGTTTTGGATGTCAGTGAAAAAATTAAATTGTAAAACAAAACGTTTGAAAACATCCGTAAACAAGATTTGGCGTGACAAAAGTTCTGGTTATTGGAATTTACTTATTAACTATGTATTTATCACACATATATTTATTTTCTGCATACTTAATCGCGTTATGTGAATTTGTTCTAATTTGATTATTTATGCAAGATGAATTTTAACATGTGCGTTCACTTTATACGATAGAAAAAACAATCGTTTGTTGAGGGAAAGCGTTTATATCTATCTATCTATCTCTCTCTGTTTACATGTGTTACATCATTTTTTTTAAAAAAAATACAGTTGTTTGGCGATGAGAATGATTCGTGCTTAGATTAAGCTGCTGAAGGACGAAACATAAAGGACCAACCATGGTCGAGCCAAAAAATCATCCGTACCACGCGTTCGTCTACCTAATCGAGAGGCAAGCTTTCTCCTATCGGAAGACGAAAAATAATTGCTTGCTGTGCGACCTTGAGAAGGCGAACAGAACTGATAGCAGCAGCACCACGGAAAATCTGAATACTGAAACTTTGTACACGTGACCTTCGAACACAAAGCATCCGAGTAGACAACGCCTTGGGGCGATATGAAAGGCACTTTTGGCAAGTAGAAAATACGTAGAAACGAAATGTTAGATGGAATTGTTGTACGAAACAAACGAAACCGCGTTTGTGCAACTGGTCTGTAGCTAGACAGGGCCATTGGACTCTCAAGAAGGCAAGAATTGTATGGAAAGTGATTCTCAAATCTAAGTTAATAAAAGGACAGTATATTTTATCATTTACAAAGGCCCTCATCCACTTACAATTTTGAAAATTACTTTGAGTAATTCTTGTCTTCTTGGACAGGAGGTGCATTAAACTTTTTGGTGTAGAAACAGACAGAACGCCCACCTACCTACCACGTTTGAAAGAAGAGCATAGACAGACAAGAAAGTAATTTTCAAGAACGCAAGAATGGCAGTCGACATGGACATTTAGCAACGTGTGACTGAGAAATACAATCGGAACAAAGGACAAGATTCTTCAAGAAACAGTAATTTTATAAAACTTCCTATCATTAACTCAGTTCATCCTTTTATCCTATTTTGTTTGTTATACTGTTGTATTATTCATGTTTTATATAGCTTTTCTGCCACTTGTAGATAATCGCGACGATGAAGGTGAATGATGATCATATTAAATCTATGAAGGGATGCTTACAAAAAAAAAAAAAAAAAAAAAAAAAAAAAAAAAAAAAAAAAAAACAGCCATGCCCAGATGTCTACTCGAACTTGAAATGTTTGGTACCGAGTGTATGAGTGGATCACTAAACGACTTCGGCCTTCGAGGCTACGGTTTCAGTTGCAACATGCAGTATAATTACGTTTCTACTATGAATTGACCAAAGCATGTGGTATGTATCCTTCATTTTTCTTAAAAAGCCCCCTTGATACATGAGATACTACAAATAATTTCAGGCATACCCTCGAATTCTGATTGCCTGGCACTTTTCTTTTAACTAAGTAATGAAGTGATGTTTATATTCATATTAGGCCTGCGACTAGCTTGAACTAAAAACTCTTGTGAAATACTGTGTATATGTTATCCTTGTGAAGTGAGGAACTTCATATTTTGCTAAGAAAATATGTATGAAAATTTATATTTGTAGCTACTACTTGAAGAATTCAAATTATTATTATGATGGAATTTCAGCTTACGTATAATCTGCACATAATGTGTTATCGGAGAGGAGTTTTTGTCTCGCAGTCAATTTATTTTTAGTTGAGGAACTCGAGAGTAAGTTGGAAATATATAATGACCCACGTTGTGGTATGCTGTTTGATTAATCAGAATTGGAGTGAGAGAAATCTGTAGTTAAGTTCATTCAACACGTCAATTTGTAACTGTGAATGCAAGTTTTCTTTGATTTAGCAGGAAATCAGTCTGCTATTGTTGTAAGTAATAAATGGAAATATATATATTTTCTGCTCGAGTAGGAATCCGCAGCCGTTATCCAATCAATCAGTTTCTGTGTGTGAAACTTCTGTCTAGGAAAGCTACATACAATTTGCTTTTAATAACAGCAGCTTCAAAATAATCTATCCATTCTTGTCATGCCAAGTAATGTTTGATTTTGATTTGTTATATTTAACTTTGGTTTTATGCCACTTTTGGCTAATCGCGAAGACGAGGATGGGTGATGAAATGACAAAATTGATGAAAGGACATCACAAAGAAAATAATGCACAGGCTGGGATCCGAACTCGTGACCTGTGGCGTCGTATTGCACTGTGCTAACCACTCCGCCACGGAGCTCTGCAAAGTAATGTTTGACCATACATTGTTCATGAAATAAAAACATAACATATACAGTGGCTCACATTAGTAATCGAATACGTAGCATTTTGCTGCATTTCTTCACAATATTTGAAAAATAACAACATGTACATAAATATAAATGATGGTGAAATATTTATACGCATTTCTTAAAGTTATATGTAACTTTTTTTAAATTTTAGGTGCGTCAGCACTTAGGCTATTTTGCACCCGCCACGTTATACGGGGTGCAGCCCCTTACCATAACAAATAACATAACTGTAATGTCGCATAACTGAAATATTAAAATATTCTGACTTAGGTTAAAAGCTGAGGCTGTAAAGAGGCACTCAGCACACATGACAGATAGCAGGGGAACACACAGAATTATACTGGCCATAGGGCCAGTCGCCAGAGTCTCGTTAGTCTGCAAAAAGCAGTCCAGGGTGTACTACGTGGAATGAAGTTGAGGATTGAGTGTACTACGTGGAATGAAGTGGAGGATTGGGTGTAATATGTGGAAGGTCATCCCTTACACCCCTGTTACGTTTTCAAATCTGAAAATAGTTATTTATGTTTGGATGTGAAAAATGAGATCACTTTAATATTCAGACAAATCGTGAAAGCCTTCTGTTTCTGTTAATCTAGGTTTCCATTCTGACAAGTTCCAGACCCACGACGCGCAACATGTGCCGGCGCATGTTGCGCATCATTTAGTGCACTGTTTCCAATTCAAAACTACTTCTGCAAAATACGCCCGCAACAACACCGGAGTGCAGGACTTGATTGTAGCGTTGTTCCATTGTGCTTTAGAGTAGTCAGTGTTTCTTCTCTTGTATTGTAATAATTTGGTGGTGATTTAAATTGTGTAAACATGAACAATACAACTATGGCGGGTTTTGTGGTTATGGCAGGCGCGTACCATGAACTTCTAAAAAAAAAAAAAAAGAGGCGAAAATGACCTAGATGGTGGATTAGAAGTTTTCTAGCGAAAAGAAATTCGGAAGGAGCGTATAACTCGTTAATGAGAGACTTACGTCTTCAAAGTAGATACGAAAACTTTGTAAGAATGACTGCAAGTGATTTTGCATTGTTATTAAATCTTGTTGGACCACAGATTGTAGTCGCGTCGTCTGTTTCTACTCTAGTGCGCATGCCCCAGGAACTTGCTGCAGGCTGTTTCTATTGTCCGTGGCGCATGTTGTGCGTCTTAATCGTTTGGGGCAATTTTGTCCCCGGCACATGCAGCGTCGCAGTAGCGTTTCGTCCGAGTTGTAGTTTGTCCGAAAGCGAAATTCGTAGAAACATGCTACAGTTCGTCCGCGACGGTTTAATGAGTTGCGTTTCGTCCGAGCCTGGCTGATGATGAGTCACACCTTGACTAACCGGTGGCAGCGGTGGAATTGGTGACAAGGATACCTCAGTTTACAACTTTTAAAACTACATTGCATAGACAGCGGAGTGCAGCGCAGGGAGTGCAGACTGAGACAAATTGTCGAGAGAGAGGTCCCGGGTTCGATACCTGGTAGAGGCACAAGTGGTTCGGATCCAACTTTAAACTGTAGGTCCAATCCTGATTAGCCTTAATGTGCATAAAGTGGACTTAAAACAACAAATCAAATCAAATCAAAACAAATCGTCGAGAGGAAGTGAACTTGGATCTATTTAGTCATGGCAGATGGCAACACTTTCTTACTATCTGACAAGTATGAAGGTGAGATTTGCAATTTCCAGAGGGAAAGAAATATTAAAACAACAAAAAAAAATTCTTGGATGGAGCATTTAAGAGTGTTAGCAAGAGTTTGCTTCATTAAACACTATTAGGATGGTAGCCCTTGGACGAAACGCTACTTGGTCAGGTAACCGTAAGCTGCCTGTTCCTGGAATTCGGACGCGATACGCTACGCCATGTGTTGTACACCCGAAATGGTAATCTGGTGGTTCAGAAAGCGAAGATGAGTATGAGCGACGAATGCTGAAACTGATGAAGGGACTCTCAAAGAGAACACTCATGTGCAGGTCGGGATTCGAAACCTGGACCCCTGGCGTCGTAGCGCGCTGTGCTAACCACTGTGCCACGTAATATTTTTTTTATTTACTCATTTTTAGCTACTTCCTTTTAAACTAACTAACTCTCTAGCCTTCTTAAACCCGAAGGTTCATGGCTGCAGCAACACAGGCCTTCTTCTTTTCCATCCCTACCGATTTCCTTTAGGTCCATCTCAACGTTGTTCCTCCATCTTCGTCTTGACCTTCCTATAGGTCTCTTACCATCAGGTTTCCCAACAAGAATCCTGTAAACTCCTCTTTCCTCTCCCATTCGTGCCATATGGCCTGCCCACCTAAGTCTTCTTGATTTAATTATTCTAATAACATCTGGACATGAATACAAATTATGTAGTTCTAAATTATGTAACCTTCTCCACTTACCTGTGTCTTCATCTCTTTTAGGTCCAAATATTTTCCTAAGAATCTTATTTTCAAATACTCTCAATTTATGTTCCTCTTTCAATATAAGGGACCAAGTTTCACACCCATATAATACTACAGGCAAAATTAATGTTTGGAATATTTTAACTTTTAGTTTCTTAGTTATTAAATGAGAAGACAAAAGTTTATGAAGAGAGAAGTAACATTCATTTCCTGAATTAAGCCTACTTTTTATTATATTAATATAATTTTCATTTGTTAGTATTACTCCTAAGTATTTGAATTTGGAAACTGGTTCAAACGAGTTGTTATCAATAATTAGATTTAGATTATTACCTAACACTTGGTTTCGGCCTGTAAGCATATATTTAGTTTTCTCTTTGTTAACTTCCAAACCTATCTCTTTAGCAGTTTTGAAAAATATTTTAGCATTATTCTTAATTGTATTTATATCATCCCCTAATAAGTCTACATCATCTGCATATGCTAACAACTGAGTCACAACATTTAATTTTAGTCCTTCATTAGTTTCTTTTACCTTCCTAACAGCGTATTCTAAGGCAAAATTAAAGAGCAATGGATATAATGCATCTGCTTGTTTTAACCCATCATGAATTGTAAATTTGTCAGACACATTAATACCCACACGAATTTTACTTTCTGTTTCACTGTTGCATACTTTTATCATATTAACAAGCTTCTTAGGTATTCCAAACTCGACTAATATATTATATAATTTATCTCTTTTGACCGAATCATATGCTTTTTTGAAATCAATGAATAGCTGATGGACATCTTGATTATATTCCCACTTTTTTTTCAAATGACTTCCTTTTATCTACGCTAAAAAAGAAATGAAAAAAATGAATATTAGTCTTTTTTCAACATGTCCATTGAAAATGTAAATGATCTGTCCGTTTTTCATTTTGTCAGGAAACCTTTTATGTTTGACATTATAGTTATTGGACCTTTGTCGCCATTGCACTGAAAGTTTACATCATTGCAAAGGTTGATATATCTATCTACCAGATAGAACACTGGAATTGAATGAGATTAGGTAGTTGTTCTGTAATGGAGATAACACAATTCCATTATAACTTTGTCATATCTATCTGTTAAAAGCAAAAGTAAGAACCGAAGTCCACCATGCCAGCAACACTACTACTTCTAAGCAGCTCCCACAAGTGCCTGAGGTTAGAATGAAAGTTTGTCTTGTTTTAAGTTCATTTGTATGCACAGATAGGCTAATTGGGAGTGAACCTACAGTTTAAAGTGGGAAATGAACCATTGTACCTCCACCAGGAATCGAACCCGGCTAGAATGCAAGTTGTTTCTCATACTCAGATAGTAATTGTAGTTGGTTGAGGGAAATTGTAGGCTGCAATTGTTTCATCTCTTATCGTCTGATGTCTACATACAAGCAATTTTGGTATATTGAGTGTGTTTTTCTTTCATCTACGCAATATGGCAGCAGCCACGAGAATGCAAACTCAAGACAGACACACAAATTTGGAAGTAGTAAATACTGTATACGTAGATGAATGAACAGGGCAAAATTTAAATTAACACACAAGTATTGCTTTCGAATATCTTAGCATGCTGTGGAGCAAATTGTGGTTTTGCATTAAAGGGAAGACACGCGAATACCACTACTCACTCGTGCATGCAGTGATCTAAGTGGTAGTTTGTAGCTAGGGTGGAACGAGCCTTGGAAATCGGTCGGGAAGTTGTTTGTTATTGTTTCACATAATTTGTAGGTAGTCACACGTAGTCTGAGAAACAGAAAAGTCACACATACAAGAACCTTGCTTGCAGGCCACGGACAATAATCTTCATGGGTAAAATTTAGCTTTCCTGGCGAAGTGTTCTCGCTCGGCTTGCGAGCCAGTTTAAATCGGCGTTAGCGTCCAATGTTTTGAGCGCATCCATTGCTCCCATCATAAGGTAGAGAGCATCCTGCTTAGAGCAATCAATGTACGCGCTCCAAACGTTGGACGCTGACGCCGATATAACCTGGCTCGCAAGCCGAGAACACTGTTCGAATCTCCACAGGCATATAATAAGTATGTATCATACCCAAATGACACATCTGGCGTAATACCTAACGTGCCAAATTTTGGAAAATAGGAGCTGATAGCGTGTGTGAGGACCAGAGGGACTTAACTCCAATTTATCAAATTTATAGGAGAGGATATAATGTATTCTTAGCAATATGACTCTTAAACGTGACTCCGCCTTACAGATAAGAATTAAAAGTGGAAAAATGTCGATTTACTCCAAATATTCTTCAGAGGATTTTTTCTAACAAAACTGAAAACAGCATTTTTGTAGTTACGTTCCTCTGATTCCAGTAGGACGATAGCTGAAATACATTTCATGAGCGATGTTTGAAAGAAGTTGTGTTAAGATGTGAAACATGTAGTCCACAACCATGCTGTATGAAGAAAGCATAGAGGATAAGCTACAGTCACACTTAATCTAGGCTCACAACAAAGATAGCGGCTGAGTGACCTAGCGTAATGAAAGGCAAAGAGAACAGTTAATCATTGGAAGAAACAATGAGTTTCATGTTTAAATCATTCTACCATATGTATAATTAATGCAGTTGCTTATAAAAATAAAAATGGTCCAAAATGCTTCAAAGTAATTTAAAATATGAGGCGTTGCGGATACGAAGGGCGAACTCAACAAAGTGCATTGTGAGGGAAATGAATTTCAAGTTGCCAGACACAGTGCGAACTCCATGAAAACTTTGAAAATCACGCATGAAACATTCCGATCTACTGTTACCAAGTTTTTGTGGAGCTCGAACTGTGCCTGACAACTTAAAACGCATTTCCCTCACAATGTACGTTTGTTGAGTTCGCCCTTGGTATCCGCAACGCCTCATATCGTCTCTAGGAAAAAAACATTCAAACTAAAAACCACGATTTTCATACTAAATAGAAGGCATTTTCACCACATACTTGAAATTAGTTTGAGAAAATCTAAAATAAGAGGAATTCCTATCCCTGTTCTCGTGTTGATATTTCCTGGCAAATAAGAGGCTGTCGCGGTCTATTGCCGCGCTATACATTATACTCCGAAGTCGATACTAAAGGTTCATGGACGTCTGCAGGGTTTTTTTTCTAGGGAGGGGCAAGCAAGGTAGTTTTTTTCAGGGGGGCAAACAAGGTGCATGTTCCCCCATAACAGTGTTGTCTCCTCAAAAACCATTGCTTTAATTTGAAGTTATCATGTTCATGCAATAATTAACATATATTATTATAGCTAAAATGCAATTGCGCGATATATATAATTTTTGGTTGACTTTCATTTTCCAGGTGGGTCGTGCCCTTGCCTCTCTTTCGGACATTCATGCAAAGGTTCTATTTTTATTTCGCGTCTACCACTTTCGGTTAACCGCGATGATAAAGGATGTGATAGGTGATGGAAGTGGTATAAAGACAAATGACCCATCCATATTTTCTAATCCGACATTAGACTTCGCAGTGTATTACGCTAACTAATTTGCCACGGGATCGGCTTCTTCGTGTTTGTCTGCTCATCAAATGATTGATTAGTTATTCAAACTATATACGTAGTAAAGCTATATAAAATAACAAAACAGAAAAAAAAATCCACTTGACGTCTTGTAGTACTATCATCGACCTACCATTTCATGCTCTCAAATCCACACAGAAAACTTCTTGTGGCATTGGTTTTACGGAATGGCCTTGGGGAATAAACATCGCCCATTGCCTGGTTCAGCTCGAAACAATTCAGGTGCCTTATCGAAGCATCTCTTGAGCACGCAGGGTTTATAACCTACTTCGCCGTAATTCAGTTGTTGTATCTTGTTTAATATGCTGTATTGTACAGCCAACCGCAGATTAAATAGGAGGAAAAAGATTTTTCCGACGGAAAATAAGTTGGCAATGCTGAGAACACCGAGGCATTCTTGATAAGACGCTTGAGTAGGGTCGAGAAAACTTTCCTGGAAAAGCGCAACCCCGGTATCGAAGGTCATGCTACCTACACGTGGATTGACAACTTTCGGGAGCATGCTGTCTGTCTACACAATTCTACCCAAATACCTGTTTGCTCACATTTTATTATTCAAATGTAGTTCTGACATTGTAGTCATTTTGCAATTATTTTTATTTGTTCTTATTTTGCTTTGCTTTGATGTCACTTTTATAATTAATCGAAACTATGAAGATGGATGATAAATAGATTAAATTGATGAAGAGACACCTAAAAAAGATATTTACAGACCAAGACTCGAACCCGGAACCTAAAGCGGATAGGTTGGGGGGGGCGTCAATAACTCCCGGCCACGAACTGACTTATATTTTTTATTCTGTTCATGCATAATGCCTGCTTTCGGAAACTTAATTTATAAGTGACACACTTCGTTCGGTGGGGACAAGCCACGTATTGTTTGAGAAGAGGGACACATCTCGTTCATATACTAAATACAATCATGGACTATACTTGAAATGGCCTCCCCGATGGCGCAGTGGTTGCATCGTCGCCGCCTAGTAATCAAGGGGTCCCGGGTTCGATACCCAGTGGAGGCACAAGTGGTTCAGATTCCACTTCAAACTGTAGGTCCAGTCCTGATTAGCCTTACTGTGCATAAAGTGGACTCAAAACACCAAATCAATCAATCACATACTTGAAATGTGACGTGCTAACACTACTTTCGGAGATCAGATGGACAAGGCAATTTTGATATACAAGTTGCATTTTCTCTACTTAGATTATTTATATCCAAATTTTATCCTAATAGATAATCTCGCAACAAAGCAAAATGTTTAAATTAACTCGAATTCACAATGACTCATATACAGTGTGTTTATAAATGAACGGTGCGGCTTCAAAAAATAATAATAAATCTATTTATTATCTTACACGAGCAAAACTTACACCGTAAGCAGCAGCAACTGTCCAAGTATATATAACTTTATTTAAATTTGTATAAAGATAGAAATCGAGAGGGGGCAATTGCCCCTCTGTGCCCCCTTGCAGGTGCTCTTGGCCGTCTGGAAGAAATAGTGCACGAAAGACGTGAAAACTAAATCCATCTTGAGTATCCTTTTGTCTTGCTACTCTTAGATTCTACAACCTTTCTTTCTATAGTCCAATGTTTGCCTTCCTTACCTCCTAGAATCGATTTCTGTACAAGTTTGAGGGATAATCTCCCCTGCCCCCTGTGGTTGTGCCACTGCAACGGCGGACCGTTGTTGCTTTGTGAACTTTCATCGGCTTCAAAATACTTTATTTTCTTCAAGAGTACAATATCGTTTAATAACCGGCGATATGATTCCTCTACCATAAATTTCTGGATTAAAGTATAATAATAAAGGGGCATGGAAATCTGGAAGGGGGGCGAGGATGGCCACCTCTCCCCTTTAGAAAACGAATGTCAGCTAAAAGTATATATTTCACACGTATAATTTGATTTGTCAAAGTAATTTACATTAATTATTATAATGAGGATCCAGGAATGAGATAATTTCGAATACAAGTGGTGTTTCTTGAGGGGGAAACACTATTATCAGGTTAATATGCCCCATGGCATATTTCCCTGCTTCTAAAATATCGACAGATGACCATGCTTAGGGGGGGGCATTCCCCCCCTTGCACCTCGTTCGCACGCTTATTGCTACTCATTTCTACTCTAGTTGGAAGCTTTATTCAATTTCGAGCCAAAAATGTAATTTAATATCAAATCTGGGTTGTTAAACGTCCACGAACCCATAAATTCTAATGGGTTCTTCTATTGGGTTCTGCAACAAGACCGGGATCATTTTTATCGCACAATTTAAATTTGGTCCAAGTTGCGTATTCTTTCATTTCAATGTGGAACTTAGACCGTCTTTAAATTGATCCGGAAAGAAGGTCCCTGTGCCGTATTTCAATTGATCCGGAGAAGAGGTTCCTGGAACGAATTGAAATACTTCAAACATAAAAAGGCTCTTTACGGTCCAGATCCATTTATGCTTGCTAATATTCCCTGCTGAATCGGAATTGAAATGATTTAAAATTCCTGACCCTTTAACAACCCTGGTTGAAATTCATTTTTTTACAAACAACCATATTTTTAACGGCTATTTCACATTAATCCCATACGATATACTGAGTTATTTTTCGCAATGTTCAAAAGAAAGGTAAGAGATTTGGGCTATTCCTTTTTCTTCCTTGATGTTAAATAGATTATATTCGTCACGCACCTATAACGTTACTAGCTAACATTTGTGAATTGTTCTTTCCTTGTAACGTTAACATCTACCATACTGAATTTATTTATGTTCCTTATGCAGATGGTATGTACCCAACTGCATTTTGTTCCGTTCCGCTACAGTGGTTTCCATTTTGCTACATTCCTATGTAACGTTAATTAACCATATTGCCTTTCACTTCATTCCGTTACAGAGGATTGCATTCATTACGTTCCTATGTACCGTTATTTACTACCATGTTGTATTTCGTTACGTTTTTGTAACGCTAGTATATGCCATATTGCATTTCGTTACTACGCTCCTTGTAACGGTAGTATATACCATATTGCATATTACGTTATGTTCCAATGTGCTCATTTCGTTCCGTTCCTTTATAACGTTAATATCTACCATAATACATTTTGTTACGTTCTCTGTAACGTCAGTCTATAACATATTGCATTTCGTTACATTACATGGGTACCAGCAGCTGAACCATACTCTTCCTCCTACAAAATGGAACGTACCGTGTATCGCAAATTGGGTACGTTACGACTCCCTGGATGTCGCATTCAGAAAATCAAGTCATTCGCCCTGTAGTTTCTCTTTGTTATAAACCTTCACGCACGTGCATAAAAAATACTACAGTTTACGATCGGCGCACGGCACGCATTTTCAAAGGCCGGATGAAATAAAATGAACCACTGATATAATAGGAGCCTGCATGCACCGTCACGCTAAACAGTGAAAATCGTTTGTCATATTTGTTTTAGCTTAATTTTGCTGAGTTGGCACCACTGGTACTCTCACTACCAGTAAGTAGTGTAAAAGTATATAGGATAAACTCGAGAAAGTATGAGCCCCTCTCAGGCAGATTTGGCTACACTTAAAACTAGCTCAAGATGTGCATATGAGCTTATTGCTCAAGTGTGGTACTCTGTCTAACCCAAGATTTTTGTAAAAATGCCCTCGGGAATTTCCTGTGAAAGTATGACCCCCCTCAGATTAATTTGCCGACACTTACAAAAGCTACATCTGTGAGATTGTTGTCCATAAGCTTGTTAAAAATATGGCCCTCTTGATATTGTTTTGCCTACACTTAAAACTAAGCCATTGTATCATGTTGTACAACAAATTATTACCCAATATTATACAACAAATTATGATGCAAGAGCTTTTGCATTATGTTGTGCAACAAATTATGATGCAAGAGCTTTTGCATTACATATCAGTTAGTATTGTGAGAGTGACTGAGGAGTACAGATGTGTTGTTGCAGTGCTCCTCTTATTTTTTTAAAAAACAGAAAAATATAGCAGATTTGTATAAATTGAATTATAGGTTTGTTTGATTTAATATACAGAATTTTCTAATATATTGAACAAAGGGTTTATATCTGCCCTAGTTTGTTATACAAGATCAATACATGACACATGGTATTAGGTCATTGCCTTTCCATGCACACCACGATATGCCTGTGCAGACATGCAATTGTGATAGGTCAGTGCTTCAGTAGATCAATACTTATTCTACGTTTGTGCATGTAGGCTATCAGCTTTACAACCTATCATAGGTTTATTAAGTATAGAGTTTTGATTTGAACCCCAAGAAATTGTATATAATAAACCAACAACAAAGCCAAAAATATTAAGACACTAAGTATATACACTAAATATACAAAGCACACTGCTGAACCCAACTAATATTTTTTATTAAGCATAGAGTTTTGATTTGAATCCCAAGAAATTTTATGTAATAAACAACAAAAATGCCAAATCAAAAATATTGTAATCAATGCAATAAGAATATATCCAGCCCCAATTGGGCTAAGCACCAAAAGAATTGTAATCCAGACAAATGCAGAACTCCCACTAAAATATGCTCTAAATGCCATAGAAAATATAGCATGGAATATAAACATATGGGTACTTGTTCTGCACAGTCATCAACATTGCCCCCACAACCATCTACATCTGGTCTGAAAAGGAGGCTTGAAACACCTGTTAATGCTAGACCGGCAAAGCAGCCACGCTATGAACCCATCCATAGCAGTTTTAATGGCCAACTTAGGGATCACTGTTTTGTATCAGAGCCAAGATGTGACATTAAGAATTTTTTGAACAGTATAAATTCTAATGTGCAGGCAATTCTAAATGCACAAAATGGCTCTTATAAGCTGTCCCTCAAATTGTTTACACAATATAAGAAACCAACTGGCACAAAATGTACACAACCCCACATAACAGAAACTGTAGCTGTATATTCAAATGCAAATTTAGACAAAATAATAAGCAGTTTGATAGAGCAATTGAATATTAAACACTCTGAATTTGCAGCAAAAGAATCAGGATGGAGCCTATGCGGATCTCCACACAAGCTCTATGTTAATATTTCTGAATTCAACCCATTACAAGGATCTACATATCTGCCATTACCTACCAATATTAAAAACAAAAGAGCCGTGGTTAACATAGAAAATAATGATGAGAAATGTTTTCTGTGGTGTATTTTAGCTGCTTTGTATCCAGTTTTAAGGAATCCTCAAAGAATAACTTATTATAAACAATATGAACACAATTTTGATGAAGCTATGGAGGGCTTAGAATATCCAATGTCTGTTCAGAATATTGATAAATTTGAAAAAAAGGCCAGGGATATCAATGGTAAACAATTATCTATTAATGTATTTATTTGTTCTACTGGCCGTGGCAATTGCTTGATAGCACCTCTCAGAATCAGTACACTTGATGATGATTCTGCTGTTCCGATTGATCTGCTCTTAATTGAAGAGGATGGCACACACCATTACACTCTGATACACAGTCTTGAAGCTTTAGTCAGAAAACAACTAGACAAATCTAATACAATATTCAAGTTGTGTAGAAGATGTTTGACTGTATTTGATGGTAAAAAAATAATAAATGGGATTAGTGAAGTGAATGCAGAAATTGCTAAAAACAAGTTAATTGAGCATCTGAAATATTGTGGCAATCATAAACCTGTTCATATGGTGATGCCTAATCCAAGTGAAAATGCCAAATTCAAAAAATTTGAAGCCTTGTTGGAACACCCAGCATATATAGTCTGTGATTTTGAATCAAACCTCAAACCCCTTGCATTCTGCAGCCCAGATCCTGATGAATCTTCAATTACATCATACCAGTTACATGAACCTTCTAGTTTTTATTATGTTGTTGTACAGGATGGTGTTGTTAGTGAAGAATATTTATACATGGGACCAGATGCCATCAAAGAATTTGCACATAGAATAGAAAATGAGTGCCATAACATAGCATCTAATGTCTTATTAAAATCAAAACCCATGTTGCCTTTAACAGAGGATCAGATTGAAGATTTCAACAATGCAGAAAAATGCCCGGCATGTGATTCTGAATTTTCAGATACAAATATCAAGGTGAAACACCATTCTCATACAGATGGTAAATTCAAAATGGCCCTGTGTAATAGCTGTAATATTAAGATCCAGAGACCAAAATTTGTCCCTATATTTTGCCATGGTGCATCCAATTATGATTTTCATCATTTGATCAGGTACGAGGGGTTTGACAAGCAGAATTTAAATATTTTAGCAGAAAATGATGAGAAATATATTGCTATTAGCAAGATAATTAAAGTTAATAGTGTTCCCATTCACTTAAGATTTCTTGATTCCTACAGAATTCTGTCCGCTAGCCTGGCTACACTGGCCAGTCAATTATCTGATGATCAATTCAAAATCACATGTGCTTTGTTTCCAAATCAGGACCTGAAATTAAGTAGGCGGAAGGGTGTATACCCATATGATTATGTTACAGGTTTTTCTAAATTTGATGAGTGTTCTCTGCCACCACAACAAGAGTTCTACAGCAAACTCAGGGCATCTGGAATCACTGATGATGATTATCACCATGCCCAGTTGATGTGGAACAATTTAAAATGCCAGACATTTGGTGATTATCACAAGGCATATTTAAAACTTGATGTCACTCTCTTAGCTGATATACTTCAGGCATTTAGAAAATCTTCCATGGAAAATTATAAGCTGGATCCAATGTATTTCTACAGTGCTCCAGGCCTAGCATGGTCTGCAATGTTTTTAAACACTAAAATGCAATTGGATCTGATCCAAGATCAAGATATGTATCTGTTTATGGAACAATGTATAAGAGGAGGCATGGTGCAATGTTCTCAGAGATATGCCAGAGCAAATAACAAGTATATTCTCAATTATGATCCAGCACTGCCATCAAATTATATACTGTATGTAGATGCCAACAGCCTGTATGGTTATGCTATGATGGATAAACTGCCATATGCAGGGCTTGAGTGGGTTGAAGATTTCAATATTGAAGATCTTAAGGATTTTGATGACAGTAACTATGGCCTGTTCTTAGAGGTTGATCTGACAATTCCTGATAATTTGCACAACATTTTCTGATCTGCCCCCAATTCCTGAGGTTGAGTGCTCACCTGGCTCTAAACAGAAGCAGCTAATGATGACTCTAGAGCCAAAACAGGGTTATGTCATATATTATAAAAACCTCCAGTTCCTGATGAAACATGGTGTTCAAGTGACCAAAGTTGGCAAAGTTTTGAGGTTCAGGCACTCAAGATGGTTGAAGCCATATATTGATACAAACACAGAGCTTCGAACATCTGCAATGAGCCAATTTGATAAGACCTTGTTTAAATTGATGGTAAATTCAGTGTATGGCAAAACCATAGAAAATGTCAGAAAACATATTGATGTTAAATTAATTACTGACCCCAGCCGGAGCAAAAAATTGATTGCAAAGCCTAATTTCAATTATAGAAGAATTTATGATGAGAATATGGCACTTTTCAACATGAAAAAAACAAAGATTAAGTTTGATAAGCCTATTTATGTAGGGGCTGTGATATTAGAATTGGCCAAATTACACATGCTGGAGCTCTATTATGATGTGCTCAAGCCTTTTTATGGTGATTGTGTAAAACTGATGTACATGGACACAGATAGCTTTATTCTTGATATTCAGACAGAAGATGTTTATCAAGATATGTCCCAGCCTGCATTGCTTGAATATTTTGATACCAGTGAACATACAAAGATTCAACCCCACAACAAAAAGGTGCCTGGCAAGTTAAAAGATGAGACACTTGGTGATGTTATTGTGGCATTTGCTGGGTTAAGGGCCAAGATGTATAGTTTTGAAACATGTAGTGGTGTTGTTGCCAAAAAGGCCAAGGGCATTGGCAGAGTAACTGTTGACAAAGAGCTCCAATTTAAAGATTACAAAAATTGTCTCAAAACCCAGAGTTTAATCAGAACATCGGAAAACAGAATTCAGAGTGAGGATCACTTGTTGACTACAAATGTTGTAAGAAAAGTGGCTCTGGACCCACATGATGATAAGAGATGCATTTTATCATGTGGCATACATACTCTACGATGGGGTCATTGTGATTTGAAAAGTGGTAATCAATGCCCAATTACAGAGCATGATTTGAAATAAATAAACATGCCTATGAACTTATTTGGGTTCAAAAAACAGGCTATTATGGACCTGCCAACACCAGCACCCTCTTCTGATATAATATCTAAACTAAGTGCTTTGTTAATTATTCATCTGAACAGCATACTTACAGATGTTGATGATGAAACAGGTAAAACATTGTACATATTTAACAATAATTTAAATCATTACCAATTACCTGTAGGTGGTCAATTACAATTTATTACAACTCCCAAGGGTAATGTCAAGATTTCAGTAGGGAGAAATATTTATAGAATTAAGCACTGAAACATGGTTTCTGGCACTGTATATACTGTTTCTGCTGGTGATTGTTTATATATTGAGGTCCCAGGATTCTATGACAAGCTTATACCTTTTTTTATAGAATTAAGAATTAGATATTCAATAATAAATAACCACTAAATCAAAATGCCTAATGATATATTTGGCCATACAAGGCATGAAGATCACAGTGATGAGATTCTGATGCTTGATTTCAGAGTCAAAAAATTAAGAAGTGATTTACAAGCTTTACAAACCACACTGAATGCCAGTCTTCAACTAGAAATTACAAATTTACAATCACAATGCATGGACCCTCTTCTTAAAATTGATTCAGAACTCAAATTGCTGCTTCAGAAATATACTGACTTAGCAACATTGGATAATTTTCAAAGTTTAGAGGAAGCTGTAGCAGCTCTTCAAGCCAAATGTAAGACTCAGGCTAACAACTCTGAGCAATTGAAACAACAATTAGAAGAACAGATTAATAATGTCCAGACACAGTTCCAAACAATTGTCAAAAGCATAAAATCACAAGAAGATTTTGATCTAGTAATTTCCACTCTAAAGGAACAGATTCAATCACTACAGATACCTAATCTGGACCCTCTGAACAATGCCATAGCTGAGGTTAAAGAAAAAATTGAGACACTTGAAAATTTTATGAACAACCTACCATCTTCTGATGCTTTGAGTGCTATAACTCTGAGTGTTGCCAACATCAAGCTGCAACTTGAAACATATGAAGATTTTGGAAAAATTCAGAGTACCATAACTCATCTTGAAGGTACCATAGCAGCAGTGCAAATTGATCTGACAAATGTACAAGAATCTCGCCTGCCTGGTATTGTAGACACTCTTGTCAGTGTCCAGCAACAAATCACCAAACTTGAAAACCTCAACACTGAATCTGAGCTATCTCATTTTCATCACTTGATCGATGATATCCAAATAAAGCTTGAAATTTTACAACAATCAACACCTACTCAGGCAGACATAGCTCTGCTTCAAGATGCTATGCAAAGTGTGGCTGATGCTTCTGAATTAAATAATGTGAAGTTGGCACTTGAATCTTTGCAGAATACTGTATCAAATCTGCCTACATCACAGGAACTTAAAAATATTAAGAGAGCTGTGAATCGCATATTGAAATCAGAAGATATCAAGAATATCCAGACAGAGATCAAACAACTCACTCAGACAGTGGCCACTCTACCAACTAATCAACATATTAATGAATTGCATGCCTTGTTTGAGGATATCAGAAGACAAGTCCATGATCTTACAGCTCAAAATTCAAAATTGGCAGTTGTTGAAAATTTACAGCAAATTGTAGCTAATATCAAGCAACAGCTAGGAAGCATAGAATGCAACCAAGCAAATGCTCTGTCTGTTTTTGCCACACAGCTTCAAGAGATTGTCCAACAATACAAAAAATTTGCTGTGGACATAAAAATCAAGCCAGGCCATGATGATGTTGTTAGTACTATCAATGGGCACCTTGAATCTGTAACAAGTAGATTGCTTACAGCAGAAAGAGAAATAACTGGCCTAATCGAGAATCCTAAACATACAGTAATTCTTGAATTGTAAAGTATCCCCAACAAAGAATATGATTCACCATTTACACCAGGTGGCAAAATATATATGCTGTCCCCTGCACAATTTTATTACCAGTTTTTTGTCGGGGGCACACTGAGACCAATCAAGATCAAATATTGGCTACAACCACAGGCACACCACTACCCTACCTTATCAATAACAAATGCTGAAAACAAAGCAAAGGTCACCAGTGTAGAGTTAGAGGATTTTACAGGCCCCGATACATTAGAAACATCTTATGCTGAAGATGATGGTTCTCTGGAATTTAATATACAAATAGGGGACAAATTATATTTAGAAAATCCTGTAGTATCAGCTGCTGAACACCCCATAGTTGCAATATTCTTGTTTACATACTATGTCTAGACAAATTATTGTTGATGAATTACACAGACAAGCCAGACATAATTATAAGAGACTGCCAGTGGTTACAAAAGGCATAGATGATTTATGGCAGTGTGACTTGGTTGAAATGGCAAGTGGACAGCTGAAAAACTTAGACAAGATCAACAAGGGCTACAAGTATCTACTCACTGTCATAGATACATTTTCAAAATTTGCCTGGGCTGTGCCACTCAAATCCAAGACTGGAAAATGTGTTACAGAAGCCTTCAGGACAATCATCTATCAGAGTGGAAGATCACCGCGCTATTTGCAAACAGATAATGGCAAAGAATTCTATAATTCTGTGTTCCAACAATTTATTAAAAGCCAGTCAATACAACATTACTCGAGTTACAGTGATCTCAAGGCCTCTATTGTTGAAAGATTCAACAAAACCCTAAAAAATCATATGTATAAACAATTTACACTGCAGGGTAATTATAAATGGCTTACAATCCTACCAGAACTTTTAGATAGATATAACAACTCGGTCCATTCCACAATCAACATGAAACCCTCTGAGGTAACTTCATCTGATGAGCAAAAATTGATCAGTACTGTTTATTATCCTAGATACCGGCCAAGAACAAGAAAAGCCAAATACAAGGTAGGTGATCAAGTAAGAATCAGCAAATATAAGCACTTATTCAAAAGAGGCTTTACAAGAAACTGGAGCACTGAATTATTTACAGTGGTTCAAGTTAAACCTGGGAACCGATACACATATATAATAAAAGATCACCGAGGAGAAATTCTCAAAGGCAGGTTTTATGAAGAAGAACTCGACAAAACTAAGCAGCCTGACACATATCTTATAGAAAAAATCATCCGCAGAAAAGGCAACAAGATACTTGTCAAATGGCTAGGACTCCCAGAACACAGCCGGATCGAGGCAGACAAAGTGATACTATGAACACCTGGGATGTTATAAAGAGACTGCCAGATCCTGAACAGCAGATTAAGAGAAATGGCAAGCTGCTGCCTGATAATATTAGATGTCTTATTGTTGGGCCATCGGCTTGTGGTAAAACTACACTAATGATTGATAATTTTTTATTGGCACCCAACTGCTTAGACTGGGAAAACAGGCACTTGTATGTCTTCTCTAAGAGCTTGGAACAATTAAAATATCAGCAGCTGATGAAGCTATATGATGGACTGGATATAGCCACTTTTGAACTAGATGTTAATCCACTCCATGAATGTCTTGATAACTCTGTTGTTGTGTTTGATGACATTATACTGGATAATCAAAACAAGGTTAGAAATTTCTTTACACAGGACCGACACAAAAACATTGATTGCTTCTACCTGGCACAGACTTTTTCTAAAATACCGAAGCAGCTGATCCGAGACAACAGCAATTTCATATGTGTGTTTCATCAAGATCATACCAACCTCAAACACATACATGATGAATATGTAGGTGGGGACTTGAGCTACAATGATTTTTCCAAGTTTTGCAGTAGGTGCTGGAACCAGGACAGCTATGGGTTTGTCACAATTGATATGACAAGGAAACCCAATAGTGGTAAATACAGAAATAAAATTAACAATTTTCTAGACATTGAAACATATATAAATAACCATGAAAAGGCCAATCATTGATGATCTTAAATTAAGAGATTATCTTGTAAAAAGATTTAAAGGATGGAAATCAGAGAACCGAGGAATCTATGAACAACACAAGCAAACAGAACAGCCTATTATTGATGCTATTAGTGAATTAGGTAAAAATATCAAAACTGTTACAGAGCAAAATCAAAATTTGATCACAGAGCTTGTACCTGTAGCTGCTAGGAACATATTAGATTATCCAATCACCCCACTTTCTAGTATTCATACACCTAGTCCTGTTGCTCCTCGAAGAATTGAAGCTACTCAGGATCCTATTGAATTGGGTCTTCTTGCTCAAAAATATTTAAGCACACCTAAAGACAACAAAGATGAGGTCTTTGGCTTATATGCTGACACAGAGCGTGATGGTAGCATCATACATAGAATTGGCAATTTTAGAGTAACATTTATGGGAGATGATCTAATTGTATATTCAGAATCTCATCTTGGAGAAAGAGGTGCTTTTGTTAAGTACCCTGGCACACCTGGATTGTGGGAACTGATGACTAGGAAGAGACCTGGCAGCTATACAGATCAAGATTATGAGCATTACAAAGAAATATTAATAAAATCAGATGCTCTATACCAGAACAATGATCCCACACAAAAAAGAGTCAAGTCTAGCAGTGGAGCAAAATACAACAACTTAATCAAGCCCATATGGTCACAGATCAAGACAGGTAGTGGAATCAAACAATACAACACCCTGCCTAAAGAATTTGTCTGGGTTGATGACGTCAGGAAACTTGTAGATAGGTTGCTGGTCATAGCTGGGAAAGAAAATGCTGGCAACCACAATTTTTACAATGAAAAGGTTGGAATTATGGACATGATAAGCACCAAATTGTCTAATTTTATAGTGAATGACACTAAGGGCATTGGATATCTTATAAAAATTATTAATACTCTACCACCTAAATTTTGGAATATCTCTGAGGGTCGGGGGCTGGTTAATGACATCATAAACAAGCTGCCCTTTGAACTACACATTCCAGGCTATCAGTATTGTGGTCCAGGCACAAAATTGGACCATAGATTAAAGAGAGGGGACCCTGGTGTTAATCCCCTAGATGCTGCTTGTAGAGACCATGACATAGCATACAACACACATTCTGATCTTGATAGGCGACATGTTGCAGACAAGAAATTAGAAGAGGCTGCATTTGGTAGATTTGTAAGCAAAGATGCTTCTTTAAGTGAGAGAATAGCAGCATTGGAGACCACCATAGCTATGAACACCAAACAAAAACTGGGGTGGGGGTTGTGAATATATATATAATAAACCTAGGATGAAGGCCAAGGGTGTTATGTATCAGATACCTTATGCAGGTCTTAAATCTCTTAAAACTATTGATAGTCTTTTAACCAAAAAGCAGCGGAATTAAAAAAATTCTTGTCTTGCCAAGGGCCATGGTATGAAATTATTACTTAGTACCCCTCAATTAAAAAAATTACAGCAATCTAGAAAAAAATCACATGTGGGTGGCTTCATATTTACTATCCCGGCCATCTTAGCAGCACTTGGTGCTGTTGGGAGCTTGGCTAGGGGATCAGCTGCTATAGCAAAAACAGTAATAGATGCCAAAAAGAATAAGGCAGAATTAGATGAATTGAAGCGCCATAATCTGGCTATGGAAAAACAAGGCAAAGGTGTTAAGAGAGCCATGAATAAGTTTAAAAAAAACAAGAGCCGCTTACAAACCAAGATATTGAAGCTTTAATCAAGCCACTGGGCATCAAAAATTTTAGAGGTGTGTACATGTCTGATTCTTTGCCAGAACAACCACTCAACAAAGAGTGTGGCATAGTTAATTTGGATAAGTACAAAAATCAGGGCACTCACTGGATTTGTTACCTTAAATATTTAAACAATGAGGCATTTGTGTTTGATTCATTTGGAGGTATTCCACCTGAAAATTTAGTAAAATATCTAAAATCAACTAATCTTTATTACAATAATGCCCGTGTTCAAAATTTCAAAGATGTTAATTGTGGACATCTGTGTTTATATGTTCTTAGATATCTGTCTCAAATAAATAAACCATCAATTGAAGATTTTCAAAAGGCCCTGTGGTATCTGAAGCATCATGGGAGTATTCCATCTCACCAGCCAAAATTCAATATTGAAGCTCAGATTACATGATGATATAGTGTATCCCAAAACAATAGCTCTCAGAGCATTTTATGGCATGTACTTGATCCCTAATATTACACACCACAACAACAAGATTGCAATTGGTGATCAAAAAATTGTTATCACTCCAGGGCAATATAATCTGTCTACTCTAAATGCTCAGTTACCCAGAGGTATAGTGTTAACTCAAAATTCTGTCACTCACAGAGTAGAGATTGTGTCTGCTACAGAGACAGTAGATCTGGGTACTATAGGAGAGCTGTTAGGCTTTGAGAACAACACAAAACTTGAATCAGCCATTAAACACACTGCTATTAATATACCTAAATTCTTAGCCATAAAGACTCTGAATATTCACTGTAATATGGCCGAGGGTATGATCACCAAATCAAATGGCATAGGCACTCACAAACAAACTCGCATCATTGCAACATTCAAACCTAACTCTGAATTTATGGAGCCAATCATCTACACTCCATCACCAACATTATATTTTCCTGTGTGCCATAATAGAATAGATAACATTGAATTGATGGTCACTAATGAAAAAGAAGAATTAGTTGATTTTGCTGGAGCCACAACAACTGCTATCATAGAGATTAATATTTAAATAAAAATACATACAAAAAAAAATGGAAAATATTGAGAGTTATGAGCTACAATCATTCCCCCCAAACAGGAGGACCTTTGCAAATTTAAATCAACCCAACACAGAGATTGAGTTTGATCTTGATGTAGGGGATGGCTTTATACACCCCCACAGAGCAGATCTATACATCAAGTTTGATGTTGTAAAGCTCGATGGTACAGATTATCCTGCAAATTCAAATATAAGATTGGTAGACAATTTTGTGCCACATCTGTTCTCTGAAATTGAGATCAGAAAACATGGTGTTGTTATAAACAGAGTGGATTACCCTGGTATTACCTCTACAGCTTTGGCCACACTAAAATTATCCAAGACCGAGGCTTCTTACTACAAAATAGGTGGATTTGAGGCTGGTGATAGAATATTATCCAAGAGCCACACACTATTGTTCCCCATGCGCCTGTTGCCAGGATTCTTCTCAGATTACAAAGATATTATGTGGAAGGGTGGTTTAAGAATCACATTTAGAAGAGCTGCCAATGATAATAATGCTTTGATGAGGTACAGTACATTAAACTCTACAGGGGAAGCTCTGCCTAATACCCTACCTGATGAGGGCAAGTGCCTTATTCAGACTATGGAGCTAAGAATGCCAGTAGTTGAATATGAAGCCAGTTATGCTCTTAAATATAAAGCAGATATCCTAAAAAATCCACAGGTGCCTTTACAATTTTATACATATCAATGTGTGCAGAAGCCTGCCACTGGTAGCTATTATGAGTTTGATGCTACAAACTCATTCTCCAGTATACAATATGACATGCCAGATTTTGTGGTGGTACTGTTTCAGACTGGAAGACACAATAATCAGGAAAAAATTCAAGTAAATTTGATAACTGCAACATCAAGAACATATATCTTAAAAATGGCAGAAATGAGGTGTTTCCTAGAGAAAATTATAATTTAAACATGTCCAAGGATGATTTTCTTAAATTATATGAAGCATTTACAGCATACAAAAGGGTCACTACTGGCAATACTGACATGTATTACACACCAGATGAATTCAAAGCACAGAGACCCATGTTTGTCATCAACACTTCAAAAAGAAAACAAGTTGTGGTTAATGACAGGACAAACATTAAAATTATCTGTGAATTCCATGATGACACTATATGTAGTGTTATTCTTATAGGTGAAAAATCATATGTTTATGATGTAAGAAATGAGAGAGTCACAGAGCAATTCTAGAAGAATTACATTATCTTAATACTAGATATACAAGTTGAGCCTGGTGCCCAATTAAAATATTCGAGTTAACATTAATTCTCTGAACTTAAACCGGAAGTGGACCGGAAGTAAATATGTATGTGTTTGGGTGTGGGTGTAGATGTAGCTAATAAGATTACACTTTACAGAGTATTACACTAGAGGCAATAAGCTCTTATGAGCATCTTGGCTTAGTTTTAAGTGTAGCAAAAACAATATCAAGAAGGGCCATATTTTTAACAAGCTTATGGACAACAATCTCACAGATGTAGCTTTTGTAAGTGTAGGCAAATTAATCTGAGGGGGGTCATACTTTCACAGGAAATTCCCGAGGGCATTTTTACAAAAATCTTAGGTTAGACAGAGTACCACACTTGAGCAATAAGCTCATATGCACATCTTGAGCTAGTTTTAAAAGTGTAGCCAAATCTGCCTGAGAGGGGCTCATACTTTCTCGAATTTATCCTATATACTTTTACACTACTCCAGTAAGTAGAAGAGTGGTGAGGAGGTTGACGTAATAGGAAGTGCTCCACAGCAATCTGCACATATCGGGACTTAACTTGTCAGGCTATAGCAAATACATTCAGTCGATTCTGTCTCCTATGGGCCCGTGAATAGCAGCCCTTTTCCCAGGAACCATGAAAAATTTGAAGGAAATTTGCCGAATACTATATTTATGTATGCTATCTCCGACCTCATTTGCAGCCAAGGCTTTGCTTGCTGGGCAAACCACATAGGTCCTGGGCCATGTACTGGCCATTTGTTATTTGCTCCAGTGTCATGTTAGGATAATGTGTGGTCCCTTTTTTCTGAAAAGTTTGACTGTTATCAGTGGTCGTAACTGCACAAGCGGGATATTATAATTGGGATGATACTCACTGTTAAGGGGAGGAGATATACCCATTGTGCATTTATTTCAATATCACCTGAATGGGCACTACTACTAAAGAATAAACCCTGGCTATATCCAAGAGCATGAATTTCTCTCCATGTTGCAAGTGGAAGCATTTTTTATGTTGATTATTAAGCTGGACACGATGTTTGAAAAATATGATGAATAAGAATTTTTGGAATCCCATGTATTCCTTCTGGGGAATCAACCTCAATTTCAAGTTATGGCTAATCAAATGAAAGTTTTGACTTTTTCGCTGGTGAAATGAATCTTCGAACTGCTCTCTTCCCGTTGATATCTTTTTCTATTCCATCGGAAGCTTGATATTCTCAAGAGAACAAATAAAATAATACTCCCATAAGCCCAATGCGTTCCTTCTATGACCATCCTGACAGTTTTGCAAAACCTGATGTGCATAAAAGAGCTAAATTTCACCTTAAATGGCGTTAAAACTGATTATCAAGGTGCTAGATTTACTAAGTCTGGATAAAGTGCTTGCTAGGGTAATGTTAGTTGTCAAAGGGGTGGGGTGCTGCTACGTTAACTCTAAAGTGATGACAATTTATTCTTAGTTTTCACCATCTCAATTATCCATGGATGGTCTTATGAAATCCAAAATAAAGTATTCCCTGATAACAATATTATGTCAATTTCACGTCAACACGGCACTATAAAAAAAGCTGGGGATATAAGAGGGTGTGGGGATACACAGCCAATATAACAATATCACGTCACGTGCAAAATGTATAATCATGGCAAAAGTTGGTCTATGTGGACTGGAACCAGTGATGGCATCATAGTGGGGCACGAGCGCAGGCACCCCAGTTCACAGCCAAACGAGTGCACAAATGAGCCAGATCTGGCTCCAAGAGAGCTAAGTTGGCAACACTGCCATGGGGGGGGGGAGCCCCGTGGAGACTGTTCCGCATGCCCTTAAAATAATGGTTTTATTTAAGAAGAACTTATCATTTTCCAGTGTGCAGCTGTCATATTAGACCAATCGATGCTAAGGTTTTTTGAAAATTTTTGTCAAATTGAACATATATGCACCCATGAGATATCATTTGAAGCACAAGAGGTCTATCTATTAAAATAAATTATTATTTAATTATTGTAATGTGTAATTTTACCATGAGAGACATTCAAAAATGACCTATGTACAATTTTAATGTAGTTTTTGCATATATATCAAAATTGATCCAAATTCCACTAACAGCCCCTTCAATATAACAACTCTTTTCCTTGGAAATAGGAAAGGTCGTAGACTTGAGAGTTGACTGTATTATCCAGTATATTCATAAACAGCAAGTTGAATATTTGATAACAGGTAAGTTACACAAATTTCTTTTGCGCATTATCAGACCAAATGAATTGGAAGGTAGATTGTATTGTGAGTTACACAGTTTGTTGAATCAATTTCGAGATGGTTAATTGTTTTTATGCCAAATTATTGTTAAAACATCTCAGAACTGAATTCTCAAACTATGTAATGTACAAGTGTTTTTCTTCCTACTTCATTTGTTTTGACAATGCAAATAAGAAGTTTGGGAAACATTGCCTGTTATAACAATCAATGTAAACAACAGAAAATATCTCACAGACATCACTGTTGTACAGTGGCATCCCTCTCACAGACATCAAGAACTCTGAAAAGGTATATTCAGGTGTTGCTAGGTCACACATTTTTAACTTATTGAAACTTTTTCTTTAAGAATGGGGAAATTGATAAAGGGACACTTACAAAGAATACCTGTGCCCAGACTGGTTTTCAAACCCAGGACATCTGGTGTTGAGGCAAGTGAAGAAAGTTTGTTCTTAGATAATACATCTGACCATGTTGGTTACTAACATGGATGCAAGAATACTCTTATTTTTTCATTATTTTCACTACATAAAATCTTGTGAATGTAGTTACACAATTAAAGTTACTTATAAACCATTACACCTGTCCTTTTGTTTCTAATTTTAATTAATTCATACTTTTTAAAAAAAAGTTGCTCAACATAAACCACACAAAAAGCCTCAGTGACTGACTAGTTTTAAAAATGCCTCACCCTGTGTGAAATGTAATGAAAGTTGCATGAACTCCATTTCTCAGAATTGGGTGACCAAAATTGCTAGTCTTATTTCTCTTGTAGTCTACGGTTATCAAGCATAAAAACACTTTTGTATTGTCATATTGCAGGAGAACACATGCTCCTTTCATCAGACATTTATTTTTTGTTTGATTAAAGATAGAGTTATAACAATGGTTAAAAAAAAATTAACATAAAAGAATCAGTTATACAATGGATAAAAAAAATCCAATAAGTTCAAAAAATCCAATAAGTTCACTGTTCATGTACAGTCTACAGTCTGCACTAATGCATTTATATAAATAAAATGTGTGTATTAATTTAAAAACTAACATTTAATTTAGTAAGAAGCACATTCAGACTGTGGGGCATCTGACCTCCATTATATTTTCATTGAACTTTTTAAGATTTAATTTTATTTAACAAAGGAGAGGCTACCGAAGAAACCTTTAACCCATTAGGTGCCAATGTTCCCATTATGGGAACATATTTTATTTTTTTTTCTCTCACACGCATTGAAATATGTATTTTTTTCATTTTATATCAACTGTATATGAAGTAAATAAACTATTAAAATTGTATTACCTTCTTAAGTCCTTGTGGTTAAAAAATAATATTTTTTCAATTTTGGGGAAAAGTTGTTTTTCACATTGATTTTTTAAAAAATAATCCACTAAACCATAGTATCGTCACATTTTGCTTATGTCAGTGAAATTGTAGCAATATATCCATATTTTCATTATTTAATGAAAACATTTCCTAAAATATTCCATTGTAAAAGAAGGGGGACTATTTGTCTATCGTTCCCAGAATGGGAGCATTGGCGTAATGTGCTATAAGCAGCATTTTCCCTTCCTGTTCCCAAAGTGGGAGCTTTGGCTTGAATTGTGAATTTACTGGAACCGCCAACCTGTGGCACTAGAAGTTGCTCTCTCGTGTCAGACTGACTTGTTTTGTTCTGTTGTCCACTCTTGACGAGTGCACTTTTGTTTGTTGTGCGTTGATTGAATTTGACAATGCCTCGAAAGTTTCTTACTACGCAAGAGGCCTTGGACTACTTGGACTCTTTAGACAGTGATAAAGTTGGATCTAATGTAGACATTGTGTGTTTGCCTCCTGAGCCTGCAGTTGTTTCGGATGAAGAGGACATTGATGATAATGAACTTTTGGACACTGTTCCTGCAGACATTGCCGGTGAAGTTCTAGTTCATACCACCGAAGATGAAATTACAAGTTTCGAAAATGAAGACTACGTACCAAGGTGAAAGAAACTGAAACTAAATTGGACAAAAGCAAGTGAAGTGTTACACATTCCTGGTGCAAGTCACCCAAATTTGAATGATAATCATCCGGAACTAAGCTGCGAAACACCATATCAATTATTCAAGAGATATTTTGATGATGAAATTTTGCGAAATCTTCAAGATGAAACCTTACGATATGCACAACAAAAGAACAATGTCAACTTTCAGATTGATGCTCGTGAACTGAAGAAGTTTTTGGGGATCATTCTTTTCAGTGGATACCACTCGCTATACCACAAGAAGATTTATACTGGAGCAAAGCTGATGACTGCAAAATTCCATTAGTGCACAATAGTATGTCAAGAGGTAGATTTCGTGATGTAAAATAATATCTTCATCTTTCAAACAATGATTGTATTGATAAAAGTGACAAATTATCAAAAGTGAGAATGTTTTTGGATTTGTTTCGCAAGAAACTTCAACAGTTTGGCACATTCTCAGAATATATTTGTGTAGATGAAGAAATGATACCTTACCCTGGATGATATTCAGCAAAAATGTTTACGCATGGGAAACCTGTCCGTTTTGGATATAAACTGTGGGTTTTGGCTTCATCAGATGGTTATCCTTTCAATTTCCAGCCATACGTTGGAAAGGAAGACAGAAGTGATGTTCCATTGGGCACAAGGGTTGTGTTGAAATTAATTGAGTGCATTGAGAAACAGGAGTGCAACCAACTGTTCTTCGATAACTTCTTCACATCCCCATAACTATTATTGGGACTGAAGTCAAAATGTTTCAGAGCTTCGGGTACAGTCAAGAGAAAATCGTTTGGGAGAGTGTCCTTTACTTGACACTAAAGAAATGAAGAAAAAGGAAAGAGGAACCTCTGATGTGTGTTCTACTGGAGACATTTGTGTCATAAAGTGGCATGATAATCATGTAGTATGCCTTGCATCAAATTATGATACGACAAATCCAGTAGGGTTTGCTAAACGATACTGCAAGTCTCAGCATAAGAAAATTGATGTTCAGCAGCCACATTTGGTAGATTCCTATAACAAACATATGGGAGGAGTGGATTCCTTAGATCATTATCTGAGTCAAAATCAAGGGAAAGAAGTGTTGGTGGCCTTTCTTTAGCAACACTTTAAATATGGCTGTTGTTGCAGCTTGGAGACTGCACCGATCCCGGCAAATAAACAATCCAGATGCAAATTGTGTAAAAAGAACACAAGAACAAAATGTATCAAGTGTAACGTGATGTTACATAAAATGTGCTCTGGGTGTTTCCATTCTCATAAATAGATTACATTTTGACTTATGTACAATTTTGTGAACTGTGTAGTACCATTTTACATATATCATGTATGTACATTATGTATAGTATCATTCCTCTGTAGACATCTCGTTAACTCTGTAAACCTATTAGAAATGTAATGGTCTAGTGTTAGTCCTATATCACGCCAATGCTCCCGTAATGGGAACAAGCAACAAAATAATTACTATAATATGAAATTCGATTTTTGTAATAAATATTTCTTTTCCAATCAGAAATTAGTTAAATAAAAGAGTTTCAACACAAAAATTAGCATTCCTCAGCTAGTGGCAGGCAATGGGTTGAAAAAGAAAAGCCATCACACATTATGTACAGGGTATCCGAGAAGACACGAACCTTGCACTTGGTACTTGGTATTAACTTTGTCCCTGTAGATATTTTTTAAACATTAAACAAGAAAATGATCCTTTACATGAACACTAGTACGGGGTAAAAATTACTAAAGTTTATAAAAGTTATTTTTGTGAAGTAAAATAGAAACATCAATAAAAAAAGACTTCTATGGAGTCGCTTGCAATAATTTTTTATATGTATCGCTGTTCTGTGTGGGTATTTATCGATTTATGGGGTTAATTGTGACATGTTCACAAAGAAGCATGTTTTTTTATGTTAAGAGGTGTAGAGGCAACATAGGTCATATTGTGTGCCCGACGCCAGGCTATGTTACTCAAGCAATGTTCAGATGAAAGAAAAGATTTGAAATTTATCGTACAAAAACCTAACCTACTGGTGTCATGTTCTGGAACATTCCAATAATATTGTGGTACCATAGTTTTATGTTGAGAAAAAATATAGTTACCATGAGTTATGCTTCAGACCTTGGACTGAAAGTTGTTGCCAGGATATGTAAACTTGCCTAGCCTAAACATATTTTTGTTCATTGCATTACCAAGCATATAGCACCCAAGTGGATATAGCATTAGGCAAGTGCCATGTCCATGAGAGGGAAGAGGGGGTTAAGTGTAAATTACTCTACCTTAAATTTGCAACTTCGTGAGTGACAATAAAGTATTGTGAAAGAAACGACAAAAATAATTTTTCTGATCTTATGTCATAATGTACATTGATGTATTTTGATGCAAGCATGTTGCTTACATAACTTCAGTGATTGAAATACCTCTTTCATGATTTTGCACAGTTGCTGCAGTTCTATGCCATAAAAAAGGAAGACATTGCATTGTGGGAGTTCAATGAGGCCTTCAGTGTTGTAGCATTGGCCATCATGAAGAAACTCAGCCTGGATCCAAACAAGGTGAATGTTCATGGAGGAGCTGTCAGTTTGGGACACCCAATAGGGTAAGTATTTTCTGGTGAGAGGATTACTGTAATGCATCATGCATGCACTGATGCATATTTCGTGTGTATGTGACAAAGTTAGTTTCCAATATTTAGCTGGAATCAAGGAGTACTGGTTTCAATACCCGGTGGAGGCACATAGTTGTTCAAACCTCACTTTAAACTGTAGGTCCAGTCCTGATTAGCCATTCATGGCATATATGGACTCTGGGTGTCTGCACTCACGGCCTGTATAACCCTCTGTGCTGTCCATTTGTGTTTGTGATGTTCCCTTCATACATTTCATATTATCACCATTCATCCTTGTCTTGGCATGGCAATTAACCACAAATTGCAGAAAAGCAAAGTAAAATAAATCAATCAATCATTCCATATTTGGCCAAAAATTTAATTGAATTGAAATCATTAAAAATCTACATTCAAACCCATGTCTGTGTTAAATTTTGTACTTTCATAAGTGTGGCCATGGAGGACCCATTGACATATTTGAACCTGTCCCCACCAAATTTTCAACATATTTATACCAGAGACCAATTTAGTAATCTATTTAGTATGCTCTCAGTTCCATTCCAGGAATAGGTGTTTTGATATTAGAATAAAAAAAAATATTAAAAAATACAAAATCATGCAAGACCTGAAATACTTGTAATTATTCAAGTGTGTTCATACACACCCAAGTACAGCTCTAAAATAATGTTAGTAAGAAGAGAGGTGGAAGGTGTGGGAGAGATATTGATGTATAGTGTACCAAGGTCTGTCAAAGCCCACTTTCCCCCACTCTAGAATGTCTGGTCATAACCAGAGATGGCCATTTGACTTCGGCCTCACGAGGCCCAACCTCCGAGTTAAAGGTTGGCCTCTGACCTCACACTGCCTCAGCCTCCAACCTCCAACTCAGCCTCCAAATTCCATTTCAGCCTCCGGCCTCACATGGCCTCAGCCTCTGAGATCCATCTTGGCCTCCGGCCTTACATGGCCATAGCCTCCGACCTCCAACTCGGCCTCACAGGGCCGCAGCCTCCAAACTCCAACTAAGCCTCGGACTCACATGGCCTCAGCCTCCGATCTCCATCTTGGCCTCTAGCCTCACACATTGCCTCAGCCTCACAAGGCTTATGGAGGTCGAGGCTGAGATTGTGGCCAGGCCTCATGAGGCTAGACATTTCTGGTCTGAACTGACAAAAAGTTGGTCAATTTCTTCTACAGTTCGTGGGAAATCCTGTGTGTTTTAAGAGAAGGGGCTAATGATTACACAATATTAATAAACATGTTAGATTTAACATAGAATTTTACGAGGTATGGAACATGACTATATTTTCACTTTTTTCAGAACATAAGCACCTCAGTTATGGTCTGCTTGCTATCCTCGTGTTTCCTTACCGAGGGGGGGGGGGGGGGGGGGCAGGAGCATACTTTCCTTTCCAGGAGACACGAGACAACGACTGTATAATATCTGGATGTGGTTTTTAGATAGTCCAGAAGTTACGGACACTCTTTCCAGAATAGACTCGAGATAACATCTGACAAAAGTAAAACAGAGAAAAAGGAACAGACTGCACCCTACGCCACCGAGAGCCAAGCGAGATGCCAAATAAAGGAATGCAACCTACCCTCGAGGCCAAAAATCACCTCTGGCATGGCTCATATCAACAACTGGTAGAAGGCGGGCTTCCTTTCTGAAGGACAAAGACAGTTTCACAAAGTACAAAATTCTTAAAAATTCCCGTAGTACAATTCATTGGAAGCGAAATGCAGATCGGATTCTGCTATCGTGTAGGGAGAGCTGTTCATTTGATTTGCTTGCGAGGCCCCACCTCCAACCTCACACACCCTCAGCCTCTGAACTCCCATCTCGGCCTCACATGGCCTCAGCCTCCGACCTCCAACTCAGCCTCACATGGCCTCAACCTCCGACCTCCAACTCTGCCTCCGGCCTCACATGGCCTCAGCCTCCAAGCTCAAGGTTGGCCTCCAGCCTCACACGGCCTCAACCTCCGACCTCGCACGGCATCAACCCCCCAAGCTCAAGGTCGGCATTTGGCCTCACATGGCCTCAGCCTCGCAAGGCTCCTGGAGGCCATGGCTGAGGCCGAGGCCGGGCATCTGGAGGCTGGACATCTCTGGTCATAACAGGCCTTTTTGTCAGTCCCTGTGTTTACAACCTCGGCAGGGTTTCTGTGACTTCATCAGGGTGATACTCTCTGCGTGTCTGCTATTTTCAGCACTGTAAAGCATGCAACGCTCTTTTCATGGCATTTCTCCTTTTTATTTCTTGTGTCTTGCAGTTCAGATATAGAACTCGGAAAAATTTTATTTCTCTAGAAAACAACTTGAACATATTTGGATCTTCATGGGGAAACCTATTTTTCAGAATTTCCAACAGACTGCTTATTGCTTTTGCTCCCCGATTTATTGTTTTTCCGTGGAACTGCCGGAATATTCCCTCACACTCTTTTATAACTTGCATCCAATTAGGAGAAGGAGACACAAGGCCACCCCGTGACAAAGTTTCTATCCATCCTCCACCCGATGAATTTGATGCACAAATTTCAATTATATCTTCCTGTTTCCACCTCTGCTTTCTTTTCCCCTTAATTAACATGTTGATTTGCCCTGGAGTAAAGGTTTTGCTCAAAATTTGTCTCACTTTTTTGTTCACGATAGTTTTCACTTTCTTCCGCTCCCTTGTTTTTAAAGCCACTTTTGACTGCAATACCTTCTTATACCTTGCTTGCCATTCTTGCCATTTTTGCAAATTGATGTTAAGGTTTTTGATTTCCTCGTGACAATTATTTATATCTGTCTTTAGCTTTTCGTTTTCCCCATGAAGGACTTCCAGTTGTTTTGCGTTTTCGATATCTTCACTTTCTATTGAACAAACGAATGACAACACACACAGATAAAGGCTTTTGTTCTTGAGATGACACGCTACTGTTCACAAATAATTGTTCACTTACCTCAAATAGAACCCTTTTCCTAGCAAATCTTGCCGTTGCATGTCTTGCACGAATGCTGTTGTCGTCACTGACCTGCACATGTGTGACTGGAAGTAACAATGTAGGAATGGCATTTTTCTTCAGTCTCTTCTTTGGTGTAATTCCTAATAATTCCGATTTTAAATCACGTTCGTAACATTCTGGTGAAAAATGTGAAGGACAAATTCTCAAGTTAGCAACCTGAAATTTGTCTTTTTGATAACATTTGCTCTCCCAGATTTTTCGGAACTTCTCGTCTGGAAGAAATTTATGGTAAACAGTATCAAATTTTTTAGTTTTCCTGAGATAGTTTCGACATGTACTCACAGCACAATCAGACATTATTATTATCACTCACACTACAATATGAAAAACACAACAAAATGGCTAAAAATAGACACAAATACAAGAGCAATGAAAGAACACAGAAACAAGTTTCCCTTGCTAAAACTAGCGTATTCGAAACTTTTTCCAGCGATCTGTCATTTGTATGATGTCACGGTTTTACAACCACCTTGGCTTGCTCAAAAGGCACGATATGAACGGACCATCCAAAGCAAGCTGGAAACACAGGTCAGCGGACCTTGTAGTGTACTATTTCTGATTCTTAACAATCCTTTTTTCCTTGGTAAAATCACTTCGCACACCTTCAACCTACGATTTATGCCTGAAACTTCATGTAGAAACCAACCTCTGTGGTGGAGTGGTTAGCATGCCATGGTGTGATGCCAGGGGTCCCAGGTTCTAATCCTGATCTGGACATGGGTGTCGGATACACAGGGTGTCAGTTTCTGTTCTGTGCATATTCTATTATTGGTGTACAATGTTTATTTTTACTACCTCTTACTTACTCACTCAGGAAGATTTCACACCAAAGTGTAAACCAACCAGATGATATCAACGTCTCACGCTCTATGGGAGCTTTCAGATTGAAGCGACACTTTCCACTCAAACTGGGCCATTTTCTGAATGGCGTTCATTGTGTCATCTTGGACTGATCCTTGTGCACACACGATGAATGTTTTACTTTAGACTGAAGGGGCCCATGCATATTTGCAGTCTGACCACCTTAGTAAAAATTGAAGGTATGAAATAATTCTTGGAAGCTTTCCTGGTACCAATAATGGAAGTGATTCTCTCGACATATCAGACAGGACAGTTCTGGATGTGCTTCTGAACTTTAGAGAACTACCATAACTCTCATCTTCAGTGATTAAAGTGTATCCCTGTGGCTCTCGGAAGCTTCGAAGCATAATCTGGAACCGACCCGGCTGAGATCTCTTAGATATTGAATGTGTGTTTCGGAGAGAAGTAAATGTCACCCTTTAGTACTCAAGAATTCTTTTTCGCAGCATGTCGGGGGCCCGTCTCCTAGTGCACTTGGTATATGCCTTGAAGCCTGGAGAGAAAGGATTGGCATCCATCTGCAATGGAGGAGGAGGCGCATCGTCGGTCGTCATTGAAAAGTTGTAAGTATGAAACCGTCAGGCACAGGCACAAGAGCAAGCTTGTATTTGTTTTGACAGAATATTTTTTTAAAAAAATGGCAAATCCACAATAAACGGTGGCAGAACTGTACTTCTTGTGATAACATTTTGTTTTTTGTAATTTTTTTTCCTGTTCATACCCATCATACTACTGCCTCGTGTTACGTTACTCCTGCTTCTTTGTACCATATACTTGTTCTTGCGAAGATAATGCTAAGGTTTCAATCCACTTTTGTAACTCATACAGAATGGTTTGTTTGTTGGTAATTATACAAATTTTAAGTAATATTTGGGCTCAATGAAATTTTCTAACTGCCAAGTTAAGAATGAAATATTTTTGAGAATTTGTTGTTAATAGATTTTTTAATTTTGTACACTGTGCAATTGAATCTCCCAATTCTATCATAGAATTGCTTATGTACATATAATAGCTTAACCGTAAATTGCTTCATATTGTAAAATGTGGGCAATAGAAAGACTGATGAGATGTTTTTTTAAATAGTTCTATGTATACAATTGTTAACCAGCTGTACATTATATATAATAAACATGTTGCATAACACTGAAGAATATTTCTTTTATGTAGGGGTGAACCCAAATGGAAAACATTACCTACCCTGACCGTCTATACGAAAGCGGATTGTCACTTGTGTGAAGAATTAAAGATCTCTCTTGCTCCATTTGCACACAGATTTCAACTAAAAGAGGTTAACATTGATCATCCAGAAAATCAAAAGTACTTTGACTTGTACAAACATAAAATTCCTGTTGTGTTCTTGGAAGGTCGTTTTGTGGGAAGCTTCAGAATACTCCCAGAAGTGTTGGATATGAGACTGAAACAGTACGAAAAATAATGTGAAATTCCCTTGAATCTACTCTCCCCAGCCTACGTTGATAATATGTACATATGGAATTAAGTCAATTCATGCAGTTCTTTGATATTTATTTACAAATGAAGTCAATCCTATTTCGATTTTTTGTATACCATTCTTCATAGGAACTAGATTGTAGCTACAGATTCTTACAACAATGTAGCAGAACATGAACTTAATAATATTATGTTTTCATACAATCTTGTGTGTTTTTCTTTGTACAGGTGTTAGTTTCTTGCTTTCATAGAATATCTCATCTTTCTTTTTGAACATACGTGCTGAACGCACTTGACAGAACTGTTTAAGTATTTATGTGTACACACTCACTCACCTGTAGCATAAATCATTATGCTTCTGTAGGATATAATAGAACAGTACCTTGTGCTGGCTAAAATATAAAGTTCAATTGGCAAACATATTGTTACACTAGGTAGAAGAAAAGTGTTACTTTATGCACAGGTTAATTTAAGAGCACTAGTCAACACAACTAAAAAAAATGAGGGTAAAAGAACCCTTCAAAAATGTAGATCAGAGCAACATAAATTAACATGACTGGTCCACCCCTTCAAGTTGGTCTGTCATGAGAGAGAACAATTAACAGGTTGCTGATATTAAGGGCAAACTTGCAAAACTCGGGTAGCAGGAATCTGCTGTTTTCCAAATGTCGGTCCTATTCTAAAGATCATGCACTGTTCTTGTCACAAGCAAATTTCAGTGTATTAGATTATATGCAAGGCAGACTCCTGTCATACGTTGCATGAATTCCTTCAGTCTCCAATGTATGTGACACAATGATAAAAGAAAAATCGACCTTTGTTGACTTTGCCCCTAATATCCGCAATGCAGGGGGGCACGAGGGGGTGCATGTACACCCCCTAAATTTCTTCTGCACCCTCTATTCAAAATCTATGTTTGAAACATTAATTCTTGCAGTGTCATATGTCATAGTTATATTGAGCTCTTGAATGTTAGGTATTGTAGTGAGACCACTGTTATTGTATACAACAGCCAAGCATTGAAAGAGAAGCCGCATATATTTTCCTGTACTGTCAGCAATCTATAAAGATCAGAGGCCGTTGTCTTTTCTTTCGTCAGTATTGTTGTTAAGAATGGTTTCTTCTTTTGTTTTAAGCAGCCTTTGTGTTTTCCGATATATGCCCACAGCTCAGTGAGTTCTTTTTTGGCATTGTTGTTAAACGGTTTTATTGTCCGCCTACTTGCTGTTCCTTTTTACTCCAAGTCGCACTGGAGTAAAAATTTCAGATGCTTTCAAGATATCATCACTCTTCAGGTCGTACTCGAGAAACTATTTAATGCGAGTTGTATCGTGACGGGTAATTTACCTGTTAGTACGTTTACATTCTCTATGTTCCACGTAACATGTTTAGTAAAGTATCATTTCATGCTTGGCCGAGGAGCCCAAAGTTACAGTTCGTTGATGGGGATAGATAGCGTGGCAGAAGGGGATTTTAACAAAGATGAAGTTGGTCTCAAACTTTGTCCAAAATTAAAATTCTATGGGGGACAAGGGGCCAAAAATTGATGTAAAAAAAAAAGGCAAGGCTAGCAGAATTTAAGAGTACATGACAAAATGATACTCAAGATGGAATTATTGTTCAACTTTTCATGTATTTATTTTTTCGTCTGGAAGACACCTCAAGGCAAAAGAGGGGGTGGGGCACAGAGAGGCAATTGCCATCCTCGATTTCAAATTTTATGCAAATAAAGAATACATTTAGTAATTTATTTTTCGTAATTTCGTGAAAGTTCACAGTGGTAGCTAGGGGCGGTGAACAATCTAAATTAAAGCGTTATAAAGAGAGAATGCGGTACATATTAAATTAATATTGTTTTCAGTTTGCAATAATATGGATCTAAAAATTTTCTTGCTAGCGAAGCGAACAATATCATCATTCTATTCTGTAATAGATTGTAAATTACCAGGGAGAGAAGTGAGCCTAACTATGTACTTCACACTGTTATTGCTAAGCAGTTTGGTCTTAAATCCATGAACAATTGTTTGGATGAAAAGAAGCGTGCCCATTTGTGAGATTTATATCATTTTTGCTGTTCGTTTGTTACGAGGCAGATGAATTGCTTATGTAATGCATTTAAATAATATTTTATATATGTGTATTAAAGAAACTTTGAATACAGTGTTAACATGTCGCATATGCATTCTCTTATTTTGTTGTCGCTCCATGTTGCATATGTGTAAAACACAGTGGTCAGAAGTAGCGAGCTACTTGTAGTGTCGCTACTGGAGCTAGCTACAAAATTTGTAGCTGTAGCTGTAGTGACGCTACATTTTGAAAATTGTAGTTGTAGCGGTAGCGGAGCTACAAAATTCCTGTAGTTGTAGCGAAAATTTCGCTACAGCTACATTTTTTCTCAGCATTTTGAGGTGGATTTTGAATGTGGCAACAGCGTCAGAAAAAATCGACACTAACCCTTAATTTTGCAGGAGGTTCATAAAGACATTCTAGTATTACATGGAGATACAGATTATCTACATTGTAGATTATAGATATCTGCATAATTTATTTAATTAGTATCTGAATAATTCAGATATCCAGATAACTAACTGACATATATGAATATATTCCTGATAATAGCTATGTTTTTTTACCTGCATCGCAATTTTGGGGAGAAACATGCCTTGCTTGCTGCACCACTGGAAAAAAGTTCCTCGTTTGCGTCACCTCCGGAACAAATCCTGTGGATAGTCATGGTGTAAGAAGACACCAAAATGTCATTAATTGCTGTGTAAGACACAACTTGCAGTGCAAAAACGAGCGATGGATTTTCCACCTCACTGACAAGGGAATAGTGCCATCAATAAATGGCTCAGTACGTTAACAGCATTGATCATGATCTCACCAGCAAGAAATTATTGTTACAAGAATGATAGAGTTTCTGGAATTACAATTATTTTTGCGGTAGTATTTGTTCACAAATTTTAAAATTACAATATGTTTAGAACACTCAAGTTTACATGACAGTTTCCTCAATAATTTTATCATATTGCAAAAAGTATGTACAAGTTATTGACTTTCCTGCAGAAACGACAATTTTCTTTAGTTAATGTACATAGTTTTCAAATTTATGTATTTCTCCTACTTTTGCATCACTTTTCTGTAACTTTTGCTAAGCATGACATCATCATCATCCTTCGCCATTTCCTGCCTCTGGCTGGATTGGCATAGAAGTCAGGCCTCTCCATTTTTTCCTGGTCTTTCCCCACTCCTCTTTTTCCAAGGTGTTCCAATCTTGTCCTCTTCTCCTAACACTCTCCACTATCTGCTCTTTCCACCGACATCTTGGTCTTCCCCTTGGCCTTAATCTCACTCATTGTGCATTGTAAGCTCTTACTGGTAGTCTTTCTGCATCCATCCTCTTCATGTGTCCGAACCATCTCATCTGTGCCTGATCTATTCTCTCCTGAAGCTTCACTACACCCACTGTCTGTCGGATCTCCTCATTTCTTATTCTATCCCTTCTAGTCTTCCTCAAAAGACTCCTTAAAAATTTCATCTCCACTGCCTGCGTCTTTTTTTTTTTTTTTTTTGTCTCTCTATGTCATTGTTCAAGTCTCTGCTCCATATATAATTATTGGCACATAGTATGTGTTATATATTACCTTCTTGCATTTCATAGGTACATCCCTGTTCCATATTAATCTTCAAACGCTTTGATATAGTCCACCACCCATTCGTCCTCTTCTGTTTACGTCCTCATCTATTCTTCCACTTCTCTGAATCATGACAATGAGGATGAATGGTTTATTTATTTATTCTCTTATCTATAGTCGCTTTCTGCCACTTTCGGCTAATTGTGAGAACGAGGAAGAATGATGAATGATGAGCAGTGTGGGGAATAGAGGAGCAGGAGGATCTCATCCTCCCAACTTGGCGTCTTTCCTAGTTTTTGTTTTGAGTCCATTTTATGCATAGATAAGCTGATCGAGACTGGATCCTAACCACTATGTGCCTCCACTGGGTATCGAACCTGGGGCCTTTTTGAAGTCAAAGAGCTCCAGGTACTTTTCATTCAAAATGCTGACTTCATATCAGTCTATAAAAAATGAAATATTTATTCTCAAGAAAAATATGTTGATGTGAACATGAATACGTAATCCTACCAAATTTTATTTGTGTATAGTTGTAATCATTAATTTGGGTAACACCCTAATTGCAATATTCAAATATCAAATTTGAATTGATATGCCACTTGCATAGGTATGGTATTCTCAAAAACTATAGTAAAAATAAGTAACTGAAGTAACACTGCTATCAAAATTATCGAATGACTGGAATCATGATAATAAATAACAGAATCTATTTACCAGTAGTAGGGGATTTTTTAATACCCATATGGTTGTTTTCATTTTTTTTTATGCAAAAGTAGCGAAGAGGAGTAGCGTAGCGACATACTTTTAGGTAAATGTAGCTGTAGCGAAGCTACATTTCGGAAGAGTAGTTGTAGTGAAGCTACTTTAAAAATGTAGCATTCTGATCACTGGTATAACATATGTTGTACATGAAAGTTATACATGTCATATGTACAAAAAGAATTATATTCGTCATGCATTTTCTGTCTTTCAAAAATACAGTTTGTGTGCTTGTTTTCAATTATTAGTTAATGTGAAATTGAACGTGCGAAAAAATATTTAAATTCGTTTGTCCAACACAAATGCTTTAGCACCAACTTCTCCCCTTTTTGTGTGATTTACGAGGATAATAACGTCTTTATTTAATACTACTACTACTACTACTGGTAATAATAATAATGTCATTATTATTATTGGCACGTTTATCTTGGTACTTGTCCCCCCCCCCCCCCGACAAAAATTCGTGGTTGCGCCTCTGCTAAAACATACATGCATATTTTAAGTTTTCTTTATTTTCAACATCACCCCCTAAATTTTATTCCGCACCCCCAGATGATTAATCCTGGCACCGCCACTGCCGCAATGCTTCAATTGATCTGAATTTGCCTGTCGATGTCTCAGGAAACCAGCTAATGTGAAATTCTTCATTTCCATAAATTTCAAGACATATCGCATGCTAATTTAAATGATTATAAATTATACAAATTTGCCTGCCTGTCTTGTCTATTGCAGTAAAATAAGTCAGTGTCAACAATCAATTATTATTTTTTTTATTTTGAGATATCTTCAAAGTATTCAAAATGTAAATATGAAGTTGTGTAAGTTGAAAGAACATGTGATATCCATCGTCACAATTGGCATGTCAATGTATATCTTTTTCAGTGTATAAAAGACATGATTAAAAGAAAAGTACTCATTCATGCACAAAACTTATTTATCAATTTACTATAATTCTGTGGCCTCTGCCACCATACTCCTGGGAACTTGTGCTATTGCTTGTCGAGCCTTTGTTGTTTGGACATCATGTGTTCCTCTTGGTTGGCATCAGGAACACTCTGTTGTAGCAGCTAGTACCCAGAAGCAGGAGACAAGCAGATGACAATACCTAGCAGCTGTCCACAAAACTATACCCAATGAAAACTCATCAAGCAAAAGCACAGGTTCCTGAAAAAAATAAAAATCAGGTATAGGAGTACTTGCTCTTAGTGTATTAATATAACTTCTAGTAAACAATGAAATACAATTCATTCCTAACGGTTACTCAGGAACTACTAGAAATTCAAATATATAATTTAGTGAACTCAAAAATCTATCTAGTACTATTTTCCTGCAATATGAATAATCTTGGTCAGCAGACCCATTTGCAAATAGAAGTCAAACAGCCTGTGAGGATCAGGGCCTATCTACCAACTGCTGGGCTCACTCCTATGTGCCAAGAGGGGAGATCTACCAACCAGCATGATGGAACCTCCATGACGGTTGCAATTATGTAAATCAATAATCAAGTTTTGCGGATAAGCGAGTACTTTTCTTTTAATGTATTAATTTGCTTTCATGGCTCCGCAATTTCCTCAAGATGGTGGGTAGCCCCACACAGGCCGAAAATCTCAGGAGAAAAGTTGTTACGCTTCCCGCAGCAGACTCAAACCTGTGCATGTTCTGTACCCAGAGTCCAAAGCATGATGCCTTAGACTGCATGGTCATGGTGCGAGAATCGTCAACAGAGCAAATAGTCGATATACATCTTGATTCTTGAACCACTGGTATTTCAGAATCAACCAAAGATACAAATAAATTGCAATGCCTTCCAAGTATTCTGAACTGGGACCATTCACACACAATACTCCATTAGGGGTTAACAATTGAAACATTTGATACCACAAAATATGTATGAACGAAATGAAGTGCCAAGTTTCCGTAAACAAACTATAAAATATCTTGGTTTATCTGCCTGCCGGTGTGCCCATTGGAGTCGAACAGTTGATACTGTAGTGATCTATTTCTAACAAATAAATATAGAAATTGAAACCACCTTTAAAATATAAGCCAGATGTTGGTTGTAGTTCTTCTATTGTTTGTGCAAATGTAAGTATAAGGCCTTTTTAAAATGCTGTGATTTCTATGGTGAAAAATAAGTGTTTAGAACGTGGGAAAAACAATGCATTCTGAAGTTTTATCTAGCGATCATATTATTTGCTGTAGTTGAAGTGTAATTTAAAAGATTTTGATCAGTCCCAAGTTTTCAGGACTGACCATTCTTGAACAATGGCAAAACATGGTGTCGCTGGAAGGTTAGGCATAGACATGTGAATAAGAGTGGGGGAGGTGAGTTTCATATTGTTATGGCTGATTTTTTTTTAGAAGCAGCAATGTGTTTTTGTTAAAATATGAAAAATATAGCTCCTAAAATATAAGATACTATTGCTTCAATCTTACTACAAAAAATCAGTGCTGCTGATTAGGGGAGGTATAGGGTGCAGTGGCTCTCCACCTTTTGCCTGTGCACTATGGCCTCTTAATGCTAAGCCATGTCTACCAAGAGAAAGTAAACTGTCCTTTTTCCCCTCTAGTTTTGGCACCTAATTGTGTCTACTGTAAAAAAAAAAAAAAAAGTGTATTAACATATAATTAAAGTTGCCAACTCATTTATGCTGCACCTCGTATAAAACACTGATAATAAAATCGGTAAATTAAAAATGTACAAGGTGCTGTGCATTTAGAAGGTTCTACGTATAGTTGCATGTACTTTCTAATTTAGACATAGAAATTATGTTTTGGAGCATAACGGCAAATGTACTTAGAAGAAAGCTATTTTTGCATACTTTAGAGATCATTTGATGAACAGGATCTATCTATTGATGTTATTTTTGGAAAACACATTATCAGATACTTTCCTGTATGGATAGGTTGATTTACGTGACGTTATTTCTTTCTGATACAGACATTAGAAAAATAAAGCAGTTGTCTGATGACAAATAAAGGGACCAAATCTCCCATGTCTTTATAATTTACTTGGTCAATAGATAATATTTGCTTTTTTTTATAAATGCACACATCTAGATTTATTAATTAAATGATATCTATTAGGAATGATTCTTAATAGTGAAAGAGAATATCCCTCAATGTGAGTTAACCAAGCAATCAGGGTATTTTCACATCACAACTGACGTTCAAAGCAGTTTGGACAGGGATTAGAAAGAAAGTACAATGCAGTGATTAACACTTGTCACCTTGTAATCAAGGAGTAGAACATTTGATTTCCCATGGAAGCATATTGACAATGGTTCTGATTCCACTGCAGTCTCAATTAGCATACCTGGGGATAAAGTGGGCCTTTAAACAGCCTTGTTGAACTAAATGGAGGAGACGAGGGAAATTTTTTTCGGGCCTTCCTTCATCTGATTTATGAAGAATATGAATTAAAATTTCACATTTAAAAAAAAAATGTACAGTAACCTTTAATGTTATTTTTTAAACGTAACATATTCTTGCATCTGTCAACATACCTGAAAAGTTAGTCTTGAAGTGTGTTAACTCCTAAATCGTCTTTGGTGTTTTTAATGTAATTTAACGCTTCAGACAGCATTCAAGTGGCAGTCGATGCCCTCTCTTGCTTCCTGTGCTCGGAAATAGGCATACATATTTAACACAATTTTCTGTTCACCCTAGGGCAAACATTTGCCTTTTTTATTCTTGTTCTTGTAGCATTCCAGAGAAATACACTTCACGCACGGTCACAACAATAAATAATAAATGAATGAACGAAAAGAAAAATATATATAAAATACAAGAATAAAACAACAATGCAACATCGAGTAAATCGAGAAACTAACAAAAACACAGAATACCGCGATAGCAACAAATCGAAAGATTTCAAAAGCACGCTTTCACCCTCATCCGAACAACACCTGAAAATTCCTAGAACGAGAAAACGTTGCAACGCTACACATACATCTTGTCTGGAGACATCTTACCCAAGTAACTATGAGCGTTGGGCCAATGTCAGTTTTTACGTGGGAAAGGTTGGCAAATGGACGTTGATCTTGCGTTGGGCCAACGGCAGTTGCCAACGTTTGCCTAACCATAGAAAAGTGAGTCAAAATCAGTTTTAAAAACAATGTTTTCATGCTAAGACATCTTTCAGGAGTATGCTGTAAATTGTAGTGTAAAATAAGTGACATGTAACAGTGTTTCTTTTCAAATATTTCAGTCACAGCACATACTGGAAATATAATATACTTTTAATGAAAGTAGAAGCCATTTTTAACTTGCAGTCACTCACCAGTCCTTTGTCAGCCACCATGGATGAAAGATTGCTTATCGTTTGTCTCTTTAGCTGTAGTAGAACAAGAACATTCTTACAGGTACTATTGTGAAAGTGGTTAAACAATGCTATGTGCAGACTAAATTCCATGAAAAGTGGAAAACTAAGTAAACTCTAGAAAGTTTTTGGGCTTCCACTTGAAGGTATGGTGCCTTGAAAACAATGATACCATGTGACTGAGAAAGTGCTGTGTATTTTTATTTTCATAAATAATTTGTACTATTGTTTACATTTGGCCACACAATAAATTATGTATATATCAGAACACAAACCAATCTATTCTTTAGTTTTCAGTATGTTGGGCCAACGTAAAACCATATGTCGGCCCAAAGTAAAAACCACTCATTGGGCCAACGTTGGAACCACGGCCAAAATTACCATTGCCCAATGGTATGTTTTTATGTTGGGCCAACCATTTTCAGTATGGTTGGCCCAACGTTTTACCAACCACTTTTGGTTACTTGGGTTCTGTTTCTCCTGCATATTTCATTAACAATCAAGATTGCAAAATTTAAATCCTTTGCAATATAATATGAGTTCGGAGAGACAAGACTTCAAATCGACTGCAAAATCTTGCACGTTTAGCCTTTGATGGGTGGAAGTGATATCATATCTTGCAGTAGTTGATTGATGCTTGGTTCTGCAGCATCAGTGGACAAATACATATAGGTTAGGAATAAGAAACATGCAAACTTGTAAATTTTTATTCTGTATTATGACCTGTTACATAAAATGTAAATTATTTTGTTTAATATTATCCAATCCATGAACATTTCCTGGAGTGATGCCACACTGCATACAATTTTTCACTACAAAGTCTCCCGTAAATTCAATGCTGAAAGTTGGAAATCCCCCTTAAATTCATGACCAACTGCAAAAGTTGGTTACCCTACTGATAGCATATTGTGATACTCTACTGATAACTGATGATTCATGCTTGAAACAAGCTTTTCATGTATGAAAACATACATAAAATGTTTCTGAATTTGAAATATATTTTTTACTTAAGACAAGCAAACTAAACACACTAACAGAGCGTTGCAAATGTTAAATAAATTCTGACTTGGGCACCGTGGGAAAATCTTGAAACACTAACGACGCCGTGAGACGAAAAAGTTTGGGAACCCCTGCCCTACATTTGTCCATTACGGACTCTTTTACTATTTACAGTTTCCTTAAAACGACGCTTAATACAAGAAAACTGAAAATCTAGGTCTTACAATAATTACAGCAAATTTCCATCCCTGCCCGGTAACTCGCATGCAGTGAGGCGAGGCATCTGAGAGGGCCTCAGCTGGTCCCATAACATCCTGTGTGAATCATGTGGGGAAATATAATTTCAGGGGTGCACACGCCTATAATAGACAAGATGAGGCCAGCCTCTCGGTTCAAGCCGGAAACACTTTACTAAATAAGCACATATTTGAAACAATCATATAATTTTAGTGAAAATATTGGAACATTTCGCGGTGCACCTGCAAGCTAGTCACGGCACCCACTTTAGAAACCAAGGGTATGCCTGGCCTCCGGGTCTCTTATGAGACTTCGCCACTGTTCTCGAAGTATGTTCACTTCAAGCAGACCCGTAGCCAGAATTTTATTTCGGTGGGGAGAAGGGCTCATCCCTTATGAGCAGTTGTCATCTAAAGGCGAAAACGTGGGGGTAGAAGCAGTGCCGACTCGTGGCTTTTGGTGTAGGAAGTTATGGTAAACAGACAGAGGGAAGACTGAAAATGTGTTCAATTAAAAAGTCACACGTATCACTTGTACTATCCATTGCATTTAGCTGCAACACTGTACCCACTTTTGAGTGGACCAAGCTGATTGGATCAACCACAGATAAACGTATTACGTACAATAAATACGTTTATCAGCGGTTCGACGTTTGTGGAGTCGTCCCAGCCTGCCGTGTGTTTTGTCAATCCTGTGATAAGAATATTGTTTTTTCAACTCTTAAATTATGCTAAACGCAACTAATTATGTAGTTTTAAGTTCAATTTATGGAGCTATTTTGGTGTTGTGAACTTGGTTTATCCATTATTTACTATAGTTAAGCAACATGTGAGAATTTCGCACATCAAACGAATTGCAATGGATCAACCAACCAATTGAATGGATTCTAGTATAGTGCTTGAAAAAGAAAATTCACGATTGGGAACGGCGGCTCGTATTTCATTTGTGACCTCCAACTTTCTACCGATTTCAATTCATAAAATGTTCATTTGGTAAATCGGAGGGGGTAAAGAGAAGATGAAAGGAAGAGGATGTAACGGGATGTGGTTGTATAAGCTTGTCCTTTGGTCGTCATACTTCCTTTTGTTTCAAACAAGTCCGTTGGAGAATTACAAATAAGATATAACTTTAAAAAATATATTTCCTCAAAGTATCTTTCACTGAATTCGGAGTCCCGGGTTCGATACCTGGTGGAGGCACACAGTGGTTCGGATCCCACTTTAAAACTGTAGGTCCAATCCCGATTAGCCTTACTGTGCATAGAGTTGACTTAAAACACCAAGTCAATCAATCAATCAATTGAATTCGGTTTACCTGTGTCCCAGGAACCCGCATTTAGAGAGGATGCTAGATTTTACCCTTATGCCAAACACAGGGTGCTAGGTGGTAACGAAGTTCAAATTATGCTAGGTTTAGAACCATAATTCGATGGTTGGCATCACTGAATGAGGAAGCGACTGCTTCTTCCTCGCTGGACCATATAAGCGAGCAACCCCCTCCACTCCGTTCCACACCCCTTACCCATCCCTCTGTAGATGGAAGATCGAGGTTCCTCAGTAGCGGCAGCTGGAGCAAGTGAATGATAACAAACCAAGTGTACGCACATTGCGCTCTTAACTTTTAATGAACATTAAAATCTCCTAAAATGTAGAGAACTGGAAATCAGTACAAATGAACTGTAGGAAGTTCCTCATTTCCTACATGGAGGAATCGCCCCTGGGTAGACGTCTTAAAAATGAATTTCCCAGTATATTACAACTTATTATACAAGATGTTTAGTCCTGCTTGGGAAGTAAAATTAATTACCACTATGCACTATTTAAATGAGACATTTTTTGATTTCGGAGGGTGCTTCAGCCCCCTTAGCCCTCCCTCCTGGCTACGTGCCTGCCTTCAAGTACGTGCACTTTGCGCCGTCTTCAATTCTGAACAAATTATCTCTCTATGCAAAATTGTCAAAAACCAATTTTAAAGGAGTTATGATCGATTTCTTTTGTTGGTGTGTGAAGCGTGGGCCATCTTCAATTTATGGGCCCCTAGAAAACTTGGACCCGGTATGCCAGATGTCTACCCAAGATTTTTTTTCATTTCTTTAGGCATGCCCTAACAGAATCAAAAGAGAAAACTCGTCCACCTCAAAAGTTTTGCGGGACTTATGGCCAGGAACCGGATTACTTTCGGATACGGGATAACCAAACTTCGGAGAATGCACTTGGCGCGGTTAATGCGCTGTAGACATCTACTAAGGTCGTGTCCGAAAGGTGCAAAACCGTACTTGAAGCGAGCATCCTCCGAGAACGGTCTTAAAGTCGTGGACTGGAACTGAAAGTCTTTCGAATTGCACTTCAACTGCAGTGCCAAATACGATTAGTAGATAAAACTGAGGACACGTTGCTTTCCCCGCGTTTTAAACACTTGTTCCACCATAGAAATCACATAGCATTTTCAAATGTTCTTATACATACATATCCACACATTAGAAGAACTCCAACCTATGTTGCTGGATTTCTACCGCCGTGATTTCACACAAATGAATAAAGAGTTCAGAAATCACGTGACCAAGTCTGCAACGATCCGTGCTCTGAGGTGTGGTCTCGATTGCTTGTGTACAGTCTTAGAAAAAAATACCTGGGCCACGGGACGTAGAATTTCGTAACGTCTTAAAGCCTGTTGTTTATGCAACCCAAATAACAAAATATTCGCTTAAGTTTGCCTGGTGATTCTGAGTTCTCGGGAAGGATTGAGCTTTGATAGCATGAGTCACATGACTCGTGCCCCAGCCACAACAAACAGCTGGGTGCTACGATGCCTCCAGAAGAAAATTTCAGGAACTGGTTTCTTGACAAGAGCTACTCGTAAGGAAATACTATTCTTTCAAGTGATATTAGAGTCATTGTCAAGAAGGTTCGCTGAAATGATGGTTCTCATCACAGACCACATGCCACACGTTAATTTTTATGTCCAGTTCATGCACTGGACCTACAGATTAAAATGGGATCCGAACCAAATGCCTCTCTATTTGGTATTGAATTCGGAAGCCTTTCATTACATGGCGAAGACGTTACCACTACGACATCAGAGAGGCAATGGAACCCCTTGAGAAAGAGATAAGCGAAAATTGCTACGTGACAAACCATATTTGACCGTAAATTTTAAAAATAAGACAATATTTTGTACTGACAGTTTCGAACCGCGGGAGAGGCATATATTTTTTTGTACCATCGTCCATTTCACGAGTTTATAATTCTTCCTCACCGACACGAGTAACGCGAGTGGTAGAAGAAAAGCGAAGTAAAATAACTGAAACAGAAATAAAAGGAAAAAGCGAAATAAATTTTATTCATAATATTCTGCAGTCACTTGAGTTGTATTCACGGGATGCTATCTTTAAAGAAAGCCGTGGTCTCTTCCTTGTCTTTTTCGCTTCCTTTGTGCTCTTGCTTCCCCCTGTCACGATTGGTCTAAAACTAATTAATGCGACGTTAATTAAACAATCCAAACAACGAAACAATGCACAATCAACTGCACAAAACAACATTCCAAATGTTTTCGAATCGGAAAACAATTGAGATGCTGTAAAATGACTTAAGATGCAGTAATAAAGTGGGAATTCGGTACCGTATAGAATTAAATCGGTAGAGATGTCCGATTTGATTGGATGTTTGTTATTTAGATTTGCTATTCTTTCACTTTTGGCAAATAGCGACGATGAAGATGAGTGATGCTATGATGAAATTGGTGAAGGGACACTTACCAAGGACACCCACGCCCAAGTCGAGATTCTAACCAGGAACCCATGGCATCGTAGCGCGCTGTGCTAACCACTCCTCCATGGAGTGGACATTATACCATATTTTGTGTGCTCAATTGGGATCAACCAATGGAATGAATAGGCATATTATATGATTAATAAATTCATATCATAATACCACGTCATATTATTCGGCACGAAGTAACATCAGAGACATTCAATCTTGCATTTTTGCCTTTCAACTAATTCTTTGAATTCAGGTTAATCACAACAATAAGATAAATTATGAAGCATGAAGTGAATGTGGGATATTATTACGAATTACCTGACAGAAACAACATTAAGCAGGTTCGGTGGTCAAGCTCATTAAGTGATTGACATTCGATATCGTCGCCAAAGTTTCCGGGTTTGAGTACCGTCCTTGTCGGGGGTGTTTGACTATTTCGTCATCCATTTCATGTAATGGTCACTCGTCCTTATCGTCGCGATCATCGAACAGGGAATAAAAATTATAAAAATAAATACGATGGTTGTTGAGTTGGTGTTTTTTAAGTCCACTTTATGCACAGTAAGACTAATCGAGACTGGACCTACAGTTTCAAGTGGGATCCGAACCACTTGTGCCTCCACCAGGTATCGAACCCGGGATTACAAGGCGACGACGCTACCACTGCGCCATCGGGGAGGCCCTAATAAATACGATGGAAGAGTACTTATTTCATCTCTCACGAAATCTCCTACAAAACCGGAATATATAAAATACATGTATATTCATTCACATACATTTTCGATTTCTTTATTTAACTAATCGAGACCGAGAACGGGAGAGCAATTTTCAATTCGATAAACCGAGAGACGGAGACACTATCAAGTCTCGTATCTTCTTGGCACCTCCGTAATCGAGTTGTTCTGTTTGTCATTGGCTTTGTATTGGCAATTATTGTCATTATTCTTCCCCTGCAGGTGAACCATAACGATGAATTATGATGAAATGAAGCAGATAAAAGGGCAAGAACAAGAAAGTCATGCCTGTTCGGGACTCCAACCCAGAACCTTATGTAACGAGATTTGAAATTCTGGAGAAGGCGTCCGTGTTTCGCTTGGTTTTCTCTTTCCTCTACTTCTCTTATATTATCATACATGTATAATAAAAATGGATCTGATACGATATGTTGCGATTCATAATGGACATTTCCACTTTGACATGAAAAACGTTTTAAATCCATTCATTTTACAGATAATGACACAAACATGAGATGTGCAAAATATCTCGGCGATATTTGTTTCGGTTCTCGAGAAACACGCCTTCAAACACCGCTGAAATTCACCTACTACGTCACGGATTTGAAAACGTTCTCTCCACAGACAGGAGGTCCTCTGACGTCATCACTTAGAAATGCGTGCAGGCGGGGCTTCTGCTCCTCCCGTCAACTTAGCATGAGCCGCGAAAGCGACAGCGAAGCCACTTGTTACTGCGTAAAACAAGTATCTTGTAACTTCCAGTGCAAGAATCTGTGCTCCATTTCTTGGAGATGAATTATGCCCTAGCAGTATAGTAGTATTTACTATAATTCAGCCACTCGGTAGAGGGTTTTCCCATTAGGGTGACAAAGCAAACCTTGTAACAGTCAATGGCTGAACACGTGAACAGCCTTGTTCATTGCGAATAACATAGGTTAGTTCTGACTGGCAAGAACTTAATGTTATAGGAATACCTTTTCTGGAATTACAATTATTTTCGTCATAATATTTTCTTCCCAAATTTTAAGATAATACTTTTAGAACACACTGGTTTACACGCCAATTTCTGCAATATAAGAGGTGATACGGTATAAAAAAGTACGGTGAGTTTTTAAATCTCCTGCAGTAAATGACAGTTTTCTTCAGTTAATATATATATTGCAAATTTTTGTATTTAGCCTACTTTTACGTCACTTTTCCGTTCACTTTGTTTAACCGGAACGATGAGAACGCATGGTTAATTTATTATGTATCATCTCTAACATCACATTTCTTCCAACTTTTGGCTAATCGCTACAATGAAGATAAATAACTACAAGCAGTATTCGAAGTCGGGGTGCAGGAGTACCCCCCACACACACTACCACCAACTGCACAATCTAAGTATCACCCAACCTGCCATGATAAGAGACGAACTTTTTCTTCTGTCCCATCTCATTTCGAAAACATTCACTTGTCCCATCTCCTTTTATGAGACGAGACGGAACATGTCTCGTCTCGTGAGCAACACTAACATTAACAATAGAAGCATCCCCCTAGCTGTCCCCAAAGTCTCGAGCAAACATCCTCCCATGTAACAATTTCCAGTTCAATGAAATGTCTCTTACAAGGAAACAGTCATGCCCAGGTCGAGAGTCAAACCTGGAACATGCGACTTCCTCAGATAAATCATGAATTTTGTGTATAATAATTACAACGCCAGTTCATTCCTGGTAATTCTGAATCTGCAGTTTGGTTTGCATATATAAGCAGGATAATATTTAGTTTCCGAGGGCTGTACCGTCGAAACGAGGAGTCAAAAAAAAATTAATAAAAAACATATTAAGAATGTTTTTTTTTTGTATTTATAATGACAAGTCTTTGCATACGTTTTTAATTCTATATTTTTCTAGACTTGAGACGAGAACGAGAATTGCCCTCCCAAACGGAGACGGATGTTTATAAATTGAGACGAGACTGTCAATGAGACATTTACAAATAAACACGAGACAGACATTTACAACTCTCAACGAGAACGAGACCAAGGCTGCCATGTCTCGTCTCGATAGGATCCTTAGTGGTGAAGTTGTGAACCAACCAATTAATGCGTTCGGGGTAACGAGATGAGGCGGCTTTTTTCGCAGTACAAAATTCAAAATAATTATATCGTACCATTTCAGTATGGGATATTGTTATACATATGGGCGTATATATAGTTCACGGGGGGGGGGGATGGATCAACTTTTGGAATGATTAGGGTTGCTTCATTTCGTAAGTGAAAATCCAGGACACTGCTGGCCGGAAGCTTGTTGGGGAGCATGGGGGGAGGGGATGTTGAGTTGACAAAGTTGTGTGTTTGTAGTCACGAAGTATTGATACTTTTCTGTTGTGTCACTACGTTTATAAGAACCAAATTCCTTTAATATGATTCGAGGGGGGAAAATAACTGATTTGACAGTCCCAATGCAGTGTCTTACCGCAGAAATTCCGAAACTATCAGGAAATTGCAGATATTGGTCTGCAGTCCCATCTGGTGTGTGGAATTACGAAATTTCCTTCCCATACGTATCCCGTCCTATACGTCTCTAATTTAAGAGAATGAAATAAGTCAGAAGGAATTTTTTATGAACAAGCGGATAGAACAAGGAAACTGGTAATTTTAGTGAACCAAAAAAAGAGGGGGGTTGGACCCGTTGAATCCTACTTAAATAAGCCCATGGTTATATACATTATTTCCTTGTAATAATTATACATAAACTAAGTATAGATATGTACTGTGCAACTAATGTAATCTTCTCAGTGTATTTTCTCTTATCTGCACAAAAATATTTGATCATAATTTGCGCAACAGAAATGGAACACAAACTGAAATTGCTTTATGGAAAAGAAAGTTAAATAGGCTTTATAAATAAAGTGAAGAATGTGAAAATTCCTATTTTGCACTACATAGGTTACGGTAAATATCAATAAATATAAGTTTAAAAAATAGTTTTGAGTGTCTGGTCAGCAACCAATTTTATAAGCAATATTTTTCGCATGGCCTGAGAACACACGCGCAGCTGAACCCTTTCATTTATCTTGCACGTGAGCAACACGGATATTTCATAGAAGAATGATCATTACAAAGCATAGCTTTCCTTTCTCCTATCGGTTCTTCTTCCATTTTTAAATCGGTACAGATTTGTAAAACTGCTGCACGTGTTTGCTCACCGTGGGCTACCCATCCGGAACTGAACGCTCGAAGCAGACGACAAATGAGCTCTCCCTAAGGAGTGACGTAGTAACATGGCGGCGGCGTGTTTTCAGCGCAACGCTAGCCTCTCAACTTTGGAAGTCTCGTTTCTGCCTTAAACTGGACGCAGAGAAACGCGAAAACTTGCAGGGGTCATTTTTCCAGGGTGTAGTTTTTAAAAATGTTGTAAAAAAAATTGAGTGGAAATGTCCATTGTGCTGGTTAGATGCTACAGATGTGAACTCCAACCTGCAATATATTATTCCCTTTTGTTTCGTATCTGGTTGAACATGAAATTTTCTTACACTGTGACAATTTCTTTCTTAGTTTTGGTTTGGTTCACAGATATGCCAATCTGGACTCGACCTTCAGTTTAAAGTGGGATACTAACCACTATGTGCATCCACCGTGTATCAAACCCGAGATCCACTGATTACAAGGCGACGACGTTATCATTACGCCATCGAGGAGGCCCCATGACAAAATGTTATTCACTCGATCTCTACCATAATTTATTTCAGGATTTACATTTTCGTTTTCTTCTTCTTTTTTCCTTTTGTTAACTACTCTTATACAACTCTTTTTGCGTCTTCGAATTTCTTCTTGTTTCAGGAAAAAATAATACATGCAGGCTGTATAAAAATCCCCCGTCCAAATAGATAAAACGTTCACTCTCGAGAACTAATTTACATGTTTATTACTAACGTAACCATTAGGAAACTATTGAAATGTTAACTGATATAACTGCAGATGAAACAATACTTACAGCCACTAACGAAATATCTATTCTCGTGTAGCCTCACAGAGAACAAGTATCTTGTGAGTCATTCGCTCTTGCTGACTACGGGCGAAGGTCACTGAACCAAAGGGTGGTGGCAAGCAAGCAGGCGTCTGCTCTACCAAAGACGAGGTCACGTGTTCCTGTTATCAATGGCGTACGAAATAAGGAGGAACACAGCTATCTGACGTATGTTTTGGTCCCGTCATTGCACGTAGAACACTTTATCGTCGTGGCCTTGAAGTTCCCTCAGGGCACTCCTACGTAAAGGCTTCTCAGCTAGAAGGATATCTTCCCCATTGAGTGGAGGAAAAGTGGGTGCGTATAGAGGTCCTTCAACTTTCGTATTCTTTTTCATTACAGAACCCGTGCTGTATCGTCGACTTAATTCAATCTATCCGATGTAGGTTTTAGGTTCTGTTTCTGTTCGGTTATTTCACGTTGTCTTCCTGCTTATGTTATTCGCGACGAAGGTTCTGGATTCGATAATCTGGACAATAACGGGATTGTGTTGGTTGCTTGATTTGGTGTCTTAAGTCCACTTTATGTCCTGTTAGGCTAATCGTGAATGGACCTATAGTTTAAAGGGGGATCCGAACCACTATGTTCCTCCACCGAGTATCGAACCCGGGATCCCTTAATTACAAGGCGGCCACGATCCCACTGCGCCATCGGGGATTGTGTTCGAAACGAATGAATCAAATTTGAGTGAGTGAATATGCAACCATTGGAAGACTATTGAAAGAAAAGCTATGGGAACCTGCCAGTTTTTCTACTGCAGACAGGAAACCATAAACATTGAAGATAAGCTTATATTCTATGAAACCTGACGCTATGTGCTCGAATACTGGCTAAATATAATCCATAGAGGCATAGCAACTTTAAACAACCTCTTATATGATACATATAGGTTTAAAAAAGGTCGAAATACAAAGATTGTGTGCGCCTCACTGATGGCGTAGTGGTAAGGCCTTGTAATCAAAGGGTCTGGGGTACGATACCAGGTGATCGCACATAGTGGTTCGGATCCCACTTTACACTGCATGCACTTCAGATTAGTCTATCTGTGCCGGTGACTCAGTCGGTAACGCGTCTGACTACCATGCTATAGGCCCCGGGTTCGATTCCCGGCCGGTTCAAGCCCGGGAACTTTTCTAACGTTGGAAGCGGCCCCAGAGCCCACCCAGCGTCGAATGACATGGGTACCTGGGGGAAACCCTGGGGGTAAAGGCGGTCAGGGGCGTGATGCTGATCACATCACCCCCACTCACAAACGAATCAAGAAAGTGTGGGGCGGCGTGATGCTGATCACATCACCCCCACTCACGAACGAATCAAGAAAGTGTGGGGCGTTACCCCCACACCCCCTATACGCCTTCATGGCGTAGCGCCAAGCACAGGTGAGAACTGTACCTTTTTTTTTTTTTTGCATAAAGTGGACTTACAACAAAATTTAAACTTGCGATAAAGATTATGATAAGGTATTAAAGAATTGGGTCTAACACATTTTTTTATTGTTTACCAATGACATTGTTAACTAATATTCTTAATTTCAGTTTCAAGATGAAATCGGCTACGAAATAAAAGGAGTGGGTTCATATTTCTGTTACGAAATTCCACTTTTGTAGTAGACCTGTGCCACACTAAGTTGTGACAATAAACAAATCTGAGACACTTTCAAAGTATTAAATTGCTATCTACGTATTTGGGAAAAATCTTTCAATATAATACTTCTTTTGGACGCGTCAAATCATAGTATTTAATTCCTGTTTTAGCAGCTTTAAGAAACCTGATTTTTTGGGGGGGATTTACAAATGCCCTTTCTGCTCCCGTCAAGTTACGCCTATGACAAACAGGAATTCAAAGTAAAAGACTGTCCCGACTAAATCGGGAGACACGTCTGATAGATTTACAATTGGAAAAATCATAATTAAGCGTGTAGTTGAAAACAACCTATTTTCATATATTGCATGCAGCTCTACTTTTTCTGCAATGTGGATCAAGAACTGGGGACGTGGAGAAGCACAACACTCCACGTAACCAATACTCACGTGACCCTCTTTGCTTTCCTGTCATGTTGACCTAATCGTGGAACACATTTCTCGGTGTTAAGACAGGCAAAATCACCCGATCATCGAAGTGTGCAATATGTGTTGCCTACCCTCCTGCATTACTTGCTCCTATTGAAGCCTTGTGGGGAAGAACTTTTTTCCATGACTGTACTTGGTGCTTTCGAACTGTACTAGGTGACGTCACTTCCGTCAAGACCATATTTCAAGTCTGTACTTTGTACCTTTCGGACACAGTCTTAATCTTCTTGACAATATTGAGAACAAATCAAAAGCAAGCAGAAAAAGGAAGTGTTTTGTTTCATTCTGTAACGATGACCTTGCGCGTTGCATCCGCATAGAGCGTAAAGACACTTACGGTTCGCACTGGCCTTGGGAGTCTCGTGACAACGTGTGGGGAAGTAAATAGGAAACATTCCCACGGGGACATTCATATCTCAAAAGACGAATGACTAAGGATGGTACGGAGACAAGATCGAGACGATCTTGTAAGAATCAAACGAGAACGAGATCAGGGCTTTGGAGACTTGTCGATACGAGACAGACTTCAGTAGAACCGAGACTTTGTGTCCAAGACTTTGATTTGAGAAATTTACCTAAACGGAATTTATTTTACTATGGGGCTTATTCAGACATACCAAACGAATATCTACCTGATTATTTGCAGACAAGTCCTGTATTTTGTTTATCGTAATTGCAAAATCAATTCATTAGTAACATTCGTGAGCCTGTACTGCATGGTTACATATACAGTACATTTGAAATTAGCTTTCTTGAGGCTTCGTAGCATCTAAAACGACTCGTCAAATAGAAAATCTTTATTAAGAAAAGTTATTGTCCTAATGACGTTTATTCTGTGACAATTTGTGCGGTGACACCCTGTACGACCCCTTTTATCAAGAAAGACCTCAGGGGGAGCGTGCCCCCCTGAGATATCTGGACAACTTCATATAATTCGAATTGTGAAATTCTAGCGTGAAAATATGGATGAAGGGTGTCATGAAAGACAGCAGTATAATTCTTGTTTGATATCTGTGCATCGAGAAGTGTACAAAAAGACCAAGAAGTGTTCATCAAGATGTTTATGGAAAGGAATCAAGTGGAATCCAGTTTCTATTCTATTTATCTATCTAAACTTAACAACACCAATGTATTTTCAATTCAGTTTCAATTTAGTGATTTGTAAATAACAATAATAATGATAAAAAGGTAAATATATGAGTTTTATGACTGAAGGGCAATATGTGATATCTTACTCCCCCCCAGTGCTCCAAGTGGAAATTCCTAGCTGGGGGGGGTGCTTTGCCCATTTTGGGGAAAGGTTGGGAATACGTGTATGGATGGAAAAAATGCAGTGGGCGGAGGACACCTATGCAAATTATAATCTTTGTGAGAATTTTCTTATAGTCCGAGTGCATTCGGAACATCTCCAGCTGACTGCGCGAGTCTAGCCAGCAAGTCTACGAGCAGTGCATAGCGTAAGCAATAGAGTTAGCTATAGGCGCAGAGTAGAGATGACGTCAGCGGTTCACTTCTTGATTGGAGGCGTCGGGAGTTACGACTCTCTCCCAAGGTGCAACCGCAGAACGGCCAGAGCTGTTACGGAAATAATCTCACTCTACCTGGGTGGACAGTATACTGCTGCCCCCTTGCTGGAATTCCTTGCCTTTTATGCACGCGAGTTCTGCAGTCGACGGCAAAAGATAGAGATTCCGTTTTGTAAATCAATAGAAACGAATGGACCATTTTATGCATTGGCGTGCGTTTTGGAAAACATGCTGTCGTGTCCTTTAAAACGCGACGTTTCTGCTGTCGACTGATTTAGACATCATTGTTGTCAAGAGTGTAGTTAATCTGACTCCCACACGAATAACTATGGCGGGTTACTTACGTTCCCAGCTATTCGGCCAGGTTTTTGTGTTCATAATGACAATTTGGTAGTGGCAGCGATTGGGTTCCAAAACTGCGAGGGCAAGGTGCCAAAATTGGGGGACCAAGGACATTTTACCTCCCTTTGTAGATCAAGGGTGAATTAAAGGTGAGCGGAGGGAGCGACCGCTCCATCCGAGGCCCTTGAGGGGGCGTCGAGAGCGACTTCCACGGAGGACTTAATTTATTCTTTCATATATTGATAAATAATTTACACAGTTGGGATGAAATATAACACACACAGTGTCAAGTAAGAAACATACAAGAGCGAAATAAAGGGGGACGGAGAGGATGCCCCACTAATCGAGGGGCGACAGACCCTCAATGGCCTTATTTTATTTCTTCAATAAAATGCACGGTTGAAATGAAAGAAAACTAATATTGTGGTATTTTACAAAGAACTACTGTTATGGGGTAGCAGGAAGCTTAACGGCGAGTGCAGCGAGTGACTAAAATTGGGGCGACAAATGACAGTTGCGACACCCCCTTTCCTTTGAAATTTTTGCGTTGAATTCAGTATGGCGGTCAACATTATTCCGGACCTGCGCTTGACATACACAGCTAGAGATCTCCCTGTGCCTAACCTATTTCTTTCATGACCAGGATAACTCCTTTACATTTTGTAGGGGATGTTAAAGGACTTTTGACTCGTCATAGTTCATGTAATGAGGCTTTTATCAGTCACAAGGTTACACATATTATTTTGTATCTTCTGATCCCATCGCAGTCCAAGAATTATTTTTGATATGTTTTGTAGTATGGCATGAGGGACCAAATATATTTTTCTTACGATTTTTGGTGATGGCATGTTTTGAGATATTCAAGGTCAAAGGTCAAGGTCACTTGACAACATTATATTTGTATCCAAAGATAGGCTTGTTATATATCACTGGAAAGATTGTTCAATTCCCTGTACAATAAGCTTTATTTGAGCTTCCTACGTGAAATAGGGGCGGAGGTACAGCACATTTTGTATAACTAAGCGCGCTCAAAAAGAGCAATTTATGCGAACTTTCACCTTGAATAATTTAACAATTACAAGACAAACGAAACTAAAAATTTTCATAGTTACTAAGTTCCATGTATAGTTTCAACTCCCCAAATTTAATGAAAATCGGAGATGGTCAGGTTGGTAATTGCACATATGTGTTGATTTCGCATGGAATGACTAGTGTAATATTACTAGGAGCTGACATGTACCCCCAGCGCCACTGGGACGATGATGAAAAATATTTAGGCGAAGTACAACTATAAAACTTAGTACCTTGCTGCAAGGGCAAATTAAAGGCTTGAGGGGCCATCATTCTTCTCCTGCTCCCCTCACAAGGGCTTCTTTTTAAAGATATTGATAATTTTTCAAAGTTGCAGTGAAATACACCAAACATTGTGACATTTTTATGACATGCCCAAGAGCTAAAAATTATCATCCATGGAAGGTGACACACCAGTGCTCTTCTTGCCTGTTGGGACAAGACATAAGTTAAGCTGTCCCACTGTTCCCGACAGTCACATCTATTGTAATGAAAAATCAATTTATTGTGATTTTGGAGAAATCTATTACAGTATTTATTTTATTGAAGTTAAACAACTTAGAATGATTTGTGTGCTCAGGAAACGTTGTAGTATTTTATGCAATGCTATAACAACCGGAGATGCAAGCGGTGCTTCAATCTTTTGGGTCGCAGGTCCCCATCCAGATTTTTTTAAAATTTAAATTTAGAATGAATATTCGTTTCTTTTTTTGTTCTAGAGTTAAATAAAGATGAAATTGGAGAAATCAGTAATATATCACTTATTAAGTAACACAGGCTTGTACTAAACGTACGTGCCGCAAGACAGAATAGAGACTTTGCGGGCTTTAACAAAATCGTTTCTTTGTCATGCAGTACTGTCCTTGGCCCCCAGTTTTGGCACCTTGCCCCCCCTAGTTTTGGAACCCAATCGCCGCCATTGCCAGCGACGTTAGTTCTAATCTTTTACACCCAATACATTCAGACACTATACAATGGAAGATATTAAACAGTGGCGTGCCCTGGATTTTCGAAAGAGGGTGTATGTACTTTTTTTTCGAAATACTCGGTCAAAGGGGTGTTATGACTCCTATCAAGCACCCTTTGGCACGCCTCTATTAACAAAACTACTTTCATCCTAGAACATGACTATTACACTCTTTTCCGGATTTATTTACTGCTTGTTTGATTTTCCTTACTTTACCCGTGACTTTGGCCTCTGCAAAACGCGCGCTTTCCAAATTTCAGCCAATAAAATATTATCTGCGGAATAGTACTCCTCAGCTGCTCAGCAAAAATAAACAAACATATCCGTTTTGAACAATGAGCACAGGCTAAACGTTGAACACACTGTGTAACAATTTTACGATGCCAAAGCACGCAAACGAATGTTTTAGTTTTTCAAATATACGCTGAATTTAATATCGATACATATTTCTTGAATCTTGATTGTTCGATATGTGTTAACTACACATTCATTACATGTTTTGCTATAAAATACAAACTTCTTTCAATAAACACCAGCCACACGATGTGGATTTTCTGAGTTAAAAATATTATAAGCCTGCAATTCATAATTGTAGCCCTCATACCGCAAGAAATACTATGGCTGGTTGGGGGGCGCAAGAACATGATACACGGCTGGGCCTCCAACGTTTTATATAGTTGCGATAGGACCGTAGTTTGTGAAGAAAGTGTGTTAGGCGTCGAAAGTTCAGGGGGCGGAAGTGGGGCGCCGAAATGGGTGTCCGCCCCTCCAAGAGAACGTCTTTAATCCGCCACTGTTGTAGATAAGGTTTAGCATAATGCGGGGGGAAAGTGGCACAAAGTAGGAGGGGCAACTGCCCCCTAATCGCCTTCACTGCTGCTTTGGTTATTATACGTCGCTTTTCTATCTCGTGGCTAACTTGTGACGAGATGTCTAATGTAATTTACGATCTATAATGCAATGTATGTTATTGGTTTTAAAATGTGTCTATACAAATTGAAGTATTGAAAAGTGCATGGTGCAGTGGTAGGGTCAAGGGGACCCAGGTTCGATACCCGGTGGAGGCACATAGAAGTTCGGATCCCACATTAAACTGTAGGTCCAGTCCTGATTAGCCTTACTGTGCATAAAGTGGACTTACAATAAAACACCAATTCAATCAATCAATCAAGTATTCAAGAATAACTTGTGAACTGGAAGCGCCCACCCCCCATGGCGCCATCTCTGGCTCCGGCCTCCAGAGTCCAAGAAGAAGGAGGAGATAATTCAATGAACTTTTGCCCTGAATATACATTTTACATGTAATATTTAGAAGTATATTTGCTGCGTTGTAACCCTCCTGCCTCCCCAGCCACTTTTTTCTAGCCCCGTGACTGATGTGAAGATGACATAATATTTATTCTCAAGAATTCTTTAGTTTCGATTTCATACGAACATCTGTGGATTATTGAGAAGCTGGTACCGCGCACATTCTAGACGTTGAAAACGCATGACAATGATTGTAATCTTTAAAGTTAATGGTAATATCCCCCGGTCATTTTTAGCTCCATTTAAGGTGCAACTTAGCTCTTTTATGCGGATCCGGTCTGGCAACACTGTACTGGAACTCTGAGATATTCTGGAATTGTGCTGCAGTACTTACGCACACACACACACTCTGTAAGATTTTATTTTACACGAGCGTCTTGCAACTGTCCATTATTTTTTTTGCATTTCTTGTTTAATTTTATTGTAAAAAGTAATTTTTTTGTTATGCTTCCCACGCTCAACGGAAATGTACGCCCAACGGCGAAAGAAACAGTAGGTGAATTGTCCACCACCATTTTCATTCGGTCTGAATTACACAATGTGTTGACAATGAATTGAAATAAAGACGTCAATAAGCAGAGAACAATTCCTGCTTCGAACCAACATAGTTTCATTCCTTAAAACAACACAGGATGTAGAAAAAAAGTAATGAAAACAGCGGTGGACAATTTGCTTACCAGTATCTTTGCCGTTGACTGTACTATCATTTTCCAAATTGAAACTCCTAAAGGCGGAAGAAACTTAATGTAAACTACCAACGTTTTTTTTTTCTTTTTTCATGTTTGCACTCTTAATTATACCCCTCACTCGTCACTTACCTTGCATCATTTGTTCGATATACCACAGTAAACTATGATGAGTTAGTTGTTTCTAATTTTAATAACCTCATTTCCCAATATTTTTGTTCAGTTGCTTCATCTCAAAATTTCTATAGACTTGTGCTGCCATCTCTCAACGTTTATTAAAGTTCGCAGCCCTTGTGACTTCTAACATCTTACTATAAGTGGAACCCGCGGCTCCTGTGCACCTTACCCCCGCGAATAGGGGGGGGGGGAGAGTGGACCAGGAGTTTATCCAGGATTTTTCCCTTGGGGGGGGGGTGTTGGAAAATTTTGGGGGGGTGTAAGTTTGGGGAAGTTAAGTGCATATTTTGGACCGTTTTAAAAATGTTCGCCCGCCTTCATGGCGTGGTGCTATGCACAGGGGAGCACTTTACCTTTACCTAATTCAATTTGTTCATGGATGTTTCTAGAGATTAAAACCCCCCTCCCTTCTCTTCACGTAACATTTCAGAAGAAAAAAGATGGAAAATAGATTAATGTTAACATTTCCGTTTAACGTTTCGAGTATTGCTTTCCTTCTGATAATGTTCAGGACTTGATTTAATCAATCGTTAGACAAAACACAAGGAATGGCATTAAAAAACACAAAATTTTAACATATTATTACCAGGAATCATTTCATGCAATTCTTAAGCTAGTTATAAAGAAATTAGGAACACTTGCGCAATATTTTAACTGTATTTGTATCGTTCTTGCCGTAGGTGTAACTCGGAGTTCAACTTGGGGGTGCCCAATTGAAATATCAGTGAGGATGCATTGCATTGGTGTGCGCACACTTGCCTGTCTGAAGTAGTAGTAATAAATACAGATATAATATGACTTAAGTAAATTATGACACTGCCAACGAAGCGAGCAAGGAAATTTTTAGAACTATTTCTTTGCAAACTGATTATGCATATTATTAGTTAAACATAGCGACAGTATCCCATGATGTTTACTCTTTACAATCTTGCTTTGCTCGTTCGTTGAAGACTTCAATGTGAAATTCCTTGACTGATTTCATTCAAAAGCAATATCAGGTATCTATCAAACGTGCATCCCAACTTCCCACTATATTTTAACGTCTTCATGGCCATGCTCTAAATACGTATATCGAGTTTCATTACTTTATTTCAGTTTTTGAATCATCGTTTAAACAGAGATTTGAAAACACCGGCAGAATTTGGAACGCACTCGCTACATAGAACTATTAAAAATTATACATGCATATTTTTTAACTGTTAGAACAGGAGGGGGCAGGGGGCATGTGGTGAGGTAAAGAGGACGCCGAACGAGCAAAGCAAGATTGTAAAGAGTAGACATCATGGGATACTGTCGGCATGTTTAATTAATAATATGCATATGCATTATACCCTTACAAAACTTTGAAAAATATGCTTGGCGCTTTTGAGAGTTTATCTTTCAAATACTAAATGAGAGAGACTAGGGAATTAGGAGTCACGTGCCCCTTTGCCTTAAAAGAAAACGAAATAACATGTGCAAATAAACGCATGGCATGTTAACTGCAAAAGGAAGGCAAGGAATTTTTCACTTCTAAATTGAGGCAATGCTTTATTTTCAATTATTTAAAAATTGAATAGCATTTATTTCACTATCCAACACAAAGAGCACAATGAACCAAACAAATTTTCTCTCTCCACGTTTTCCAGCAGGCAGTGTTAAGCGCCGTCGTGCCCTCACTGGTGCGCCTATGGTCAGATGACTTAATGTAAATTAAATTTATTTTATGTTTAATTCGTTACACTCAGGCCCGTAGCCAGGAATTCTTTGTAGGGGGGAGGGCAAAGTCAATCCTAGAGGGGGCACATTTTTAATATATTGTGCCGCATTGGCAGATATAGCAGGGTACACAGAGGTACTTGCCCCCTCCCCCAAAAGAGATAAGTAACAGAAATGGGATGATATCTTGAAACTGTAACGGACAAAAAAACAACTTCGAGCAACATCAAATGGCATTTTTTCGATAATGACCTTTCCAGATTGCCAAAGAATATAAAGTTTAACATAAATAGGCTAATAGGGACTGTATCTACTTGATATTTACAGGTTGATAATGTTAATAGACGATTAATGGGCCTCTCTGCAGAACTGATTAAGGGAGCCCTTTATAAATAATGCTGCATAATGATTTCCTCTAAGTAGATGGTATCCGCGCCAAGGACAATTAGTGCATGGGTGTTAATTAATTTGCATATAATTAAGAACTAATTTGCATAATATGAATAAATTAGCATATCATTAGAATACTTTACATTTATGTATTTGCATGTTTATAACTTTTTATGAATATATAATTATTTATTTTATGAAAAATATGTATATAGAAGGTAATTAGAGGTACTAAACGCTATGCATATGGTTTTATATTCATTACTGCAAAGTATGTAATGTATCAATCGATAATAATTAATGTTTATAATATTGAAAATAAGTTTTCTATGGTTTATGTACCGCTATGAACGGTGGTAATGGCTGTAGGTACAGGTTCAATTACGATTGGGGACGGTCCCGGTACTCGAACCCGCGATATGTAACGTTATTAATTAGTACTATGTAATAATGTATGTTATTATGGTATGAAACACGGTGGTGCAACACGCTAGACAGAAGACGGTGAACTCCGCGCTCCGCGCTGAGGGTAGACGAGAAAGGAATTTGGGAGATGTGCGGTCAAGGTCAAATGACGTCACAACGTCAGGACAAAGAAGGAACCCGATTGACCAATCAGAGAACGCGTCGGTAGATTTTCAGAACCGGTTTTTTCAAGGTTAACCAGTACGCAAGAACAGGGGAAAGCTATGCAATGCTGTAGGGCAGGGGAGGGATTCAACCAGACAACAAAGGATGTCTGGAAATACGCAGCAAGGGTCAAATCTCTGAAGCTATGCGGTTTCCGCCGCCAATTAATATTCCGCTCAGGTTTGCCTTCAAGGCACAGGACGCTTTAGCGCAGGTTTTTTTATCTGTACTATGAAGAAGGGAGAGCTATTAGGGACGGGGCCTACAGTTTTCACCATTTTCTTTTATCACGGGGTAACGAACCTAGGACCCTTTGATTATTGATTTAGGTAGTAAATGTATGTTACTGTGTGCTATTTAACTTAATTTTGAGTTTATTTTTTACCAAACTTTGACTTTATGTCAAACATTTTCACAGCTTATCCTTATTTTTACAAAAATAACACTATTTGTAATATTCAGGCAACATTTTTTATTAAATGTTGGACTCGCAAAGAGATTTTTTCAACTTTTAACTTATTATTTTACAATTTTATGTTAATTTTTTACCAAAATAACACTATTTGTACTATTCAGGCAACATTTTTTCATTAAATTTTGGATTCACAAAGACATTTTTTTCAACTTTTAACTTATTATTTTACAACTTTATGTTAATTTTTTACCAAAATAACACTATTTATACTATTCAGGCAACATTTTTTCATTAATTTTGGATTCACAAAGACATTTTTTATACGTTTAACTTATTATTTTACAACTTTATATTAATTTTTTACCAAAATAACACTATTTGTACTAATCAGGCAACATTTTTTATTAAATTTTGGACTCACAAAGACATTTTTTCAACTTTTAACTTATTATTTTACAACTTTAAGTTAATTTTTTACCAAAATAACACTATTTGTACTATTCAAGCAACATTTTTTATTAAATTTTGGACTCACAGACATTTTTTTTTCTACGTTTAACTTATTATTTTACAACTTTATATTAATTTTTTACCAAAATAACACTATTTGTACTAATCAGGCAACATTTTTTATTAAATTTTGGACTCACAAAGACATTTTTTTCTACGTTTAACTTATTATTTTACAACTTTATATTAATTTTTTACCAAAATAACACTATTTGTACTAATCAGGCAACATTTTTTATTAAATTTTGTATTTACAAAGAGATTTTTTCAACTTTTAATTTATTATTTACAAGTTTAGGCTTATTTTTTATCAAAATAACACAATTCTATCTGTTCAGGAAAGACTTTTAAGTTACATTTTCGACACACAAAGTGTGTGTTCTCAACTTCTATCTGTTTATTTCACAAGTTTAGGCTTATTATTACCAAAATAATACAATTCATTCTGTTCAGGAAAGACTTTTAGTCGCATTTTCGACACACAGAGTGTGTGATCTCAACTTCTATCTGTTTATTTCACAAGTTTAGGCTTATTATTACCAAAATAATACAATTCAATCTGTTCAGGAAAGACTTTTAGTCGCATTTTCGACACACAAAGTGTGTGTTCTCAACTTCTATCTGTTTATTTCACAAGTTTAGGCTTATTATTACTCAAATAACACAATTCTATCTGTTCAGGAAAGATTTTTAGTTACATTTTCGACACACAAAGTGTGTGTTCTCAACTTTTATCTGTTTATTTTACAAGTTTAGCCTAATATTTACTCAAATGACACGATTTGAACGTGTTTTTTATTACATTTTGGACTCTCAAAAACACACACACACACACACACACACACACACACACACACACACACACACACACACACAGAGAGAGAGAGAGAGAGAAAGAGAGAGAGAGAGAGAGAGAGAGAGAGATTTTTTCCAAGTTTAGGTTTCTTTCCACTCAAATAACACAATTTAGATGTGTTTTGAATTATATTTTGGATGCAAAAGTATGTTTTGACAAGTTCTACCCTTTTATTTTACAAGTTTAGGATTTTTATTACTCAAATAACACAATTTAATCCAGTCAGGAAGGATTTGTTATTATATTTTGGATGCACAAAGAGATGTTTTCAACTTTTTTACTGATTTTTTGCAGGGTATGTATTAATTTGTATTTATTTTGTTTCGTATCATATATACATTTACAAATTTTTAATTTAGAGTTTAGTATTTATTTAATTTTTTTTTCAAAAACACTAAAGAAAAAGTACTTTTAGCTAAAATGTAAGCCACAGAATATATTATTATTATTATTATTATTATTATTATTATTATTATTATTATTATTATTAGGGTTTACTGATTTCCACTATGCTATTTTTGGTTCTGTATTTCTATATGTATTTATTTAGGTCAGGTTACGCCTGCTACGTAGGAAAGTTTGTTTATTTTAGAGTTTGCTGAGTATTTTGTTACTTTTATACTAGGTAAAGTTTTCTAAATATATCAGGAAGGGCTCCATCCATATACTTTTGTTTTTGCTGTTTGGAGATGATGTGATCAGCATCACTCTCCATCTGCTTTTTATTTTATGTACCCAATATTATTTTGAGGCTTAGTGAATTCTAGAGCCTATTTATGCAGGAGAGAGGGCTTGAAAATTTTCATTTCAGATAACCCACAACTATTTGTCAGAGTATTTTAAAGGATATTTTATATTTATTATGTGCTACTAGAATATCAAAGCTTGCTTAATTTTTATGTCTGTAACGCTGTTATTGTATTTCTAGCTAAGCCTTACTGGATAAAGTACACGAAATGTTTATCATTTCGACTATTTACTTTTATACGAGGCCAAATTTTTAGTGTAACGAAAATTATTGTGTGTCTATAAAGACTGAAATCCCTTTACCGAGGGGTCCATAACTGGACGTTTACCAACATTGTTTTTTTTAAAAAATATATATATAACCATTTATCAATATATTCTCAATTCACAGGACAAGACGAAGTTCACAGACGACTGACTATATGGACCATAGGTCCACTTGCTAAACTTTTTTTCTATGCTAGAAGAATAATTTAGCCTTATAGCCTTTTTCAAGGTATTTTTGAAGTATTACTGGTGTTTTGGGTGCATCAACACTTGGGTTATTTCCATTTGGTTTATTATACGAGGCTACAATCACTATCTGAACACTGAAATCCTCAGATTGAAACTAAAAGCTTAGGCTGTAACTAGGGACTTAGTATGTATATCGACAATTTATAGGACAACACGAACCTTACAAAGGATGGTAGGTGACGTAGGACCAGACGCCAGAGCTTTGTTAATCTGCAAGAAGCATTTACAGCTAATATTACGAGGAAATGAGGTTGATTTTTACTGTTTCACAAGGAGGCTATTTTTTACACAACCAATATTTGCTTTTTCAAGTAACTACATGTACCAGAAGTACTTACAGGCCAACTCTAACTAGACTTCGATTTATTCTATATCAGGTGCTAAATTTATAAAGAACTATGATTGTGTATATTTCTGAGGAAGTACGCAAAAGCAGATTACCCGATTAAAGTATCTGAAAAACAGATTTTTCTATGTAAGTATATTTTTATTGACAGATCAAACAGGAGGACTGCAAAATTCATTAAATGTAGTTCTATAGTATAGGTGGTTTCAGAGATATAAAAAAAACAAATATAAGATTTCGCTTTTTTTTGCTTCTGAGGCTAATCGCGACGCTAAGGGTAAATGGCGAGGAAATGTAACGGAGGAGAAACAGTCCCAAAAGTTATGGGCTGCATGTAAGTTAATACCACAGAGATATTACAGTAGGTGTAGGTTCTACCACCAGAACTTTTCTATCATAATAATAATGGTTATGCTGTACTGTTAGCTAAAGATGCTGATATTTGAGAAACTTAAAAGCTTATTTGCAAAATTTTAAGATAAATAATAATCTGTTAGACTGTAAACATATTTTATATCCATTCTGCGCAAGATCCGAAGACAAAATTTAAAAATTGTAATCGCCCAGACAGGGACTCGAACCCTGGACAGATAGGTTAAAAGCCTAACGCTATACCAACTAAGCTATCTGGGCACAAGGTATTCTTTTTTTGAAAAGTTAGTTATGTTAAGAAATATATTGAAACATTTGAGAACTCTTTTGGTCTGGTTCAACAGAGAAGGAGACAACATTTCCAAATTTTTACAGACTGGGTGTATTTTTCCACTATAGAGGCCTTCACTATATGTAATTCGAAACGCTAAAGTTCAGCTAGCTTCCAAAATTGAGGCAAAGATTGTGTTTGACGAGATTAACAAGTTACAATTATATCCAGTTACGGACAAATAAAGCTAAAACTCTCAGATTTACTGTACTAGCCAAGTTTTAGTAACATTTTCTTCACTTTAGTACAAATACCAAAGAAATAGGTATATTTTATTTATAATTTGACAAAATGTACTAGTATTTAATTCACAAAGTTAGGTAAAAACAGTATTTTTTAAAAAATATTGTTACTGCCTTCAAATTTTATGTTATTTAGCCACTAACAACTGGTTTACACTGTTTGGCATCCTTTAAATAGGAAAATAAGGAATTATTTGTTTAGTATTTTTACTACTTTATATTTATTTAAGAAAACAATTCTACAGTTTAACTTAATTTTTAACAAATTGTTACTAATTTATATATCAAAGTTATGTTATTTAGAGTGTATGAAGGCGTATAAAGTTAATATTTGCACTTATCAGCGCAACTAACAATTATATTTTACACACAAAAGATAATGTTTACAGTTAAATTACTTGAATCAGAGAATAATATTTTACAGTAATTGATTCATTCAGCACTAGTCAGTACTTTTATGCATCAGAAAGTTTTCTTAATTTTCTATTATGCATGCTATTTTGTGCTATTCTTAAAATGTATTTCTAAGGCAAACTGGTTTAAGTTTCTGCTTATAATGGAAAGTTGACATAGTTTTCGCACAATGCTTTGTACATTTGTTATATTCACTACTTACAATTCAAATATTATGCTTATTTAATGTATAACTAACTAACTCTCTAGCCTTCTTAAACCCGAAGGTTCATGGCTGCAGCAACACATGCCTCTCATCTGTTCCTGTCCTAAGCAAGATCTATATACTCCTTTCCATCCCTACCAATTTCCTTTAGGTCCATCTCTACATTATCCCTACATTTTGTTTTGGTCTTCCTATTGGTCTTTTACCATCAGGTTTCCCAACAAGAATCCTGTATATTTTTTTCCTCTCCCATTTGTACCACATGATCTACACATCTAAGTCTTCTTGATTTAATCATTCTAATAATATCTGGACATGAATACAAATTATGTACTTCCAAATTATGTAACCTTCTCCACTCATCTGTCTCCTCATCTGTTTTAGGTCCAAATATTTTCCTAAGGATTTTATTTTCAAATACTCTCAATTTAATTTTCCTTTTTCAATGTAAGGGACCAAGTTTATTTACTGTATTTAACTTTTATTTTTTGTAATTAACAAAAATTAAAAGCTTATACTGTAGTTATTATATCTTTTTCTATCAGCTTATTTTGAAATTAATATTATTAGGTATAGTCTTTGATTTATAACTATATTGCTTTTTTTATCAATTTATCTAAGAGTACACGCAGACAAACACATGTGTACACACGTTTATGTAAATAGATATGCCTTTTTTCAATATTTTAGTATGAAGATTGCACTTTAGTTATTTAAGCAAGGGTAGGAAAGGTAGGATTTCTGAGAATTTGTTGCAGGATTTTGTTGTCCAAGTATAGATGAGAACTGAGCTGGGAGACTGTTTTGAACCTTTTCATGGTAGTTTGCATGTGAACTGTATGCAAATTGAGCACTATTGACTGTGCATGCTTCTAAGTTTTGCTGTTATTTTACATCAAGTCTGTGAGACTGTAGTCAGTTTTCCCTTTTCAAGTAGTTTTTATTGATTGTATTTGTATATGGTTTTGGGACTTAGCAGTTTTATGTTATGAGTCAGTTTGTTGTAGAATATTTTTACATGATTGTTTTGAGATATTGAGTGTCTGCTGTTTTACTTGTAATTATTTTCCTTCTTGTGTTGTGTATTTGACTATATTTTGTCCAAGTTCGTAGTATTTAGAATAATTGTTATTGACTTGTAGATGTAGGGAGTAATAATCCTTTGCAAGATGCCCTATACTTTAGTCTGAATATTATTCTTAGTGTTCACTTTTGAAGCCTTAGTATTCTGGTAGTATTATTAATGTAGAGGTAAATTAGGCTGAAACGTAGGCATTTTTTCTGATAAATTATACTCACTTAGTTGTTTCAGCAGGTAGAAGTTGCATGATGGTTTACTGCTGATGATGTTAATTTGCTCTTCTTATGTACTAAGTATGATGTAGCTTACTTGAGTAACTGGAATTTTCTACTTATAAAAGGGTTGCTTGTCTATTTTATTCCTATGTTGTTGAGTTTGTCCATAAGCAAGCCATGTTTTTACTCTATCCTATGCCTTGGAAGAATCTAGATATATTGTGTTTGCAGTTTTATGTTTCTCTAAGGTTTCAGCTATGTAGTTTCTTAAACTGTGCTATGGGTGTGACTATTGATTTCTCTTTCTGGATGCCATGTTGGTTTCTGTGTATTCCTCTTGCTGCTTGAATTTGACTTAGGTTGTTTGCTTTTTTTCTTAGATCTTTATTTGTTCATTATTTTTTATTTTTTATTGTTAACAACAAATGAATTAACTCTAGTATAAAAACTTCTACAAACAAAAATGTACTATTATAACTTTTAATTTTAGAAAATTGTATTTTTAAAACTTTAAATTTGAAAAATTGATTTTTAATTACCTTAATTTTACATTAACTAACAAATTTTACATTAACAACAAAATAATTTGCCCTAGTATAAAAACTTCTACTAACAAAAATATAGTATTATAACTTTTAATTTTAGAAAATTGTATTTTTAAAACTTTAACTTTGAAAAATTGAATTTTAACACACTTTGACTTTAACAATGTACTTTGAATTTTTTTATGTAAAAGAAAATTTAAAAAATAAAAAATACTGAACAAATAAAGATCTAAGAAAAAAAGCAAACAACCTAAGTCAAATTCAAGCAGCAAGAGGAATACACAGAAACCAACATGGCATCCAGAAAGAGAAATCAATAGTCACACCCATAGCACAGTTTAAGAAACTACATAGCTGAAACCTTAGAGAAACATAAAACTGCAAACACAATATATCTAGATTCTTCCAAGGCAAGAGTAAAAACATGGCTTGCTTATGGACAAACTCAACAACATAGGAATAAAATAGACAAGCAACCCTTTTATAAGTAGAAAATTCCAGTTACTCAAGTAAGCTACATCATACGTAGTACATAAGAAGAGCAAATTAACATCATCAGCAGTAAACCATCATGCAACTTCTACCTGCTGAAACAACTAAGTGAGTATAATTTATCAGAAAAAATGCCTACGTTTCAGCCTAATTTACCTCTACATTAATAATACTACCAGAATACTAAGGCTTCAAAAGTGAACACTAAGAATAATATTCAGACTAAAGTATAGGGCATCTTGCAAAGGATTATTACTCCCTACATCTACAAGTCAATAACAATTATTCTAAATACTACGAACTTGGACAAAATATAGTCAAATACACAACACAAGAAGGAAAATAATTACAAGTAAAACAGCAGACACTCAATATCTCAAAACAATCATGTAAAAATATTCTACAACAAACTGACTCATAACATAAAACTGCTAAGTCCCAAAACCATATACAAATACAATCAATAAAAACTACTTGAAAAGGGAAAACTGACTACAGTCTCACAGACTTGATGTAAAATAACAGCAAAACTTAGAAGCATGCACAGTCAATAGTGCTCAATTTGCATACAGTTCACATGCAAACTACCATGAAAAGGTTCAAAACAGTCTCCCAGCTCAGTTCTCATCTATACTTGGACAACAAAATCCTGCAACAAATTCTCAGAAATCCTACCTTTCCTACCCTTGCTTAAATAACTAAAGTGCAATCTTCATACTAAAATATTGAAAAAAGGCATATCTATTTACATAAACGTGTGTACACATGTGTTTGTCTGCGTGTACTCTTAGATAAATTGATAAAAAAAGCAATATAGTTATAAATCAAAGACTATACCTAATAATATTAATTTCAAAATAAGCTGATAGAAAAAGATATAATAACTACAGTATAAGCTTTTAATTTTTGTTAATTACAAAAAATAAAAGTTAAATACAGTAAATAAACTTGGTCCCTTACATTGAAAAAGGAACATAAATTGAGAGTATTTGAAAATAAAATCCTTAGGAAAATATTTGGACCTAAAACAGATGAGGAGACAGATGAGTGGAGAAGGTTACATAATTTGGAAGTACATAATTTGTATTCATGTCCAGATATTATTAGAATGATTAAATCAAGAAGACTTAGATGTGTAGATCATGTGGTACAAATGGGAGAGGAAAAAAATATACAGGATTCTTGTTGGGAAACCTGATGGTAAAAGACCAATAGGAAGACCAAAACAAAATGTAGGGATAATGTAGAGATGGACCTAAAGGAAATTGGTAGGGATGGAAAGGAGTATATAGATCTTGCTTAGGACAGGAACAGATGAGAGGCATGTGTTGCTGCAGCCATGAACCTTCGGGTTTAAGAAGGCTAGGGAGTTAGTTAGTTATACATTAAATAAGCATAATATTTGAATTGTAAGTAGTGAATATAACAAATGTACAAAGCATTGTGCGAAAACTATGTCAACTTTCCATTATAAGCAGAAACTTAAACCAGTTTGCCTTAGAAATACATTTTAAGAATAGCACAAAATAGCATGCATAATAGAAAATTAAGAAAACTTTCTGATGCATAAAAGTACTGACTAGTGCTGAATGAATCAATTACTGTAAAATATTATTCTCTGATTCAAGTAATTTAACTGTAAACATTATCTTTTGTGTGTAAAATATAATTGTTAGTTGCGCTGATAAGTGCAAATATTAACTTTATACGCCTTCATACACTCTAAATAACATAACTTTGATATATAAATTAGTAACAATTTGTTAAAAATTAAGTTAAACTGTAGAATTGTTTTCTTAAATAAATATAAAGTAGTAAAAATACTAAACAAATAATTCCTTATTTTCCTATTTAAAGGATGCCAAACAGTGTAAACCAGTTGTTAGTAGCTAAATAACATAAAATTTGAAGGCAGTAACAATATTTTTTAAAAAATACTGTTTTTACCTAACTTTGTGAATTAAATACTAGTACATTTTGTCAAATTATAAATAAAATATACCTATTTCTTTGGTATTTGTACTAAAGTGAAGAAAATGTTACTAAAACTTGGCTAGTACAGTAAATCTGAGAGTTTTAGCTTTATTTGTCCGTAACTGGATATAATTGTAACTTGTTAATCTCGTCAAACACAATCTTTGCCTCAATTTTGGAAGCTAGCTGAACTTTAGCGTTTCGAATTACATATAGTGAAGGCCTCTATAGTGGAAAAATACACCCAGTCTGTAAAAATTTGGAAATGTTGTCTCCTTCTCTGTTGAACCAGACCAAAAGAGTTCTCAAATGTTTCAATATATTTCTTAACATAACTAACTTTTCAAAAAAAGAATACCTTGTGCCCAGATAGCTTAGTTGGTATAGCGTTAGGCTTTTAACCTATCTGTCCAGGGTTCGAGTCCCTGTCTGGGCGATTACAATTTTTAAATTTTGTCTTCGGATCTTGCGCAGAATGGATATAAAATATGTTTACAGTCTAACAGATTATTATTTATCTTAAAATTTTGCAAATAAGCTTTTAAGTTTCTCAAATATCAGCATCTTTAGCTAACAGTACAGCATAACCATTATTATTATGATAGAAAAGTTCTGGTGGTAGAACCTACACCTACTGTAATATCTCTGTGGTATTAACTTACATGCAGCCCATAACTTTTGGGACTGTTTCTCCTCCGTTACATTTCCTCGCCATTTACCCTTAGCGTCGCGATTAGCCTCAGAAGCAAAAAAAAGCGAAATCTTATATTTGTTTTTTTTATATCTCTGAAACCACCTATACTATAGAACTACATTTAATGAATTTTGCAGTCCTCCTGTTTGATCTGTCAATAAAAATATACTTACATAGAAAAATCTGTTTTTCAGATACTTTAATCGGGTAATCTGCTTTTGCGTACTTCCTCAGAAATATACACAATCATAGTTCTTTATAAATTTAGCACCTGATATAGAATAAATCGAAGTCTAGTTAGAGTTGGCCTGTAAGTACTTCTGGTACATGTAGTTACTTGAAAAAGCAAATATTGGTTGTGTAAAAAATAGCCTCCTTGTGAAACAGTAAAAATCAACCTCATTTCCTCGTAATATTAGCTGTAAATGCTTCTTGCAGATTAACAAAGCTCTGGCGTCTGGTCCTACGTCACCTACCATCCTTTGTAAGGTTCGTGTTGTCCTATAAATTGTCGATATACATACTAAGTCCCTAGTTACAGCCTAAGCTTTTAGTTTCAATCTGAGGATTTCAGTGTTCAGATAGTGATTGTAGCCTCGTATAATAAACCAAATGGAAATAACCCAAGTGTTGATGCACCCAAAACACCAGTAATACTTCAAAAATACCTTGAAAAAGGCTATAAGGCTAAATTATTCTTCTAGCATAGAAAAAAAGTTTAGCAAGTGGACCTATGGTCCATATAGTCAGTCGTCTGTGAACTTCGTCTTGTCCTGTGAATTGAGAATATATTGATAAATGGTTATATATATATTTTTTAAAAAAAACAATGTTGGTAAACGTCCAGTTATGGACCCCTCGGTAAAGGGATTTCAGTCTTTATAGACACACAATAATTTTCGTTACACTAAAAATTTGGCCTCGTATAAAAGTAAATAGTCGAAATGATAAACATTTCGTGTACTTTATCCAGTAAGGCTTAGCTAGAAATACAATAACAGCGTTACAGACATAAAAATTAAGCAAGCTTTGATATTCTAGTAGCACATAATAAATATAAAATATCCTTTAAAATACTCTGACAAATAGTTGTGGGTTATCTGAAATGAAAATTTTCAAGCCCTCTCTCCTGCATAAATAGGCTCTAGAATTCACTAAGCCTCAAAATAATATTGGGTACATAAAATAAAAAGCAGATGGAGAGTGATGCTGATCACATCATCTCCAAACAGCAAAAACAAAAGTATATGGATGGAGCCCTTCCTGATATATTTAGAAAACTTTACCTAGTATAAAAGTAACAAAATACTCAGCAAACTCTAAAATAAACAAACTTTCCTACGTAGCAGGCGTAACCTGACCTAAATAAATACATATAGAAATACAGAACCAAAAATAGCATAGTGGAAATCAGTAAACCCTAATAATAATAATAATAATAATAATAATAATATATTCTGTGGCTTACATTTTAGCTAAAAGTACTTTTTCTTTAGTGTTTTTGAAAAAAAAATTAAATAAATACTAAACTCTAAATTAAAAATTTGTAAATGTATATATGATACGAAACAAAATAAATACAAATTAATACATACCCTGCAAAAAATCAGTAAAAAAGTTGAAAACATCTCTTTGTGCATCCAAAATATAATAACAAATCCTTCCTGACTGGATTAAATTGTGTTATTTGAGTAATAAAAATCCTAAACTTGTAAAATAAAAGGGTAGAACTTGTCAAAACATACTTTTGCATCCAAAATATAATTCAAAACACATCTAAATTGTGTTATTTGAGTGGAAAGAAACCTAAACTTGGAAAAAATCTCTCTCTCTCTCTCTCTCTCTCTCTCTTTCTCTCTCTCTCTCTCTCTCTGTGTGTGTGTGTGTGTGTGTGTGTGTGTGTGTGTGTGTGTGTGTGTGTGTGTGTGTGTGTGTGTGTGTGTGTGTGTGTGTGTTTTTGAGAGTCCAAAATGTAATAAAAAACACGTTCAAATCGTGTCATTTGAGTAAATATTAGGCTAAACTTGTAAAATAAACAGATAAAAGTTGAGAACACACACTTTGTGTGTCGAAAATGTAACTAAAAATCTTTCCTGAACAGATAGAATTGTGTTATTTGAGTAATAATAAGCCTAAACTTGTGAAATAAACAGATAGAAGTTGAGAACACACACTTTGTGTGTCGAAAATGCGACTAAAAGTCTTTCCTGAACAGATTGAATTGTATTATTTTGGTAATAATAAGCCTAAACTTGTGAAATAAACAGATAGAAGTTGAGATCACACACTCTGTGTGTCGAAAATGCGACTAAAAGTCTTTCCTGAACAGAATGAATTGTATTATTTTGGTAATAATAAGCCTAAACTTGTGAAATAAACAGATAGAAGTTGAGAACACACACTTTGTGTGTCGAAAATGTAACTTAAAAGTCTTTCCTGAACAGATAGAATTGTGTTATTTTGATAAAAAATAAGCCTAAACTTGTAAATAATAAATTAAAAGTTGAAAAAATCTCTTTGTAAATACAAAATTTAATAAAAAATGTTGCCTGATTAGTACAAATAGTGTTATTTTGGTAAAAAATTAATATAAAGTTGTAAAATAATAAGTTAAACGTAGAAAAAAATGTCTTTGTGAGTCCAAAATTTAATAAAAAATGTTGCCTGATTAGTACAAATAGTGTTATTTTGGTAAAAAATTAATATAAAGTTGTAAAATAATAAGTTAAACGTAGAAAAAAAAATGTCTGTGAGTCCAAAATTTAATAAAAAATGTTGCTTGAATAGTACAAATAGTGTTATTTTGGTAAAAAATTAATATAAAGTTGTAAAATAATAAGTTAAACGTATAAAAAATGTCTTTGTGAATCCAAAATTAATGAAAAAATGTTGCCTGAATAGTATAAATAGTGTTATTTTGGTAAAAAATTAACATAAAGTTGTAAAATAATAAGTTAAAAGTTGAAAAAAATGTCTTTGTGAATCCAAAATTTAATGAAAAAATGTTGCCTGAATAGTACAAATAGTGTTATTTTGGTAAAAAATTAACATAAAATTGTAAAATAATAAGTTAAAAGTTGAAAAAATCTCTTTGCGAGTCCAACATTTAATAAAAAATGTTGCCTGAATATTACAAACAGTGTTAGTTTTGTAAAAATAAGGATAAGCTGTGAAAATGTTTGACATAAAGTCAAAGTTTGGTAAAAAATAAACTCAAAATTAAGTTAAATAGCACACAGTAACATACATTTACTACCTAAATCAATAATCAAAGGGTCCTAGGTTCGTTACCCCGTGATAAAAGAAAATGGTGAAAACTGTAGGCCCCGTCCCTAATAGCTCTCCCTTCTTCATAGTACAGATAAAAAAACCTGCGCTAAAGCGTCCTGTGCCTTGAAGGCAAACCTGAGCGGAATATTAATTGGCGGCGGAAACCGCATAGCTTCAGAGATTTGACCCTTGCTGCGTATTTCCAGACATCCTTTGTTGTCTGGTTGAATCCCTCCCCTGCCCTACAGCATTGCATAGCTTTCCCCTGTTCTTGCGTACTGGTTAACCTTGAAAAAACCGGTTCTGAAAATCTACCGACGCGTTCTCTGATTGGTCAATCGGGTTCCTTCTTTGTCCTGACGTTGTGACGTCATTTGACCTTGACCGCACATCTCCCAAATTCCTTTCTCGTCTACCCTCAGCGCGGAGCGCGGAGTTCACCGTCTTCTGTCTAGCGTGTTGCACCACCGTGTTTCATACCATAATAACATACATTATTACATAGTACTAATTAATAACGTTACATATCGCGGGTTCGAGTACCGGGACCGTCCCCAATCGTAATTGAACCTGTACCTACAGCCATTACCACCGTTCATAGCGGTACATAAACCATAGAAAACTTATTTTCAATATTATAAACATTAATTATTATCGATTGATACATTACATACTTTGCAGTAATGAATATAAAACCATATGCATAGCGTTTAGTACCTCTAATTACCTTCTATATACATATTTTTCATAAAATAAATAATTATATATTCATAAAAAGTTATAAACATGCAAATACATAAATGTAAAGTATTCTAATGATATGCTAATTTATTCATATTATGCAAATTAGTTCTTAATTATATGCAAATTAATTAACACCCATGCACTAATTGTCCTTGGCGCGGATACCATCTACTCCTCTAGTTTCCAGTATGCAAGATTTTTCCGCACAAAGGAATCTAACGAGAATCCAACAACACCATTGTGTTGTGTTATGCAAGAAAAATCGAATTAATTAAATAATAATGGTTACATTTTATCTACACTTTGATGAATTGTGTAAAAATTTGTAATACATTTTTTTTTTTGTACTTGCTAAAACATGGGTCCCTTAGTCCACAACGGACTCTATTTCCTTCAAAGGGGAGACTCTTGCATCACTACAGACAATGTTTGCCTAATGGTTACGTTAACCATTTTGCAAAATACTGTGTGAATTGTATTATATTATAGTTGAATCAGTGGCGGCTGGCCAAGTGCAACAAGTGCAGATATTTTCACCTAATTTTCAAATTAATATTGACATTTTTTATTTGCTTGTTAAATTAAACTATTTCCCAGCAGAACGCACACGATAATACTCAAATAATACGCCGCTCGGCGCTACGCACGTGAAGAGTTCGTCGTAGCATAAACAAACCAAGAGCAGACGCCGCCAGGTTGCGGAAGACTTTAGCCGGTTGTCATGGCAACGGTGACGTCACCTAGCGTTGGAATTGAACGGGTGTCGCCATCTAGGTGCAGCAGTTCTCTCGTCGACAGAAAACATTGCATCTAGTGGTTGTGGCAAAATCGTTGCGTTCTCGCGAGATCTTCTTCCGCGTGTGTGTTTCGCGTTTCCTATCGTGTGTTGTGTTCATGTGTTGAGCTGTGGTTTGTACAATGAACCCAGTAAATGACTTGGTGTGTAGTTTGTTGCAGACACCATTTTCCAGATGGACGGATGAAGAGAAAAAAGACGTTTTAAATTGTGGGGGGGGGGCACTGACACTTACTATTTGTTTTTCATTGCCTATAAATGTACTTCATCACCTGTTATTTTAGGCACGAGCCGCTACTGAGTTGAATACATGTTTTGACACCTGCCAAACAATAGGGCCTCCCCGATGGCGCAGTGGTAGCATCGTCGCCTTGTAATCAAGGGGTCCCGGGTTCGATACCCGGTAGAGGCACATAGTGGTTCGGATCCAACTTTAAACTGTAGGTCCAGTCCCAATTAGCCTTACTGTGCATAAAGTGGACTTAAAACACTAAATCAATCAATCAAACCTGCCAAATAAATAGGAATACCTTGATTGTTCAATGACTTCTTGGATTACAGTGTCATCATTAATATTTCATATTAAGTTTCATAGAAAGAAATTGTTTTAATAGGGCGAAAATAATTTTACGGGGCGCCATGGCATTCTCTTTAACATTTTTTTTTCATATAGATCGTTTGGCTCCCAGGGCCGACTCCCACCGCCCCATAGCTATGGCTCTGAACTTGGACTATAAGCATAGAAGAAATTGCGAGCGAAGCGAGCAAGAAAATTTTACGAAATGTATTTTTATTTGCATAAAATTTGAAATCGAGAAGGGGGCAATTGCCCCTTGCAAATGCCCTTGGCCGTCTCGAAGAAAAATGCAAGGAACTCGTAAAAACTAATTCCATCATGAGTATCCAATTGTCCTGCTATTCTTAGATTCTCGTAGTCTTGTTTTTTTTTACTTCATGTTTGCTTCCCCTAGAATGGACTTCCGCCCAAGGTCGGGATGGTGGTGGTGGGGGGGGACAATGCCCTTTGCGGCCCGTTGGTTGCAGCACTGATTACGAGTGTCTCTTCATCAATTTCACGTCATCATTCATTGTTGCGATTAGCTATAAGTGGCAGAAAAGCAACGCTAAGTAACAAAAATCAAATATCCACTCCCTCTCTTTACCACATGAATCACTATTACTAGAAAGGAAATTTTTGCTCCCCAATCCTGATACGACATTATACTGAATCCCCCACACCTTCATAAATCACAAAATCAATAAGTGTCTTTATGTTGCTAGAGTAATTGTAAAGATTAGTGAGAATTCCAGTTGTTCTGTATTTTTCACAGGGGGCAAAGCAGGTTCTCAGGGGGCAGTTGCCCCCTGCCCCCTCTAGCTACGGGCCTGCTTACACTTCCTTTGCTTCCTCTGAAAAGTTGAATAAAATTAAACATGTCATTATGTCAGGGAACCGACTAGATACAAAGAGAAATATTTTTTTTTACTAAAGCTATATGTTTACAAACTGACAATAACTTTAATTTAATAGGGTGCCAGTAATTTCACAGGGCACCACGACGTTAATGCTTTTCTATTTTTATCTGTTTTGTTTGTTCGGCACCCAATTTGTACTTAGCGCCCAGGCAAGCACCACACGTCGAAACCCCCCCTTGTACAACTCTCTTTCTAATAGTATATAATTTCTTTTACAAAGGTAAGAACTCTTGGAGCCACAAAAATGGTCATCAACTATTTTGTCACGGTCTGCTAATTTAATAAATAAACTAATTAACTCAACTAACTCAACTGAGCTGAGCTTAGCAACGCAACAACGAAGAATCTCTCGCCTCACCTGCTGGGCGAATTAAACATTACATGAAATATAATACGGTCAGGATAAGTGCCTAACAGTCGGAGTTACCGAGAATAAACCTAGGAGGATATGATTTTAAATACCTGAAATGACGTTACATAATACTACGGTGTTTCTGAATATACACATATATTAAAGCACAGATAAATACACATTACATCTTGCCCTCTTTCACTCGATCTCACATTCATACTCTCATTCCATGGCATATGGCGACAATATGACAATTACAAAGGTTAGATTAATTACTACTTTGATCATACTCTTGCTATGTCTTGGCTACATTGCCTTTTACAATTTATCGTTTAGGATTTTAAGTATAAATTGAATAATTGTTCCTTGTGCGAACCCCTTCTATCTTTTCTGAAGGTATAAATATAATTCAATGAGCTATTGTTTGCTGTTAACATAAACTCTCATCTTTAACATTTGATTACTCCGCCGGAAAACAGATGTCTAGGGTTGCCATAGCACTGATTTAAGTTATGCAATGATTTGATTTACGCAGATTCGCGGTAGATAGTCGTCATCTTTCTCTCACACGCACATGGTTGGATCTTACCTTCGCTGCATTCCCTCTGACCTGGGTTGGGTGAAAGTGGTCCTACAGTTTTGGAAGGCCTCCACGCTCCATTGTTGCACCTCGCGGTTATCCTGGTTGGCGAAAGTGGATCAGTCGGCAGCTCCATCTGGCCTCATCGGATCCTGGCTTCACTCGTTCACTTCGCAGGGACGTCCAGGACGGTACACGCACACTGTCGACTCCATACGACAACTTGCGCAATAATAGGTCAGTTCTTCGCGGTCACTCGTAAGTACAGATACGTGACTTGGACGATGAGACGAACATACGCGATGAGCCATTCGCGGTTTCACATGGATATCAAATATTATCAACTTTCACTACTTTAGACGTTGTTTCGGACGATTGACACAGGTGGACGTGTCTGGCGTTATTCTCACATAACCACACGTATGTGCACGGATGCGTTGACGGCGAGGGGGAGAAGGACCCCCTGGTTCTATTCTGCTCTACTCCATGGCTCTGAAACACTCACTCGAGGAAAAACAAATCCAGACCTCGAGTCTGCTTGCAACTCGCAGCTCGGTCGCGCGTAGCTCACACTCCGGTGGCGATTGTAGGCAAACTGTGTAAAACTGTTTCAAATCATCCCTTTTATTCCAGATTTGAACGTAGTGACGCGCTACCCTCTATGATCAGGTGCTTGTTTATTGTTTCTGGTGCTTTGACCGTTGTCCTCCTATCCTGGTCAATGCTCACTCCGGTCCTTAACCTTTGGTAGCAGCCCCTCGCGCAGAGATTAGGCTAACTCTTCCTCCATTGTAGTCAGTCACGAAAAGCAAAGGCATCTCAGTAGGGTAGCTTCTCCCTTTCAATTCAGCGATGAATCTTTAATAATTCATAACTCCCGTAGTTCTGTTCTGATTAGGCTCAAATCTTGGAATCAGTACTTTCATGATGTGGTCTTCCGCTGGTTGAAATCTCATCAAATTCGGTCCATTGGTTTAGAAGTTGCATTTTTCTTGTTATTCCCATAAGAATGCATGTAAATCCGAATTCGGGCGAAAAACGGTGGTTGAGCAATCTAGTGTTGGCTAAGACAGTTCGCTAGACACCTGTATTCGCGACGGATATTAATAATACCAATTGCAATTAATTCCTACTAACGGGCAATTAGATTAATTACTTGTCACTCAATATTTGACCGTTATAACATTCCCCTGCTTTTAATTATGAATTTTTTTCAGAGCGAACTTGCGAGTGACAGGAAAAAATTCATACCACATATTAATGATATTTGTTAGTGACCGCACACTTAGGCGTCTGAATAGGGACTCGAACCCTGGACTGTATGACTTTTAACTCAACATTAGAATGAAGTTATACTTTCTGCAATTGTACTATAATTATGAGAATATAAACGAATATGATAAAGTATACAAGAATACAATATAAAGTACATTTTAACATGGAAATCTCAACGTATATTACCACATACCTACTAACTTTGGATACACCCTGTAGTTTTATACATAATAAATGAATACTGAATAATAATCTAAATAAGATATAAGTAAATATTTGATTTGCAATTTGTTCCCTCTCACACATATGTTTGCATACTTCTTGCATTAAATATAAGAAAGGTCTACATTTTTTGCCTTTTAATATATAAAAAATAATCTCTAATTTTCCTATTGTTTACTTTACAATCGGGGTGGCTCTAGTGCAATATTTTCTTCAGTGTCTCCTTTGACATGAGCCGGACTGACAAAGGAGTCTTCTAGTCTCCCGTCGGGCCTTGAATATCGGTTGTCTGCTCCAGACATCGCTGTTCTTGCCTCAGTCTACTTCGTCCGGGTTGGTAATCCGGGGGGAGTGAGTCCAAGTTACGGCTAGTAGACGGTCTATTCCATTCGAGTAAATTAGCACCAGTCTGTGGGGACACGACTGTTCTAACCGCATTCACAGCACGATTCCTCTCAACTTGACTCGGGTTGTTTTGACCCCGGCAGTGTTGCCATCTCGCGTTTTCTCCATCTCTATCATCTCTGAAGTGTTGTTGTTGTGGGCGGTGATTGCTGTACTGGCCTCGCTGGGGATAAGCTTCTCTATTGTTCCTCCCAGAGTTCTGTCTCCGACTATTGTTTGTCGCCAAGTTTACTTTTGGGAATCCCCCTTGCCTTCCTTCATCAAAATCTACAAACTTTCTTCTCTGATTCTTGTTTTCCCAGGATGCTCGTTTCTCTTGCTCCAGCGCGTCCAAATCGCAAAGAATCATCGACATCGTGTCCAGGTTGGAAAGTGCGTCTCCGGTTAGCTGACGTTGCACATAATGCGGAAACATTGCGCGTATTGCGGCTAACATTTCAACTGGCTCAATTCCGGGCTTCAGGGCGTGGAAATCACTCACTCGCTGCCAAAAGAATTGTTTATAGGTGATTTTCTGGCTCTCATCAAACCTGCGATTTCTAAGCAAAGTGATTTTGCGTTCTACTAGCTGGCGACCTTGAAATTGTTGCAGAAATGCTTGTTCAAACTCTTCAAAGCTATTAAATAGTGGATTCCGGTGCTCGAGCCAGATCCTTGCACTCCCTTTGAGTAATTTTCGCATTAGCCTCAAGCAGTCTGGGCTATCGACACCGTACAATAAACAATCTTCCTTGAAGTCCCTTATGAACATTGACGGTAAAGTCTCGTCGTGATCGGGGTTGTACGTTTGAAAATGATCTAGGCTGACCTTTGAGAAGATTCCGCGAGTATTAGACTCCGGGTTGGAAACACTGCGTGTCTCCTGCTGGGCGAAAGCGTTCAAGCTCGGCGAGCTCCCGCTCCGGCCGATGACATCACGCGCTGCTTGGCGATCCAAGGAAGTTGGTGCTGATTGACAGGTCAGCTGGTCGGTCACGTCTGCTGCGACGAGCAAAGGGGTTGGGTTCGCATCACTGGACGTCGTCTCCATTGTGACTACCTTGTTGCTAGTCTCTTGATGCCCCTTTTCGCAATCCTTCTCCGACTGAAGTACTTTCTCCTCCATTGGGTCAATTTTGGATAGCAGTGCTTGGAAACGGCGATCCAATCTTTCTTCTTCTTCTCTCCTTTCGGCAGCCTCTATCTTCCGCCTTTCTTCTTCTTCTCTCTTCCTCTTCTGTTCTCTTTCTTCATCTCTGGCTTGGAGATAACTGATTAGCTGAGAGAACATGGCCTGTACGTCCATATTTTCTGGAACTGGCAACCCTGTTGCCGACTGATCTTTCCCTAGATCCTTATCAACGTTTCCGGCTGACGAAGCGCCTGCATCTGTAGAATTCTCAGCCCCTGGGCGGTCCATGGTATTGTTCGTTAATCTCTGGCGGAGACGAGTAGTTCTTTGCATGCCAATCTTCTTCTTCTTCTTCTTCTCGTGGCTGGCTATCGCCGAAGGAAAAAGATATCAAAATTCTTTTCCTGGTTTCTGGTTTCAGATCCCGGGGATCGCACCCCTCACCTGCTTCCGTGTGTCATAACGCGTGTCCTTTTGTCCTTTATCGTCCGAAGTTAATAACGCCCATTGTTAATAAAATAATAAAATCCTCTAATAATTCTGCTATGGAAAAATGCTATAGTCGCGACAAAGTATTTCACTATTACACCATAAAACACACAAAATAGTTCTAGCTACACATCGATTGCATATTCAGTTAATTAAAATCACCGTACAAATTACACATTCTTACTTTAAATGAAAACGTCTTTATAGATTCTTATCAGGATTTTCAGTTACAGGTTGCAATTATTTAACTTTCAACAAAAAAATCTTAGTTCCCCCTTAGCGTTAAATTCTGGTACCCTGTCGTAGACATTCGTAGGCTGAAAACTCTCTTTAACAACAAGTATTAAATCCCCTTGGGTAATAGACATAACTGATTGTTAACCATTACAATCAAACTTAATAAAATTCACATTGAGTAGATAAGCAACTAATTAGAATACTCGTGACCTCCAGGTTCCTTACTAGCCTGCCTGTAACATCGTTCTACGAGCCTAATTCCTATTTGCTTCCTATTTGCCTACTCTTCTATTTGCCTATTCGTCGATTATTCGGGCCTACTTTTTACACCCCTACTTGTCTATTCACATACTCGTCGATTATTCGGCGTACTTTTTTACTTGCCTACTCGTCGCTTGTTCGGGCAACTTTTATATGCCTACATATTTATTCGCCTACTCGTCTAATGTTCGGGCAACATTTTTACTTGCCTACTTTTTTGCCTACTCGTCGAATGTTCGGGCGCCATATTTTGTCACGGGCTTCAAATTTAATAAATAAACTAATTAACTCAACTAACTCAACTGAGCTGAGCTTAGCAACGCAACAACGAAGAATCTCTCGCCTCATCTGCTGGGCGAATTAAACATTACATGAAATATAATACGGTCAGGATAAGTGCCTAACAGTCGGAGTTACCGAGAATAAACCTAGGAGGATATGATTTTAAATACCTGAAATGACGTTACATAATACTACGGTGTTTCTGAATATACACATATATTAAAGCACAGATAAATACACATTACATCTTGCCCTCTTTCACTCGATCTCACATTCATACTCTCATTCCATGGCATATGGCGACAATATGACAATTACAAAGGTTAGATTAATTACTACTTTGATCATACTCTCGCTATGTCTTGGCTACATTGCCTTTTACAATTTATCGTTTAGGATTTTAAGTATAAATTGAATAATTGTTCCTTGTGCGAACCCCTTCTATCTTTTCTGAAGGTATAAATATAATTCAATGAGCTATTGTTTGCTGTTAACATAAACTCTCATCTTTAACATTTGATTACTCCGCCGGAAAACAGATGTCTAGGGTTGCCATAGCACTGATTTAAGTTATGCAATGATTTGATTTACGCAGATTCGCGGTAGATAGTCGTCATCTTTCTCTCACACGCACATGGTTGGATCTTACCTTCGCTGCATTCCCTCTGACCTGGGTTGGGTGAAAGTGGTCCTACAGTTTTGGAAGGCCTCCACGCTCCATTGTTGCACCTCGCGGTTATCCTGGTTGGCGAAAGTGGATCAGTCGGCAGCTCCATCTGGCCTCATCGGATCCTGGCTTCACTCGTTCACTTCGCAGGGACGTCCAGGACGGTACACGCACACTGTCGACTCCATACGACAACTTGCGCAATAATAGGTCAGTTCTTCGCGGTCACTCGTAAGTACAGATACGTGACTTGGACGATGAGACGAACATACGCGATGAGCCATTCGCGGTTTCACATGGATATCAAATATTATCAACTTTCACTACTTTAGACGTTGTTTCGGACGATTGACACAGGTGGACGTGTCTGGCGTTATTCTCACATAACCACACGTATGTGCACGGATGCGTTGACGGCGAGGGGGAGAAGGACCCCCTGGTTCTATTCTGCTCTACTCCATGGCTCTGAAACACTCACTCGAGGAAAAACAAATCCAGACCTCGAGTCTGCTTGCAACTCGCAGCTCGGTCGCGCGTAGCTCACACTCCGGTGGCGATTGTAGGCAAACTGTGTAAAACTGTTTCAAATCATCCCTTTTATTCCAGATTTGAACGTAGTGACGCGCTACCCTCTATGATCAGGTGCTTGTTTATTGTTTCTGGTGCTTTGACCGTTGTCCTCCTATCCTGGTCAATGCTCACTCCGGTCCTTAACCTTTGGTAGCAGCCCCTCGCGCAGAGATTAGGCTAACTCTTCCTCCATTGTAGTCAGTCACGAAAAGCAAAGGCATCTCAGTAGGGTAGCTTCTCCCTTTCAATTCAGCGATGAATCTTTAATAATTCATAACTCCCGTAGTTCTGTTCTGATTAGGCTCAAATCTTGGAATCAGTACTTTCATGATGTGGTCTTCCGCTGGTTGAAATCTCATCAAATTCGGTCCATTGGTTTAGAAGTTGCATTTTTCTTGTTATTCCCATAAGAATGCATGTAAATCCGAATTCGGGCGAAAAACGGTGGTTGAGCAATCTAGTGTTGGCTAAGACAGTTCGCTAGACACCTGTATTCGCGACGGATATTAATAATACCAATTGCAATTAATTCCTACTAACGGGCAATTAGATTAATTACTTGTCACTCAATATTTGACCGTTATAATAGACGTGAATGAATCACTTAGGTTCTTCATGAAATACTTGCCATTTTATATCGAATACTCTGTCAGTAAATTTTATATTGGTACTCTATGAATATCGGTTGGAAGAAATTATACCTACATAATAGTGTCACTGATTTTCTACTCACCACTTTCGGTTTCTTTCTGTCTGGTTTTTCATTTTCTCTATCTTCTTCAGACAGTTTTGCAGTAAAGTTTCAGACATTGTTATACACTAAACAGAACGACAACACACGAACGGAGATGCTACACTGAGACTGACCTAAGGGATTTGACTGTTCTTTTCTCTACCACTCTAAAATCATTCATCTCGCCAAGTTACAGAAAATAGTGTTGCTAACCATAGTAACAGAATTCACTACAAGGAGTCAAACCTGTATCTTTGAATTTCTTCCCTTACTTTTATCGTACATTTTTCACATGAAAGAATCGAAAGGAAAATGCAACAAAATGTCAATTTCATTGACTCAGGGCTTGAATAATTGAATTTACGAATCTGTAACGTATTTAAGAAATATATAAGGTATTCAAACGCTGAACTGTCAACACTGTGCGCGGAATGTGCTCCCTGGAAGGTAGGCGAGAGGTGAGTTTGACATTTTCCAGATGGCAGTGTCCCTTCCTAGAGCTAACCGAAGCCTTGTCAAGGGAGCTAGTGTTTCCAGGAAATGACGATGCTCCACATTTCACCCTCCTTCCTTGAGACTTTGGTTTTAGTTGATCGAAAGGTCCATTGGACTACGCTTCTTCAGCTACAAATGATTTCTTTCTGTTAATGTTGAAGTATTGTTATTCTATTGTTGATATAAACATCCATATTTACACCCTTCTACAGGGGGGGAGGGGTGTTCCACTTTTCTGCTTGGGGGGTGTTCACCAAAATTTGGGAGGGTGTTGGGGAGGTGTTAGGGTTGTGCGGATAAATCACTGGAGTGGACAATGCTTCCTTATGGATCGAAGGGGAGGGAAGAAGGGAAAGCTGCGCGAGGACTTCTCGTCCCAAGGTTTTTTTCCTTGTGGTCGATCAGCGACGATGCCCGAGACAAATGAATGGGGGAGGATATGCTCCCGGGAGTAGCCAAACGTCCAATGATGTAACGATGATTGAAGTGCTCGAAGTGAGGGAGGGTGCGGGGGATAGTATCTCCCAACTAGCAAAATTTTCGCAAAGCATCCCCGAACCCCCAACCTCAAGACTCGACCAAACATCCCTCTACAGGCACGTATCCAGGAATTCCTTTCGGGGGGGGCTCAACACCATTTTTAAGGGGTATAGTAAGAACCTCACAATTGTATATTTAAGACCAGTGGTGGCAATTGGGTTCCAAAACGGCGGGGGGGGGGGGGGGCGGAGGGCGGTGCAAGGAAAGTTTACTTTCTCTTGGTAGACAAGGCTTAACATTAAGAGGCCATACACTTACAGGAAAACACCTATTTCCCTTATCTATGGCAACCAGAGCTTTAATATGTTGAGGTAAAAAAATGGGGAGCAACTATCCCCATCGTCGCCACTGTAAGGCTGTCATTTTAATGAGAACGTGAAATCGGAACATTTTTTACCACTCGACTCCTCTGTTTCCATGCATTAACTTTGTGTGCCGGAACCATCTCAGTATGCGTGTTTGTCCATTTCTTCTCATCAGGCATAAAAACATCTATGGTGTCTTTGAGTGTTTTTACGAAGCTACACATGCACGAGATGGAAAATCCCCTCGACAACGCGAGATTCAAATTGTGGACTGGGAACTGGACGCAGACAATTCTCGAATATTTCTCTCTGATTCGAGCCTGAACACCACTAACGTATATTGTCATTCCATGTTTGCAGCGCTTATAAAAACGAAACCCACCAAATTGTTCAGATTCAGGCCTTAGCACTCACAAGTGTTCAATAATGCCTGTCACAGCTTCCGCTGTCTTGTCATATATCGGAACGATACAAAGGAAGTCTTCTCGAATACAGCTGGATCACAAAACAATTAATGCACAATAAAAACCCTTCCGTTCCCAACACATGTAATGTTTCGTCTCCCAGTATGATCAAATGCTTACTCATTTATCTCCAGTGACGTGCCCAAAGGAGGGTTGGTGAGGTCATAACCCCATTTCACCCAATATTCCGTGTTTTTTTTTTAAAAAAAAAAGACGAACGTCAAAGACAGGATAAAAATGGCAAAATCAGGACTGACCACCAAAAATAGTAGGTATGCGTAACCCCTCTCCGTTCCGAAAATCCTGGGCACGCCACTCTTTATCTCAGACACATTTTTTAAAATCAACTCACCAGAAGTTTTTATCATTCCGTATTGGAGATTGAAGTAAGATGCGTTCTTCCTGCAGGTTTGGATATGATCCTTTAGGGTGCTGTCGGCTGCCTGCCTTCACACCTAACCTTAACAAGGCCCTAATTTTCCATCCTTGTGACTTGGATTTTCAAGACTTAGGAAGGTTTCAGACCGAAGGATTGGAATGGGCCAATCAACATCAACGTTTCACACCGTAGCGACACAAAAGGAAGCACAAACCTAATTTCGACTTGTGAAATCCTCAGGCGGCACGGTGTGAAATCTCTCTTATTAGGCTATTGTCATTGTCACCTCGAAGTAGTAGCTCTTGTTGACCACAGAAGAAAAAAATTCTCCTCAACCGGCGGGTATGCTCCTCAGTTTTCTTCTCTCTCCTTTTTTTCTGTGCTTGTTCACTATACAGACAACACCCTACGGTTTAATATACACATGTAGACATTTTAACGAAAAATCGATTGAAGTCAAGGATGGCTAGGTGGCTCAGTTGGTAGAGCCCTGATTCGGGTTCTGGTAGAGCCTGCAATTTCCGCCTAAAATGTCTACATATGCAACATCTTCTTGCTTTCTCTTCTCGACATTCATAAAATTTTCGTCTGACTCTTTATGGTAGTTAAGTGTTTGAATGTGTTTCGAACCCAGTAGGCTTAAACAAAAGTATTTTTTTATACCATGAAATTCTCTGACTGCATATACGAAATTTAGTTCTGGCAAAACTAAATCATCACTCAAAACTTTGATTTTCAGTTGATCTTTGCAGCTTATTTCTGTTTTAATAAACCACTCCAATATCCGGTACTGCTGAAATATTCACTTTAGAGAGAGAGAGAGAGAGAGAGAGAGAGAGAGAGAGAGAGAGAGAGAGAAAGAGAGAGAGAGAGAGGGGGGAGACCTTGATCTCTTCGGCCCTCGACCCGAACTAGCACTACACTGAGGCCCCCGAAGTTCTGCTGTTGTCAATGTCTTCATTTTCGAATCACTATATCTTATAAAGCAACCAAAGGACGCTGACTGATCACTAACCGACTGTATGAATTGTCACACTTACCTCTGAAATCTCATTAACCGATTCTTTGTACAGATTAGTGTTGCCCACGAGACGAGACGGGACAGGCTTTTAAAAATTCGAGACGAGACGAGACGAGATTGACCATGTGTCATAAGACAAACGAATATTTTCGAGACGAGACAGCATTTCCACGAGACTCCACGAGACGAGACAGGCCAAAGTCTCGTCTCGTGGGCAACACTAGTACAGATCAACCGAAAAATTGAACCCGCGTATTTATATCCTCATTATATTCTAGAACGTTTCGCAGATAAAACGATTCGTTAATATTGCCAGATTGACTCCTTCTCTCATTCAAGAACGTACCCTCTCCCACCTTCCAGATATTAAAAATGACAACGAATCGCCCTACGTGTGGCGCTACCTTTGTTGTGCAGCTTCCAAATGCTGACAAGTCTCTACATAGTGCTCAAGTGCGCTGCATCAACACCGAAAGCGCAAGAAAACTTTACGTGCAATATCATCAACAACAGGGTTATAGAACATTCCCCGTCTTGTCTCGATAATTGTCTATCTCCTTAAATCATCGTCACATTATTCAAAAAGCCAAAAACCTAATTTTATCTAGTGTAAAATAAAAAACTTCCTGGGGGGCTCGAGCCACCTCAATCCCACCTTGGATACGTGCTATTAACAATAACAGGGTTATAGAATATTCTCCGTCTTGTCTCGATAATTATTTCTCCCAAATTATCATCACATTATTCAAGAAGCCAAAATCTAGTGTAAACAGAAAAATTTCTTCAAGAGGGGCTCGAGCCTCCTGATTCCTACCTTGGATACGTGCTATTAAAAATAATAGGGTTATAGAACTCTCTCCGTCTTGTCTCGATAATTATTTCTCTCAGATTTATAAATTTATTATCTTCACATTATTCAAGACGCCAAAAATCTAATTTTATCTAGTGTAAATTTAAAAAATTTCTGGGGGGGGGGGTGGAGCCACCTCATCCCCATCTTGGATACGTGCTATTAACAATAACAGGGATATAAAACATTCTCCGTCTTGCCTCGATAATTATTTCTCTCTTCAAATTATTTTCACGTTATTCAAGAAGCCAAAAACATAATTTTATCTAACGTTAACTGAAACATTTCCTGGTTACAGGATCGAGCCCCCTGTGCCCCATCTTGGATACGTGCTATTATCAATAACAGGGTTACGAAACATTCTCCGTCTTGCCTCGATAATTATTTCTCTCCTTAAATTATTGTCACATTATTTTATTTCACAACACAAGAAACAAAAAAAACTCATTTTATCTAGTATAAACCTAAAACTTTCGGGGGGGGCTCGAGCCCCCTAAGCCCCCCCTCTGGATACGTGCCTGTCCCTCTAGCTAAGATTTTCCACTTCAGGCGCTGGATGATTGTATTGTTAGCGAAAAATAGTAGCGAAATATTAATTGTGATTGATATTTTTATAATATTCTCTTGAAGTAACCATAAGCAGAATTGATATGGTTTCAATATGCATAGCTTCTTAAAAATACTTTTAAGTAAGATTGTAGTGGTAGGAATAGTTGCAGCAGTCCGTAAACGTTTGGTCAAATATTTCTTGTTGCGTTGAATTAGTTCTTGCATCCAGTGGCGTGCGCAGGATTTTCGAAACTGGGGTTTTACGTGTACTTTTTTAGTAGTCAGCCCGCATTTTGCCTTCTTTTCCTGTCTTTGATGATCGTGTGTCTTCGAAACTGAAATAACAGCCTAATGATCAAGATCAGTCCTGTATTATTTATTTATTGAGAAAATTCCAGATACAGCACAAATGGATATTTTACACTGATAGAACAAAAATAACACAATAAAGATTGACGAAAATATGTCATTGAGCACGCGATTTGATATTATTTATAATAAATTTATTATGAATAAAACAGGTTTTTATTACGTGTTGTGCGGGTAGGCACTTGAAAGTGGAATTCCTGAAGGTATTTTGCAAAAGCCTCAATGCACTGATCAATATTTCTAGATTATCTGCCGAAATTTCTGGGGGAAATTTCTAGGAAGCCCAGGCCTGGCTACACCAATGCCAGAGGAGAGCCGGGAATATCATTCGGCGGCAATCACATTCACATTTAGCAAACGCCGAAATACCATACAAAAGTGTATATTTGGGCTTTTCTTGTTTGCTGGGCTATAACCATCAATGTAGTTGTTATATTCGTTACATTCAATACATGCATAACATTTCTTTTTAAAAAAACCCTTTCCTCTTGTAAATATTTCATTTACCAAAAAAATGTTTCACATGATATTTCGCCATTTCCTTTTATGCACCCGAATTCTCGCCAAATTGCACCAGGCATTTTCCTTTCAATGTTTTTATGCAAGAAAGTCAGGCGTTGTCAACATTCAATGCAGACGCCTGCACGTAAGGGCGAGAATCGCTCGATTCCCCCTCTCGCGACAGGTGTGTGTGTTCCGAAGCCGCTGCTTCAGTTCAGCAGAAGCACACGGCCTGAAATTTCTGACCTGAGGCAATTGCAGCGGAGGAACGGGTCTTGTCTTGCTCGGCGGAGCAAAAGGGAAGGCGAGGCGCACGATTGCAGCGAACTTCAGACGGTTGGTGCGTGTGTTTGTGCGTGGTGTGTTCGCAAGTGCTTTGTAAAGTGCCATACGTGTGGCTGTTTGCTTAGTGTATACTCTGTGCAGGAAGAAAGCCCAATATTGTTACGTGCTTGTGAGTGAGGAGCTTTCGTTAGGGGATACAGAAAGGTTCTCAACGTGGCCTGTTTATTCGTCGGGAACAAAGAAGGTCCATGCATTCGGTGAGTACTGATTTTCGTGGAAGCTCGTTCTTGACAATGTATGGCAGTTTTGTATCAACGGTTGCTTTTCAGACAACAATTACCACATCTCTATAGCAACACAGTTACTTAAAGTACCAGATAAGAAAATAAAACAGTTACACAGTGTATTGTAATCAGTGGCGGATCCAGAAGTTAGAGTTGGGAGGGGCGAATTTATTCGGGTACCTCACCCCACCGAAAATCAATTCTAGCCTACACTTGAACTGATTTATATAAACAAGATATAGTACTGTAAACAGAAACCAAGCTGACTTCCATGTTCTAGGGACAAGCGTATTGTTTTGCAAAAATTGGGATCCAGGGCTGGAGTGGATGGTTAGACCCTATTACTGTATGCCGTTATCATAATTCCTCCCATTGTCACGGTAAACTGGACGATAGGACGAGGAGTAAACTGAATGACTTTAATCAAGCGTGAAAGAAAAAAAATGTTCTCGAGTCTGTTAAACTTGGTGATAAAAGATAGAATATTGGAGCCTTCAAAAAGTATTACCATAATAATATATACATACAAAAGCGTACAGTTGGGAGTGGCGATGTTACAATGTAGTGGTTTGATTTGATTTTTTGTTATTTACCGTCGCCTTTCTCCACTTTTGGCTAATCGCGGCAATGAGGATGAAATGCTGAAATTGTTGAAGGGAAACTTGCAAAGAACACTCAGGACCGGGGGCAATGTTCTGTGGGGCATGGTAGCATAAATGTTTTGAAGGTAGCAAATGTAGTTTTTCTTGAAACGTGGATAATCAAGGAACGATAACTCCTCCCCCAAGAGGTCGTCCCAGACAGTCTCGTAGAGGTGGATTTGCGTGGGCGCCACATCCACAAATAAGAAATAATTTTGATATCAACATTGTTGGGGCGTAAGGGGTGACCTTCCACGTACACCCAATTGTCAACCTCACGTCCACGTATTACACCCTGAACTGCATTTTGCAGACAAACGAGGCTCTGGCGACTGGTCCTAGAGCCAGTATAATTCTGTGTGTTTTTCTGTTTTTTGTCCTTATGTGTGCTGAGTGCCCGTTTACAGCCTCAGCTTTTAACGGAAGTCAGAATATTTGAAAGTTTTAATTATGCAACGTTAGAGTTGTTACTTGTAACTGTAAGGGGCTGGACCCCGTATAATGTGACGGGTGCAAAATAGCATAAGTGCTGACGCACCCAAAATTTTAAAATCAACTTTGTTGTTGCGTGATCCATACAGAGGGAATGTTGAAATCATATTCATCATTATCGATACACTTTCATTTCAATTTTCATCTCTAAATTTGCAAATTACATTTTGATAGGTTGGACCAACCCGATTTTCTGTCATCGTCCACTCTGCCTCCCCCCCTTTGACGGCACCTTCCCCCCGAGATATCTGCAAGTAACAATAAGAATAAATTCCCCTCTTCCATTTGGTGTCTAAATGAAAGCAATCTCCCACCTTGAGAGCGTGAGATGCCTAATAACAGCAGTATTCAGCGTAAGTAGTGAATAAAAGCCAAAAGAAAAAAAAGCTCATTCACCCGAAATGAGCTAAGGTCGTCCATCCATTAGCGTTCCGAAGTGCCCAACCTTGCCAACGCAGAAACAGGATTGCATTGATGTGGTATTATAGCAGGGACGGTTGCCGATTCCTGTCGCGACACTCGCCGTTAGAAAAGCCAGACATTCTGATTCTTTATCATTATCACAAACTTATTTTAAAAGCAGGAAGAATAGCTGTGATGGTATAGTAGCTTGCATAGATGCATGGAATGTGTGTGTGTGTGTGGAGGGGGTATAGGTCAATATTATTATTTCGACTCATTTCTCCAATGGTGGAATGTTTTTTCAGCACTCGACTCCCCCTAAAAATTTGTGGGTTTACCCACAGTTGTTTTAGCCCAAAGTATGCACAGGGACTTCTATTGGTTGTCCAGCGAAAAGAATAGACTGTTGGGTATATGAGAACAACGTTGCCGGTTGCCGCAGGGGCGAGTAACGGACTTGCTGGCAGTGAAAGTACAAGAGCAAACAAACGTGCGTGGCGCTTGAATCGCGGGTACGTACAAATTGAAGAAATAAGTTCACGGTGAGCTATTATTAAAAACAAGAAACAAATTCACAAAATTACATAACTGAAAGAATAATTCTTAATGAACTTACTTTTCTCTCACATGTCACTCCAGGGGGTTAATTCCTTCCATTGCAGAATCATCACCAGAATCATTTTCTTCTGTTAGATCATCACTCTCGCTGGAATCTTCACCCAAGTGGATTATTATCTGATCAACGTCATCCTGCAATTCATCTGCATTCCACATTTCCTTCTCTATGTCCATGACATGTTTTACGTAATTTTGCCAGTTTTCAACTGTTACTGTCTTAAATGATTCAGTGATAAAATTTTCAATGTCTTTAGTTTTGAATGTAGTGTTGTTACACCGCACATAATGCTTAACCTGTGACCACACAAGTTCAATCGGGTTCAGTTCGCAATGATATGGGGGCAAACGAAGCACCGTATGCCCCATCTGTTTTGCCATCTCATCGATCTTATACTTATCGTACTTAATTTTATGATATTTGTAAGTTCCAGAAGATCTCTCCGTAACATGTCGTCATCATAATGAATGCCATGAGATTTCAACCATTCTCTTAAATCATTCTTCTTCCACGAGGTTGTCGGAATTGGCTCTTGCTTGCGGCTATGATAAGAGGCATTGTCAACAACAATAACAGATCCCGGAGGGAAATTGGCGAGCAACTGTTCCCGAAAATACATCTCTACGTTTCTCTATCCATTTCATCATGGGGATCTGCTGTATTCTCTTTGCACTGAAACACAAGTTGGGCGTTTTGCAGAAAACCGCGTTCGTTACCCGCATGCACTAAAGCGTATCGCGCTCCGCGAGATGTCGGATTATTTAAACCAGTGGAAAGACCATCCAGAAACGCTTGTTTTGCTGAGGTATTGTCTTGTCTTTCCATTCATAATTGACTGAGGTTCCGGTGTTCACCCAGGATTCATCAGTGTAAACAATATTTCTATTTTCACGCCTAAACTTCCTAATCTCTCTTAAATATTTATGGCGAAGAGAAATTAAATGTTCTCTTTCCATTAACATGGATTTGTTGCCCCTTTTCTCAGACGAAAAGCCAAGTTCTTTGAGAAAGACATGAAACGTTGATCATTTAAAATTCGGTAGTGTGGAGTCAGAATTAAGTGTTGGGGTTTTGTTTTTAAAAAAGGATTCGTGAACTTTACGTCGCACAGCACTTCTGACAAAATCATTATATTTTACATTTCTACTTGTAATTGGCGATCTTTTCCTGGGTCGTTTCTTACCTGGTGTTTCAAGAGGACCTTGAGAAACCTCGCCCCGAATTTTATACACAGTAGCCCGAGAAACTCCAGTTGCTTTCGCCGCCTTGCTGGCTAACCAACTTACACTGTGATCCGGATTTTTCTGTTTTAAATAAACAAAAATATTCATTACTATTTGCCTTTCTTTACTTTTGAGAACCTCACCACGCCTTCTCTTCTTTACACTACTTTCGCTCATATTTCACTATTAAAACCAACGGTTTTTTACACAACCCAACGCACTGATCCGCCACAGTCATTGCTCGTCGAAACCAACGGTCAGTCACCCTCTCCTTCCGAGAAATTTTGTCTACCGCAGTACTGTCTGAGGGGGTGTGGTGGAAAGCAGTCGACAACGCTGGGCTCGCCGTTCCCCTCCGTGCACGTGCCCCTGCACAAATAAAATTTAAAAAAAAACGCGCTGCTGGAAGGAAAGTTTGCTGGTCTGAAAGCTTAACCAGTTCCAGAATAGCGTTTTACATTCGAAACAAAAGCAAGTGTGTTCACCTTTGCGCTCAGTAGTGAAAACAATATTTAAAAAGAGGGAGGATGTAGGAAAAGTAAAAGCCCATTTGAAGCAACAGTCTATTCTTTTCGCTGGACAATCTATAGTCTCCGTGGTGGAGGTCCGTGTTCGAACTCTGGTGTAGGGATTGATGAGGCTACAGTAATTTTAGAAAATTAAAATTTTCAAATGAAAGCGATAAAGAGCTCGCGGAAAAACCAAAGAGTAAATACAACCCCGCCTTAAAATGACACCCGATTACAATTTTTTGTCTTTGAACAACATTTAAATTAAGACCAAGGTCAAAAATGGTAATTATGAAATATTTTATAGCATATCCCCCCGTTCCCTAGAACACAACTATGTAATATCTACCTTTACAATTCCAGCCCCCTCTGACATCAAATCCTGCATAGATACGCCAGTGGTCCATGCAGGGGCGGCGCCAGGTTCTTGCGCATCCCCTTCCTTACCCCTTCTTCAAAACATATTTTCAATCGCAAATACTATTTCTTATAACAAGTGAGAAAAATAAATTTACCATAAATGGCCTTCTTGTAACCGTGTCCTCCCGTTTCGCCTTATTGCGTTTTCACCTCCCCCAATAGAATTTCAAATGATTTATGTGACACGAACTTTGTAAGGCGAAACGGGACATCCTTTTTGGCCTTACACACAAAAAATTTCCCACCTGGGAATATTATCGACTTGAAGGGTAATTCATAATGGGACCGCAGAGCTTGTGATGTTGCCTTCCTTGACTCCCATTGTCCTGTCGGTTAGGTTAGGTTAATAATACATTAATAATAATGACCCTTCATGTCGATAATATTCCCTGGTGGGAAATTTTTTGTGTGTAAGGCGAAATGGGATGTGCCGTTTCGCATTAGAAAGTTAGTCACATAAATCACGCGAAATTGTATTGGGGGAGGTGAAAAAGCAATAATGCGAAACGGGCCGTAATCCTTGTAACACCTATGTCAACCGGACGAAACCTGTAAAAAATTGCCATATTTTGTAAATGCTGCCATTGTTTTGTTTACAATTGCCAAAACCCTTAACTAAACGATGCTTCGTCAATAACCAAATCATTTTCTTCTGTGTTGCAGTGTCATATTACGTCATGACTCGTGAAAAATTATGTCGTCATTCTCAGCGTAGAATGTTATAGGTAAAAGAGACTACTATTATTGTAATATAATCTGATCATAATCTGAAAGAGAAGCCGCATTTACTTTCCTGTACCGTACATATGGTTGTTGTGGTCAAAACAAGCAAGCAAAAATGAAACAAGTCACTTGTAATTTTCGGTTTTGTTGTCTTATTTTAATAGAAGTCTACTAAAAGTTGATTGGTATTTGATGTACCGACATACAAGCATGTTTCACGTTTCCTTTATTTTGAACATCGTACCCCCTCAGCACCCCTAGTTGATTAATCCTGGCGCCGCTGCTGGGTTCATGCCGTCAGTACATCCATTAATCCTTATCGTCGCGATAAACTCAAAAGAGTGATAATAATAAAGAGACTGGGCGTGCAATTTAAAACGAGATCCATGCAATTAGACCATACCAACATATCCAAGTTGAAGATTTATCAGTATCACAATCAGTCGGGATTTCACGATGTTATTAAAATTTCTGAATACACAGCAAATTTTGTGTGTAACGTCGAAGGCGAATTGGGAAGATGCATCACAGAAGCGAAGGGGCGAGATTGTGGTGTCGCTGTTGTAGACCTTTACATAAAATATTTCATGTAAAGGATTTAATTAGCCATTGTTTCCCCTTTTACACGTGGCTTCCGCCGTAAAGAACTGCGAATGGTTCTATTTAGTTCAGTGAAGAGCGCATCGTTCTCACGAGTTCAGTGGCAATGTACTCAGAAGAGCTGATATGCATTTAAAATGCTTATTAAACTGCGGTTGTTTCCCACATCATAATCACTCTTTACTGTAATGCAAGCGTACAATGCACTCTTTTAGTTCGGCGTTTCCTTCGTGTGATTACATACTTGGCAAGTTCACGGTGATTAATCAATTTCAGCAACTTGCTGCGTAAGATAAGATGGTTCATGAATGATATTTTGCATTTTTAACGCCTACCACTACAACATCGTGTCTGTCTTTTTTTTGGGGTGTGATTAATTGCACAGACTCTTTCCATAGATTCATAGTGTCTCCCTGATGGCGTAGTGGTAGCGTCGCCGCCTTCTAATCAAGGGGTCCCGGGTTCGATACCCGGTGGAGGCACATAGTGGTTCGGAACCCAAATTTAAACTGTAGATCCAGTCCCAATTAGCCTATCTTATCATAAAGTAGACTTAAAACAACCAATCCTCCGTAGTTACATGACACGCACCTACACTGGTCTTCTAGGGCCTAGTTCTCGTTACTAAGTTACCCTGGATCGGACTTCTCAGTTAGCTTATTAGGGTAACTAAATTGAAGGCCCTGACTTGGTCACTGGTGTCGGATTTTATACCTTTTTCTTAAGTTAAGAATGAAAGGGTATGGAACTTTCTTACAATAAAGTCTGGTTTATTTCTGTTTATGCACAGTATACAATAATACTTAACCACTGGCAATCTTGGATTTAAGTTAACTGATGTAGATTTGATGGTAAATCTGAAACTTGTAACCTTCCAAGATTATTCACGATTGCTTTTGGTATCGCAAGACACTTAGAGCCGAAGCAGAAGGTTTATGAGAAACTAACCTAAGAAAAATTGCAGCGTCCACAAAGGACCGGGCAGTTCTCCCTACGAGGTAGACTTATGATACCAGCAATCGGGTAAGATAGTCTAAATATACAGAAATTGGGTTCCTTTTTATACTAAATGGTTGTTTACAAAATGCCAAGGAAACGTGGTCGATATTTACATTTAAGGATTTACATAATTACATCATGCAGTTTAAATTTTTGCATAAAATAGTCAAAGTTGTAAATAACATACCTTTCTAATATATTTTTTCAATGTCAAAAGCGTTTACATAATTATTAATTTTGTTGTTTTTAAGAAATTCAGATTAATTCTCGAACATTCTTATCTTGTGCAAGTCACAGATAATTTATGCACTCACAGATGTTGAACTCCCTATTTGCAAATGGAAACATGTCTAGATTCGACTGGGGCGACACATACGTTTGTTCTGAGCAGAAGTGGCGGAGTGGTGTCACGCCGCGCTATGATGTCACAGGTTTCGGGTTCGTTTCCCGGCCTGGGCATGGGTGTTCTTTGTAAGTGTCCCATCCTCAATTGCATCATCCTCATCTTCGCGATCAGTCAAAAGTGGCAGAAGAGCGACGCTAAATAACAAAAATTAAATAAGAATATCATTACCAGTCTTACTTGCAAATAAACATTACCCTATGACAAACGCAAATTACCGTGATTGAAATGAGATTAGTAATCATGTGAAATGTATAATTATGGACAGATCCATATTCCAGGGAATGGAATGCCCCTCCTTCTTTGTGCCCCCTTCTGAACGCTCATGCTACACACTCCTATCTTATCCCATTGTCAGTGATGAGGTCCTTGTCACGGCATTTCCTATTCATGTGTACTGAGCCGTGCTATACAAAGTAAATAAGTCAAGGCAGAACACAAAGGCATGAAAATAAGTTGCTCGTTAGTTCATAACATTTTGTACCGGTTCGGTTGTAAGTTAATTAATACGTTAATCTCCATTCAGGAATTCACTTTCCCTCTTTTTCTCATTGGTTTCCCTTTCGTTTCCTTCCTTTTTCATCTTTTACGCAACAAGAGGAAGTTGTTGAATGAAAGCTCATCCAACACTCGAAATTAATTCCGGACTCCTGTAGATTGGAAATTAAAGTATGCGTTTATAAAATATCTTTTACCCCAAACTTCATCAGAGGAATTGTGGATTTGGTCTCGGCGTGTTCTTATTCTGAAGATCATATGAAGAGTCTGTCTTAGGTTTCATGATTATACTAACACACCAGTGGGCCAAAATTGTAACAAATTTGGAAATGCATTTTATTTGATCATATTTGCACTTTCAACACTCAAATTTACACAGTTAAGAAAAGCTTTTTTACTCTTATAGCTATATAATTGTACAGTTTAGAAAATTTTCACTTTTGTTTGAACTTCGTTTTCATATTTTTATGCATGAAAAAATATGTTTTTTTCAAAATTCATTCTGCAATTATGAGAAAATTACTGCATTTATAGAAAACGTGCTAATTACCTTTTATACTGAGTATAATAATATAATAAGGATCGTTTTATGGAAAAGATCAAGTGTGTTAGATAGTAAGAGTTAAATTCCAACTGGTACATAAAACCGAACATGGCTACCGTTTCATCAAAACGACAGATTTTCTTGGAGCAGGAAATGTTGAGAATTTTTCGAATAAGTTTATGTATAATTCGATTTTTGTTAATTAGCGTCGCTTTTCTTCCATTTTTGATTAATCGCGACGATGAGGATGAATGATGATATGATGCAATTGATGAGAAGACATTCGCCATGCCCAAGCCGGGATTCGATTGCGGGACCGCTGTTGTAACCACTCCGTCACGGAGGTCGGCAGAACAAGTTTGTGGGATCCTCAGTGTACACCTTTAGTTGAATAATTTTGTTCGAGTTTGATTCAAAATGTATCAAGTGTATCAGACAATTTTTATTTAATTTCTACTCCGTTCTCTTCTCCCACTCACACCACCCCACCGTACAGATACTAACGTTCTTTGGATACTTCGAACCGTGTCGAAATAACTTCAGCGTAGTTCGACGTGAAATCCCCAACCAGCGTGAGAATGTACAGTTCATCAAGCCTTTTACGTTAGGAAGCGAGCGTCAGGCTTTCCGTGTTGGATGATGGAGCGATTCTCAGTAGTTTCACTTTCCGCATCTGACGGCGTCGCTAACAGTCCGTGACTGGAAGCAACACCAGAAACCATGCTCTTCGTAGTGGTTCGTGTATCGCACATGGTACTTCTTCCAACGACATGTTTATGTCACCATAAAGAAAATATAGGCCTATTTCTTTTCCCTTACTTCGCTTTGCAGTAGGTGCGAATCTCTGGTGTAAATGATCTCATTCACAGGCACCTGTCAATAGAGTGACAAACTGTCCTAGTTTGTCCAAGGTTATCGTCGTTATTTTATTGGCTCACACCGCGTATTTTTGCGATTTCTAGCCAAACTTGCTGAGTTCCGATACTATTACATATGCAGGGTGTCTACCAGTCAAGTGAAAGTCAAGAAATCAACGGGTAGGTCAAGATAGTCAAGGAAAAATCAAGAATTTTTGCTATTTTCCCCAGCATAGTGAATTTACATTGTACATACTGTACTGGGATTTGATAAAATTGAATATTTGGAAATCTAAAATTGTATTGAGTTGCGGTAGGATTTGTTCACTTTTTCTCTTAAGAATTACATTCTTGTATGCGTGAAGTTTTGTAAAACTATTAAATGAAGTAATGTGGCCATTCCCCATCCAGGATGAAGTCTGAACCATTACATGCATTAATATTTAAAGCAAGTCTAAAACTCTTGTTAAAGTACAGCTTCAGTTCTCATCTTAACCGGTCTTGTGGTAGGGATTTTTCATAAAAAAAAATATACATTTTCTTAATTTTGCAACTATACCTAAGTGAGGGGCGATTAAATAAATCTTAGGAGAAAGGAAAAAATGTCAAGAAAAAGTAACGAAAGGCCAAGAAAAAGTCATGAATTTTGGGTTTGTTATTTTGCTAGACACCTTGATATGTTCCAAAACGTTGATTAATATATTTATTTCACTTTCTTCAAAACTCTATTGACTGGAAATTCAAAAAAGATCGCTCTTCCACAGACTTCCCACTCAATATAACGACCTCCCATCAAGTGCTGATGTATTTTCCACAGAATATGCCTTTCGGTCAACCATCAGAAGATATGTTGCTAAATAATATTTAATTGTGCTATCTTGACTTATTTATATTAATATTTTGTCTTATTTTGCTATTTTTATTTTTGTTCTTTTTTGTTATTTTCATTGTTACTGATTTCAGTGTAAAATGGCTACGTGCTGTATCTGAAATTTTCTCAATAAATAAATAAACTATTCAGCTCTTATGATATTCGACTTTACGAGGTCTTCACAACAATTAAAAAAATGTAACTCGCACACACACAATCACACGATGAATATGTATTTTGTGTTTTTCCTCCTCTAATAATTTACAAGTAACTCGAGGAAAAAGCAACAAGCGTCACCAACCACAACCAGGGAGCTCACACAATGGTTAGGCAATGTCACAGACTTTGACGTCAGAGTTACGGAAAATTCCACGTTTTGACTGCTTACAGCGCCATTTTTTACCCTGGTGGCGAGAATTGGAACTATTTTTTTTTTTTTTTTTTTTCATAATTCGCGAGCGCATTGTTTCATTAGCATGTCTTTGAAGTTTCAGACTGCTACTCTCATTACAGCCCGTGCTGTACCACTCTGAACACCGTCACTTTAATTATAACCACCTGGTACAATTACCACAATGAACATTCAACCCCGTACTGGCAACGCGCGGTCCTAGCTTTGTCATTTGTATTTTTTTTAATGTTTGTCACCATTTATCATTCTTGCAAATGAACAGAAAAGTTTTTGAGTACGCACATTAACTTAAAAATTCTAACTTACAGCATATGCTTATCAGGGTGGCTACTCACCGGGAATTCTGCATGAATTATTGGGTCAGGGAATTCTGCATGAATTCTACGTGAATTTTTCGCTGAAAAATTGCAACTATTATTAATCCAAGTCCTATTGAATTTATACATATTTATAAATGCTCTGAGGCAAGTTTTTCACAGGTTAGCTTTTATTTTTATTGAGGAAGGAAAATAATGCTGGGGGAAAACTAAAACAGAATTCTCTCAATCCGTTAGCTTCGTTACTGTCTTTTGCAGAACAGTCTATCCGACAGACGATAGATTATTGAAAGATAACAGAAGTTCTTGTACAATTAACAAATTTTCGTAGATTAGTATATCACGTAACGTCCGTCACTTGTGTTTGAAGATGTATTTCGAGTCTGAATATGTGGAATTGCAAATGTAAACTCCGTACTTTAAATTAAATATTGTAAATATATGTACAGTTTAATTGAATTGATTTAGAATTTTTTGATACATTGCAATCACACAGACCCTTTATATTGTTAATATATTTGTGTGTGCATATATGTTAATGGTGAGATTCGTAATACGTTGATGTAGAGAAAACATCTGCTTGCATACCCTTGAATTTTTGTAAAGTTCACCTTGAAAACCGGGAATTATACTTGAATTTTGTTATGGTCCTAGAGTTGCCACTCTGTTAATCAACTTAGTTTCTAACAAGAATAGCAGAAATGTCTTTCCTACAACAGCTTTCAGAAAGAAACCTGTGAAAAGAGTAGCTATATTTTCATGAAGGATAAAGGTAAATCAACCCTAGGTCACGATTTAACTTTCACTAACATGATCAATTAACAACGGAAATTCCTGCCAAGAACTTTGGTTTGGAGAAATAAATTTGTTATATCTTTAGAGCACCAATTTCCTACATAGCCCATTGTTTTAATCGTTGTAATTAACATTCAAGTGAAGAAAACTGAATCCATACTTTTTGTGATGAGCGAACGTGGATGTTCAAGGGCAAATGAGTAAGTGATGCAGATGTTATAATAATGAACCAGCCACAATTACTTTGTCTCGTTGTCATACATCCTTGAACGAAGTCTTTGTTGAAAATAAGAACACCTGGAAGAAGCAAACCTTTTTTCTGTTGAATGTGTCCAGTATTCTTCTAGCAACGTGCATTCAAGGACATTCTAATATTTCTCGAAACAGCTGCAGAAATTTGAGCGAGTCAGCGTTATAAAGACACTCTGTTGTAGTTATTTGTCCAGGTGTAGAGTGTAATTGTTTTTCCTAATGAGGGAGACGTGTGAAATAGTTCAGTTGAACGTGCTTCGAGTGGTATATAGACTGCACAGGTACGAAATGGTGGCAGTTCGTTAACAAAGGCCAGGATTGTTGCTGGCAGAACAGGAAAGCGAAATGCCTGGAGGGAAATCCAAACGCTTGCGTCACCTTGTGCTGTTCAGAGGAAGATCTGTCCACTCCTTGCTTCGCTCTTTGGTCTGGAGTAGCTTTAGCATGTCTTCTTTCAGTTGGGGAAAACTTCTATGGGACAGTTTTCAAGTCAAGAGAAATGAAACGTGATCGTTATGCTTAATTTATGATTGGTAACACCATTTAATGTGAAACTGCATTGATTGCAATTGATGACAAACAAAATCAAGGTTCTTCAAGTAACAATATAAAAGCTCCAGATACTAAATAAATAAATATGTGCCATACAAATCAAAAGGAACCTAGTAATAATCTGCAGAAACCTCGAATACTACAAAATTACAAAGTAACAATTGAAGCAGAAAATTTAATTTTGATGTTCCAACTATTCCTGATCATACTCCGAAAATTAAATATATTGTACCAATATCTTTGTGGTTAGTAGAATATAATCATCGTTGCAAGAATGGGGTGACTGAACTATAGGTGATAAACTGCATAACTAGAAACCTAGCTCTATCAAGACCATCTCCAGTTTGAGAAGGTGATGGTTCTATCGTTGTCATGCCAGCCTCCGTGGCGGAGTGGTTAGCACATCTCACCACGATGCCAGGGATCCCGGATTCGAATCCCTGCCTGGCCATGGATGTTTTGTGAGTGTCCATCAATTTAATCATATCACCACTCATCACCATCTTCGCGATTAGCCAAAAGTGGCAGAAAAGCGAGGTAAACTAAACCCAATCAATCAAACACAAGACAACAACAGATATGGCACACATTAAAGTATGACACCAATATGACAGTCATTTGTAGAATCGATAATAGACAGTTGAAGAAACAAACGAACGACAAATGCTTGATGGTTTATATATATTTCACGTTTTTTTCTTAGTAGTTTGCATTTCTTGCGAGTGCCACGGGAAAATTCTGCTGTTCGCATTAGTAATTTAGGGAAATTTGATCATTTTTTTTTTTTTTTGGCAACTCGAAACAAACTGGCAAGTTTACCGAACATTTGTTGCCACATCCTCTTAAGTAATTTCACATAATCCATTCCAGAACCATGCATTGTATTGCCAATTGTGGTGTAAGTAATGTTCAAACAATTGTGAGTTTCTCCAAAAAGTGTAGTCTGCACAGAGTTTTGTTAAAAACGGACAAGGGTTAAAAGTTGAAAATCCTCCCTTGCAGACTCCCTGCTTCAACTCTTCGGAAGAGTACGTATAAAAATGACAGGCAAAATGATTGAATGGTATGTAGGTTAAGTCGGACAATGACGCTCCTACTTCTTTATTTTTCAATTGCTCTAATTTTCAAGCTCGTTGCTCCTGTTTTCCCACGTTACATCGATGTCGACTTCTCTCTGCGCGGGAACAGATTCGGGTAATGTCCTTCAGTTCAGCTGATGATAAATTGGAGGTACTGAAGTTCCATTCCGTGGGATATGCTTTCTTTTGGGAATAAGTTTCGTAGTGGGAAATTGACGTTTTTTAGTCTGCATTTCTTGCGAGTGCCACGGGGGAAATTCTACTGAATTTTTTGCTTGCTTTCCTCGGTCGCCGGAGAAAAGGTTGTTGTTCTGTTTTTGCAAAGTGGAAGAATGTCTACGTTCGCGTTTATGTACGGCTCTCGTAAACAGACTGATTATATGCTGACAGCAGGGTTTGCAGATTTACAGTACTGGGTGGTAATGACCTTTTAAAATAGGAGGGCGCACTGTCATCTAGGATTTAAGTTTTTGCCTTCCTGAATGGCTTATTGAAGATAGGCTTATAAATTCATAAACCTCGATGGACGAGTTACAAGAGAATACAATGTCCGAATTTCAGTGGCGTATTATCCATGTTACCCCGTTTTACGCTTGTAAACCAATTTTTTTCATATATTTTTATACATTTAGCTTAAAATATGGGTATTTATGCAAACTATAAATCAAACTTCTAAACTAGAATTTTAGGAAATTATTTAAAGAACTTGAAGACTAGTTTATATACGCCACTGATCGTTCTCCATTGCACCCTTCTGACAATCGGGTTTCTTTCCGATCGTATGCGGGGAGTGCGAGGGAGCCGAAGCGAGTGGCTATTTAAAAACACGTGGTCTAAGGCGTCAGTTCCACCCCTGCAAACATACCTATTACAAGTATGAGCTGTGTACGTATATTTTGTTCCCGTGTTTTTCCTTTATAAATGTGACAATATCTAAGAGCCTAATGAAACGTCATTGAATGATTACGAGATTACTATACTTTCAGCAAGTCATTCAGAGATCTGAAAAGTATCTTTGTGCATAAATCTGTAAATTATTTTCTTAATCTGAAAGTTATTTAAATCATTCGTTTTTACCAATAATAATATAACTCCATTAAGCCTTGTTTCCATGATTATGAAAAACTAAATATGCTGACCAAGGCAGTAATTTATTTTATTATAAAACATAAACTAACGTAACGTTTCAACCTTCTAGCAAGGTCTTCTTCTTGGAAGAAGACCTTGCTAGAAGGTTGAAACGTTACGTTAGTTTATGTTTTATAATAAAATAAATTACTGCCTTGGTCAGCATATTTAGTTTTTTAATAATAATAATAATCACAAGACCGGTATAGTCACAGACTTTTAATGGCGCTGTTACAATACAACTATCCGTGTTTTTTGTGTGGGAAAGACCGTGATAAAACAAGTTTGCTCGCAGACAATATTGCCCACGATTCTCCTACTGTATTTTACCGAATGGTATTGCGGCTTCGTGAAAACATTTGTTTCCTGTTTGAATCTTAAATTCTATTACTTCATGCAAACTGTATTTTTGCCGTTATATGGAGAAAGTGAATCATATCGTTCAACGTACGGTACCCTTGTAAAGCGTTCAAGCATGTATTGTCACTTTGCATGACAATTCGTGTGAATTTCCACAGTTAACTTCCGTTATACACGAGGTGTATAACGTGGACTTTGCTGAGCTTCAAATTGCCCAAACGTGAAGTCGCGATTGGACTTTTTTTTTTTTTTTTTTCAGGGATGTCGTTGAAGTTGAATGAATAAAGAAAAAGCACCGAACATTGTTTTCAGCCGTCCACAATGCTTTCACCGAACGCTGCAGCAAACATGAAGGAATATTCCAAACCAACTCTTTTTTTATTAACTGAGGTTGAATTCATACGTACTATCAAGCGACAATATATCCATGCATATGGACCCTTAAAAATGACAAACTTACATACATTTTAACAGCGTGTGTACTGAATTATGCGGAAATTATTGTTACCTTGAATTCAACGCGGATTCTTCATGAATAAGTTGGTGACGTGTGGAAATCATTGAGAAGACGCGAAAGCAAAACAGTCAGTGGCGTACGCAAGGGGGGGAGTTACAGGGTTTAACCCCCCCTTGAGCTTTTGAAATATTATGGAAAATGTTGAAAAAATTAAAAATGGCTAATTTATCTGCGACAGTAATAATAATAATTTGAATTATTATTCCAATGCAGCATGGAGAAAATCAACATTCCAAAGTTCAATTTTGCAATTCTTTTGCAAAATGTCGCGCAGTCTCTCGCGAGAATTGCGAAAATTCCTTGCTTTGTCGCAGTGTGCCGACGTTATTGCAAACGTTCTTCCTGATACTGAATTTGCATCCCCTTGTGAACTCTCAAGTGATGCTGAGTCTTCATCCGCATCATTAAATAATGTTGAAGAAGTGCTTTGTGAATCACCTAGAAGTGATAAATGTGTTGGAATGTCTATAAACTTACTTTTGAACGAAAACATAGATTCAGTGGAATTTGGCAACATGTATTCTCGCGCCTCATCATCATCCTGGGTGAGTTCCATAGGTACGAGGGTCCCTATTTATATTTTGAGAATTGGCAACACTGATTGAAGTTAGGCGCGATTTGACGTTTGCACGGAATCGTCTGGCATTATTGACCATAACGTACTTCAAATGTTTTGTCAATAGCTTCATTTGTGTTGTTTATGTTGCCTTGGAGATTGCTCGACAACAAGAAAATGGAATTAACTCGTGAACATTTTCGTGCGATGATTTTTTACGATTTTCGACGTGGATTATCAAGACAAGAGTGCATCGATCAACTTACTTCCACATTTGGCGATGAAGCCCCATCCTTTGCCACTGTGAAACGCTGGTATAACGAATTTAATCGTGGCCCCATTCGCTCACCAACGAGATTCGCGAAGGTCGTCGAAAATCAGTTGTTGTTCAAGAAAACATTGATGCTGTGCAAAACCTAATACTGCAAGATCGTCATGTGACATACTGTGAGATTGAGGCAACCATAGGCATTAGTTCCACCAGCATATATAAAATATTACATGATCATTTAGCTGTGAGAAAGGTATGTTCTCGTTGGATCCCACACAATTTGACAAAAACTCAAAAAGACGCTCTCGTCAATTGGTGCAAACAAATGCCAAATAAATACAATCGTGGTGCTTCAAAAGACGTATATAAGATTGTAACAGGTGACGAATCATGGATATATGCATATGAGCCGGAACGTAAACAGCAGTCGACTGTATGGGTGTTTCAAGATGAACCCAATGCAACAAAAGTTGTTCGCGCTCGAAGCACATCGAAACAAATGGTCGCCTGTTTTTTCGGGAAAACTGGTCATGTGGCAACTGTGCCTTTAGAGGAACGTAGAACGGTCAACTCTGAATGGTACACAACGTTTTGTTTGCCAGAGGTCTTCGGTGAAATACGGAAAACAAACAAACGCCGTCGGATCATTCTTCATCAAGACAATGCCAGCTGTCACACATCTCGTCTAACAACCGACTTTATGAACAGTCAAAAAATCGAATTGATGGGTCATCCGCCGTACAGTCCTGATTTGGCACCCAGTGACTTCTTCTTGTTCCCGAATGTCAAGAATAAATTGGGTGGACAACGATTTTCGTCGGCGGAAGACGCCGTTGATGCGTTCAAAAACCATATTATGGCGGTGTCTCAAGAAGATTGGGAAAACTGCTTTGACAAATGGTTCGAACTAATGGAAAAGTGTATTGACCATAAAGGAGAATACTTCGATAAACAATAAAGCAGTTTTCAATGCCAAATTCCTGTTTCTTCATTGTTAGGCTTAAAATATAAATAGTGACCCTCGTAAAGCTATTGTAAATTTCCCCGTGCATATAGCACCGTGCCATGAAGGCACATGTAGTGGTGTGCTGGGGCCCACACATTCTCGATCTCGGCCATTTTGCAGGGGATGTGATCAGCACCATGCTTCGGTAGCCTTTATCCCCCAGGGTTGCTCTCAGGTACCCATTGATATGAGGCTGGGTTTGGAAACAAGGCTAGATAAATTCCAACCAATTCCTGGAATCGAACCCGGATCTCCCAAGAGGTTGTCAGACTAGACCACCGCGGACCCTTGAATGAGTTTCATATTTTGATTATTTCAATAAATTTAATATATTTGCTTGTTTTTATGGATTTTCTTCACACTTAGGATGTCTCACCTATCATATACAAATAACAGTTGACTAGACAATTATTTCGTAACAAAGAAACAAAAAAAAAGTAATTTTGTTCTATTGCTTTCATAAATATATTTATGTAGATCTCTACTACTTAATAATAGTAGTGATATAAGTAGTAACAGCAGCTGCATTAGTAGTATTATTAGTAGTAATTAAACTAATTAATTGTAAGTATTATTAATAAATTATTATTATTAATTAATTAAGGCTCAGTCGGCAACGCGTCTGACTACCATGCACAAGGTCCCGGGTTCGATCCCCGGCCGGTTCAAATCCGGGAACTTTTCTAACGTTGGAAGCGGCCCCGGCGCCCACTCAGCGTCGAATGACATGGGTACCTGGGGGAAACCCTGAAGGTAACGGAGGTCAGGGGCGTGATGCTGATCACATCACCCCCCACTCATGACCGGATCAAGAAATTGTGGGGCGTTACCCCAACACCCCCTATACGCCTTCATGGCGTGGTGCTAAGCACAGGGGAGCACTTTACCTTTACCTTTTTTATAATAAAACAATGGTAATGTGAATTTGTAGAAAGTTTTCGAAATACCCCCCCCCCCCTTGATGAAATCCTGCGTACGCTACCGAAAACAGTTGATATGAATGAATTCGGTTGTATGCCCTTTGGATCATTCACTTTCCTCGGAAAATGTTCTGTAAATCTTCTTTCACTCTGTGTTTTTTGTTCTTCAGACACAAGATAGCACGTGCCTACTTGTCGCATAAATGACGCGGAAGTCACTGAGGTTATGTAACAGACAGTGTGTCCCTCCACTGCTACAGAGATCCATGACACAGGTGATGACTCCTCGAGTTAAGTTGCTAGGTTTTTTTTCGCTAAATGTTTCGGATATAAGAAAGAATGACGCTACTTCTCTCGTTATGCACAACGAGCGTAACATTCGTTATTACTGGAAAGTGTCACTGTTCTCTATTATACAGCATTGTAGATACACTGGTGTATGCAGGATTTTTTTAAGAGGTCCTGAATTTTAAAGGTGAATAGCACATGGATGATTTTTAGGGGGAAGATATTTAAAATATTTAGAAGTTTCTACTCTCTAAAATGTCAGTCGGAGGTCATTTGAAGGAGGTTTGCATTTACCACTCTTGTTTTTCCCCGACTTCTTCAATGATTTTATTTGAAAATGTTGACTTTCTTAAAATTTCGGAAGGAGCTGTGGCTTCATCAGCCCCACTCTGCGTACGCCAGTGGTTGTATAACTTATATGTTAGAAGTTACCGTAAATTGTACAATATTCTACCGTCAAATTTTAACAGTCTGCATATTAATTTACAAAAACTAGACACAACCGTCTTTTTAAATTTAAATTTGAATATTTATCCTTATTTATCAATAAGAGTAACACTACCTAGGTAGTAATACCAAGAAAATACTAAGACTATGGTAGAACATCATAATGCTGAAGAGCCTTTGCGCGAATTATATGAACACAACAGTGGAATAAGATGTTTTATAGCAGTGTGCGACTTAACGGGGGGAATGCCGGGGTTTTCCCCATCACAAAAAGTTTTATCCCCGGCAGAAGAACATTTTTAAAATCCCTGAGAGGGATGTTTTTATCTGCCGCAAAAGAAACTGCAGGCCAACACCGAAGTGAAATCGCAAATACGCCACTGAATGAGAATACCCCTTTCCAAAGCAAAACTCTCACACTGTTTGATAGGTAAGTACAAGACATGAATGTAGATGTAGTTGATCCTGGCTAGAGTTGCGGATGTGTGAGTTGATGCTTAATGATTGGTTGGTTGATTTGGTGTTTTAAGTCCACTTTATGCACAGTAAGGCTAATCGGGACTGAACCTACAGTTTAAAGTGGGATCCGAACCACTGTGCCTCCACCGGGTATCGAACCCGGAACCCCTTGATTACAAGGCGGCGACGCTAACACTGCGCCATCGTGGAGGCCACAGTTGATGCTTAAGTAGTGATTCTGAACCTGGGGTGCACAGACACCTGAGTGCATGAGGGTTACCAAAGGTTACATCACGATTTACGTTGCGATTTATAATTTTCATTAGTCTATTAGTGCATATATTATCTAAGTCTGAGCATCTCTCTTTTCTAGGCAGGTTCGAGTCCTGGCCTGGTGAAGGGCGTTACTTTATGAGTGTCTTTTCATCAACGTCATAGATGGAGTATTTTATCCTTACAGTCACAGTTAGTCAAAGTAGCAGAAAAGCCACGTAGAATGTCGATCCCATCTGTGTACAGTCTCAAAAAAACACTAGAAGATATCACCTATTATTACCACAGCTGCTTCAATACTACAACACATTGCCAATACCTGCATTATCTGGCAACTCTGCCTTTCGAGGTCATGGCTTCCAAAACGCAAGGTGAATGCAAAACGCATCATCTCCAAGTTGGTGGAATACTGTGAAATCTTCCATTAATTTGCAAAGTCGTGCCTTGCTTGCCCTCAAGTAAAAAAGAAAGGAAAACACACTGATATTCATATTATCAGTTATGTGCTGATGTAACATCTGTTGATTTTCATAATGCGGGGACAAATGCTAAACTTCCTAGCAGAGCAACACCTCAAATAAGACGATTCACGAAAGGTAGACATTTTGTTTGCCTAGTAAATAGGGAGTGATAGTGAAATAAGCATGCGCATAGCTCCATTCTTGCATAATTTAACGGCGTATTGTATTGTTATGCAATTGTGTGATAACTGCCAGATAATTAAGTGGCCGAGGTGTATCGGTTTCGCTTAAAGGAACTTTTAATCATCTGTTATGGCGCGCTGTGCAAGGGCTATCTGCATCCGTTCTGCTGGGTTCTTGATGAATACGTTTACGTCGTCTACAGAATAATTGTAGAGAAAGCCATGATCATGTACATTCAAGTATGTATTCAGTTTTGTCTTGCAACAGTACTTTCAGTAGGCAGATCTTTGTTTTGCTTTTGTCCCGGTGTTTTAAAAACTATGTTCAACAATCATACAGTAGCCTATTCTTATGAATCTTATGGCGTGGTACATGTCGCCTATAAGGATGCCTAGCCTCAAAAGGGGACAAAAACATATACTTCTGTTGGTCACGTTACTAAAAGACGCGTGAAAGTTTGATTTGGTGTTTTTGTTTTCCAGTTTCTTTACTAACTTTCCCGTATCATTTTGACGGGTGCAAAAAGCGTATAGACTTACCACCTCAAACTTGTTTTTATTCTGTTTGCTTCAGGGGAATTTGAAGGCAGGAAAACAAGTTGGAACTACTATTGCGGCACCAGGAGTTTAACCTGCTTCCTTTGCATTTTTCTTCAGTTCTGTTCATCTTTAGGCCAAGTACAACGATAGGGATCATGAATGATCAGATGGAGTTGATGAAGGGACAGTCGGAAAGAAATGCCCACGCCTGGGCTTGAATCTCTAACTTTCGATATCAAAATTCTTAGTATTTTTAATTTTCACTATTCAAATGTCATTCAATTCACACGCGTCCATGTCTTATCCAGAATCCAAACGTGGAACCCTTGGAATTGTTACGTTAACCATTGCGCCATCGAGGCGGGCACAACCTGTTTCCATTTGGCAGGTACGGGAATGCAGTTTGATAAGTCGCACAAATTAAGAAACTGACCCCTTCAGATGATTTTATTGTAAAATTGGCACCCATAAATAAATAGCTATGTATTTTCTTCCGAGGAAAAATATATGTTTTTCCAAGAAATCACTCTAACAGTTAAAACCAAACATTCTGAGGCATATATATCATAACTGTTAGCGTTTGTTTATAAGCAAACGATAAACATTGTATGATAATATTATATAGCTTCATTTAATAAAAAAAAATATGGAACCACTCATATCTCTTATTTTCATATTCTTGTTTGCTTTTGAGCAAAACGGATATTAGGTGTACCTCAAACATCACACTGATGTCACATTTTCAACACACAGCGTTGTGCTTGTTTAATTAATGGCCTTCTGATGTGAATTTTTAGTGGCAAACGAAAAATTGTCCATGGCCATTTTCATTAATTTTTCTCTTACATCCTATGTGTTTTTAAGCGATGGATTTTTACATATGCTGGTTCAGAAGTTGTCAACGGTTTGTTTTGAGTTTTCTTTAAATTCTTGAAGCTCTTATTGGGTCAAATAAAGTGCACGAATGTGGTGATGTGCAATTTCCACGCTAATACTCATGGATCCAACTGAACCAGTAATCGACACGTCATTGTTAAAAGCCAAGAAACAAGGCAATGTGCAAGCCTAGCAATACGAGAACATATTTGGCAACACTGTACAACTCCCGATGACTTTCGTTTGAACAATATCCAGTTCAACAAGAAGAGTGTCGTCTGTTATCCAGATAACATTGTTGGTAGCGCAAATTGTGACTTGCTGTTTTAGTTTCCTTGTAAATTTTATTAGATGTTAGTGTAACTTATTTGACTGTTAATTCTTTTTTTTTTCACCATTACTTCAATTTAATATCCTTGTATATGCGTTAATATTTTTGAGAGTTTAAAACCTAAGACATTGAGTAACGAATTTATTAACCCTATGTGGAACATTGGGACACCATTCGACACCATTGTCTAATATTGGACACGCTCAATGAAACTAGTTCACAAGGGCTAAGATTCAGCTTCCTACGACGCTCGGACCCATTGTTCGAACACCCCCTGTCGATTGCTAGTCTACTACCTGTCGAAGATTAGTGAACGCGTTTAGATGATGATGTTGACTCCGCGTAATACGGCTGACATTTAAAACTAATAAAGATCGACCACTGTTTTCAAGTTTTAGTGTGTTGTGCAGGAAGTGATGAACAGCGGGATTATAGTTAAACTGTCTGAAAAGTAACTACACGTCAAAAACAGAGTTTACAGAAAATTATAAACGTTCCTTTGGTTAATTTTAAGGACATTGAGTGCATTGTGGAAGTTAAATAAATTGTGAAACAAGGGAAGAAAATGTGTGTAACTTTGAAAACATTATCCCAGTCAAGGAGTTTTAATTGTACTTTGTTTCTTTCATACAAGAACATCAAAAGCTCCTAAAATTTACATGTTTTTCTGTTTGAAGCAATATTTTACGCTTTACTTCACTTTTTACAAGGCTTGTATTATTTTTCAAGAAAGTAGAGAGGGTGTCGATTACTAGCGTAGGGGTGTCGAAAACTGGTGCATTTTCTGCACATTAGAAAAAACAAAAGTTATGACCACAATTTGTAATGAAATAAAGAAATTCTTTGAAATGTTAAATGAACCTTTGATTTCTATGATAGAATTTTATTTTTAAGAAAGGCAATATAAGTGGCCGTGCGGTCTAAGCCGCTGTGCTTTGGCTTCCGACTCCGGGTCGGCATGAGTTCGAGTCCGCCTGGGTTCAGTCTCTGTTTTCTCGGCCTGTGTATAGGACCGGTGGCAAGCCACCATCGTTAGGAAAATGGGGAGCTACGAGTGAGTAGCGTAACTCGATCTCTGAAATCTCCTATAACGACTGGGGGTTCGACGTGCTGACCCCACGTCAGCCCATTACCAGTTGAAGATCTCACCTCTAGGTAGGATGGGAGGGAGATTGGCAGTCGAGAGATCTGCCTAGGCCCTTCACGGGCTGTCGAGCCACGGGTTATTAATGTGTGTCAAACGTATAAAATAAAAACATTCATTTTCGTCACTAAGCGGTCAAACACTGGTGTATTTACCTTAACTGCGCAGAAATTCCGTGAAGGAATGGGATGCACAGTATATTGATTATTTTTCAGGCTTTAGAATTATATTTTCCATCCTTTCATATTCCCGTCGTTCTTCTTTCTGTAATGCTGACCAAAAAGGAGGTATAATCTTCACCAATTTCCCCCCTCCCCTGAACATATCACTCTGATTGCGGGGACTTGACGTTCTTGAATGTTTGGCAACTTTTCTCAAAATAAGGAAAACAATTTTAACTTTGTATGTGTATTTAAATTTCATGATTATTGGCGCTTCTTTAGACACCCTGTAGTCGTATTAACTCTTGAACTATTGACAGGTTACTGGGATGGTCGAACGAACACACCCTTGTATACACATTCTTCTGGCTGCCTCGATGATCGAGTGCGTTGAGTGGTCGTCTTATAATCCGCCACGAACATTCCGGGTTCGAGTCCCGTTCTGGACATGAATGTCCCTTGATAAATTTCATTTTTCTTGATCATCATCGTCGCGATTAGCTCAAAGAGGCAGAAAAATGATTTGAAATGAAAACACTAACATACAGTTTTAGTTGGACAAATGACGCTAATTGCAGACGTAGTAACCATTTCCTCAAGCATCGATGCCGCCTAGAGGTAATACTGATCCCTTGTAATGAAAGGGTCCTGGGTTTGATCCTCGGTAAAGGCACGCTGCAAAATGGTTCCAATCCCACAATAAACTATAGATCAATGTTCGAAGTGAAATTCCTACCTTGCGGATATGCTTATTTGAGTTTGGGAATAAGTGGGGGTGATGCTTGTATGGATCAACATGGAGACAGTTCAGTAGGTTAGGGATGCCTATGTAGATTATGCTAGTTGGGAAGATACTTTATGAGAATCTTTACTGAGGGGGAAAACACGAATTTTTGTCTTGGGGGGGGGGCAAGTACTTGGATAAACGTACCAATAATAATAATAACAACAATAAGAATGGTATTATTATTATTACCAGTACTACTAGTGGTGGTAGTAGTACTAGTAGTATCAAAGACGTTATTATCTTCATAAATTACGCAAAAAGGGATGGAAGCCTGTGTTAAAGCATTTGTTTGAAACAAACGATTTGAAATATTTTTTCAACACATCAATTTCACATTACCTAATAATGGAAAACAAGAATAAACTGTATTTTTGAATGGCAGAAAATGAATTATAAATTTATTCCGAAGATAGTTCATATAACATGTATAACTTTGATGTACAACATTATGTTTCACACGTATGCGACATAAAATAAGAAAATACATATGCAACATGCTAACACTAACTTGTGCACGCATTCAAAGTTTATTCAGTACATATATACAACACACATTATTTAAATCGCGAGCAACAAAATTTTTAGATCCAATTTTTACAATTGAAAACAATATTGATTTAATAGGGCGCAAATAATTTCACTGAAAGCCATGACATTCTCTCTTTTACAACTTTTTCATTTAGATGGTTCGGCATCCATGGCCGACTCCCGCCGCCCCCTAGCTACGTCTCTGAACTTAAGGAGACTGAGACAAGGAGGCATTGCGAGCGAAGCGAGCAAGAAAATTTTACGAAAAGTATTTTTATTTGCATATAATTTGAAACGAGGGGGGCAATTGCTCCTCTGTGCCCCCTGCAGGTGCCCTTAGCCGTCAATTAAATGACTTCCGTCGAAGGTTTGGGGGGGGTGGCAATGCCCTACTGCCTGTGGTTGCGCTACTTCCCGCCCCCCCCCCCACATCGAGCACGTGCAGAATTAGCCTAACTGGCCATAAACAAACATAAAAATTCAACAGGCTCGGTGGCCGTTAAGTAGTCTTTTAATCTCGCCAAAGGTGGAAGAAATTAGGCGCTAAATATAAAAAGTACAAAATACAGTCAAAGCGCTCCTGGACTCATCCAGCCTGCAGTCATACCTGGTGGCAACCATGTGAGGGGTAAAGGCAGTTCGCAGCGCGGTGCTGATCACATCACTTCCACTATGGTGTCCACACCCTCTGCTATGTGCCTTCATTGCATGGTGCAGTGCACAAGGGATAGCCTCACTTCTATCTCCTTCCCCCTTCTTTTTAACGATTAAGACAATCGAGCGACTGAGCTAAAAATCACGGAAATGCTCCTCCTGACGTCTTACAAAACGTTCTCTCCCTTTGGCCTTATAACCCACTTCTACTTTACACTGAAAACTGCATCTTCTCTCTCCCGTCTCGAGATCTGTTTGTTTCACTTGCGCCAACCTCATCCATTCAGTGGATATTGAGGTCAGGATTCGTTGGCGAGAAAGTGTTGGCGAAGTTCTTCTCCCTCGTGCGTAACCGAGGAAGTACCCGCTGACACACTGGCGCTATCTTTATCGGAATTGTCCCCCCCCCCCCACAATATAGGAGGATAGGTTTCACAAGTGGTTAAGTCATTTTTCATTTCATTGCTTCCCGGAAGGTATTACATTCGATACGGTATTTTATTCACATGTTAATTACGTATTGACCCTTAATGTAGTGCCAGCTTTAACATTATTTTTAGCCCATACCGTTCCATTTCAGGATGAAGTTGTCCCTTTCTCTCTCTTTCCAAATCTGTATGTCCAATAATTTCAGCATATTTTGATATTTTTGTCATTGGCACAATGCGGTGTGCAACAGAGAATTCGCCTCAAGCCCAGGGTTTGATGCTAAACTTCCAAGCCGCGTCATTTGGCGACTAATACATAACATACTCTTATTAAAGAGTCCATGATCATGTATTTAACAGATTCAACATAGCATGCAAATCGGCCTCCCCGATGGCGCAGTGATAGCGTCATCGCCTTGTAATCAAGGGTTCGATACCCGGTGGAGCCACTTTAAGCTGTAGGTCCAGTCCCGATTAGCCTTAATGCGCATAAACTAGACTTAACACACAAACTCATTCAATCAATCAATTAATAGCTTGCAAATCTCCTACCATGCTCATAAGTATAATAATATTATCGTCGCCAAAATGATGACTTTATAATTCCGTTAGGTGTCAGACTAAAACTTAGTTTTGCATCTTGCAACTTGCCACACCAATTTCGTCTGCTTCTCAAAACCTCCACTGTCTCATCATTTCATTTCATCATGTCTTCTACGGTGTTCTTTGAGTGTCTCCTCATAAATTTCATCATATTACTCATTGTATCGATTAGCCAAAATTTGCAGAAAAGCGATGTAAAGTAGCTAATTCAATCAACCAATCAAATCTTCTGCGGTCAGGAGAAGTCACTGCTCTTATGGAAAGTGATAAAATGATCAACTCTGTCGGTCTGGTATAGTGCATGTACTTCAAATAGTCAAACACAAAGAATTCATTACACATACAATGCACAAGAGAATGAAATGTTATTGTAAACTGCATGAAACACTAGTTCAGTATCTCTCCAAACTTTCAATATTTAGCCAATACATACAATGCAAAGGTGTATTTGAGCGAGAAGGGGGGTGGTGTAAAGGGAATATCCCATCGTACATCGTGAACTCGTGACGTGATCATAATTACAGGCCAACTTCTTTTTGCGAAGTGGGTACAAAAATGGAATGCGATGTTATTTACTCTGATACTGGTAGACCTTGAATCCTGAGTCACTCGTTTTCTTTTTCCTTTTAACATCGTGTTCAAGTGATTTTGTGCTTAGACACTGTTAAAATTAAAATATATGTTCTCGAATAAACACTTAATTCATGAAATAATCATTTCTTAGAACTGTACAGTGGGATCCATGAATATTACCGTGCAAATTGTCCATGACTATTTTCATTAATTTTTCTCTTACATCCTATGTGTCTTTAAGCGATGGATTGTCAACAGCTTGTTTTGAGTTTTCTTTTAATTCTTGAAGCTGTTAATGGGTCAAATAAAGTGCACGAACATGGTGCTGGACAATTTGCAAGGTAATGGATCCCACTGTACAACATTGCTTCATAATCCATAACCACAACGTCACAGAATATAAACTTTTAGGAATCCGGCCTAGAACATATAGCCATCTTAACAGGAAGTATGGAGTGTAACTGAGGATAAAAGGAAAGTGATAAAGTGCAAGTACATTAATCACAACTCTCTTTTTGCAATATTACTAGTATCCAGGGTCACTTGGTTTGAAGACAGTCAATATCCGCTGCCATACAACTACTGTAAAAATATCTCCTTGACCGTATTTGAAGTGATACCTGCCACTCAGGCACGTATCTAGAAATACATTTCGGGGTGAGAGTGGGGTTGTCCAAGTGTCACAATAATAATAATAATATAATTAAATAGTTATATTAAATTAAATTTAAAATTTTTAATTAAATATGTAAAATAATTAGTATTGTTTTTGTTACTGGATAGATAATAAAGATGACAAAAGAATAGATATATAACAGCATATATTCATTATCTAGCTTACGTGTAGTTAAAATTGCCAAAATTTGCATAAGAACAACTGCCCTGGAAAGGAAATTAATGTCAAATAGCTAAAGAATTGAATATATATTGAATAACAAAAATGGAGTTATATCCAATTATAATAGGAAAACATAATTGTACAGTGATCACATTTAATTGCCTATTACAACTGGCGAAAAGTAAAGTTGCTGATTAATATTTTATGCATATTATCATTAGTAGTAGTGAAAAACTTGTGGTCCGATCGTGAAAAAATTCAGGTAGAAAGGTTTGAAATACAATTCTTAATTTTCAGATTTTTTAAACATCTGCCAAAAAATGGTTCTTACCAATTTTGTGAAACAACTTTTTCTTAGTATTTGATACGATCTTGGTTTTGTTTTGGTATTTTTAAAACCCATTAACATTGTCAATTCACATTGCGAAACCAATTTTATACAAATTATTGTTCAACCGAGTAAAGATGTGTGTTAAACGTGCCGACACCGCACGTGCTGACTCCCAGTGACAGTTCACAGTTTGTAGAAGTGGGATCCATGAGTATTACCGTGCAAATTGTCCATGACTATTTTCATTAATTTTTCTCTTACATCCTATGTTTTTTTTTTAAACGATGGATCTTTATGTATGCTGGTGCAGAAATTGTTAACAGCTTGTTTTGAGTTTTCTTTTAATTTTTGAAGCTCTTATTGGGTCAAATAAAGTTCACGAACATGGTGATGGACAATTTGCACGGTAATACTCATGGATCCCACTGTACCGTCAACTCAATAAACAATAAATTGATGTAACTCGTTTTTATGTAGGTCTGGTGGTCCAACGCGAGAGTCCATAATTTTTAATTCGATAGTAGATCCTTAGAGTATGTATCGATTTTACAAGCAGTGTGTGCAAAGAAGAATAAAAAATTACTTACACCTTCCAAGTAGGACACGTTGTGCAGGAATTCATTAGTACTAGGCAAGTCCAGTGCTTGGCAACTCGTTGGATAAGATTGAGACAAACGAGGTACCAAGAGGCTCAAACAACTCGACGAGAGTGCTATGATGCTTGACATTGTGTGGAATGTTACTCTAGGAATGTGTTATGTAAGAGAACTGTTCAATGCTTACGAACGGAAAGGAGAAAGGCCACAATAATTATATTAATATAATAATAATAATGAGACCAGAGATGTTAGTCTTTTAATCGATGTAAAAAACCTGATAGCATCTGCCACATTAGAAGAAATATGTTCCCTGGAACACAACGGATACTTTTTTTTCAGTATTCAAACGGATTTCGACTGAATTGAAATAAATGTACATCTTACGCAAAGCTATCTCATGGCCTTAAACCTCCCTGCCCTCCCTCAGAAGCAAATATGAACGGTAACTAACTTCCAGCTAACAAGCCGGTAAAATTGTGTGCGTGCAAAAGTACCAGATGTGGTTCCATAAAGTGTGAAGTTGGCAACCATGATGTGGACTTCATGCTGTTTGAACTGGAGGCGCCTTTATCTTCTTCTGCACGTGATCTACAGCACCTTCGTAACACGCGGAACTCTGCGAATGTCAGGCATTCGCGTATTGTGTATGTGCACTTGTAAGTGAATAAAATATAGACCGTTTTCAACTTAGACTTTTCCTTCAGAGTTGCAGTGGCGAATTCAGAATTGTCATTTTGGGGTGATATATTCTAACCTCCATACCGTATCTAGAACTGAAACGAGGACTGGTCGAATATAAATTAAACATCGTTATGATTGGGTGAACAATCAGACGGTGACTATATTAATTGTATAGTAATTTACTTTATTTAGACCTATTGTCCTTGCAATGATTACCCCACGGTTGCAGTTACGTCCAAAGATGAATTAAAAAATTTCGAAGAAAAGAGTGCGGGAAAACGAAACCACGCATCTATCGGTCTACAACTGCGTGTTTTTTTCATGAAAAAAACTGTATTATTTAATTTATTATTGAACTGCACAATTTGTATTTATGTCCAGATATTATTATAATAATTACTAGGGTGATTCAAATGAAAACCTTAATTCGTTTTTTTCCTATCTAGTAGATTTATGCATGTAGGAATGCACAAGTTTGCTGCATTTTAGCACAGACCTATTGCTGATTTTTATATTCAACTTTGAGTTACTGCTTGAATACCTTAGAAAGAATAAGTCTTTGGGGTCCACGTGCAGTCACTTAAGAGCCCCTGTGAAGGCCTTTCCACTGAGACCATTGTCGAACCACGAACTTTCTCCTGCATTAGTAAACTTGCTGGTGTGCTAAGCAGGCCCGTAGCGAGGGGGGGAGGCCTCAGCTTGGAACTGCCGTCAGACCCCCCTGGCACTGCCATTAGCCCCCCTTGACATTAGGTAAACTATTTTGTATAATTTGTTTGCAGTGAAGAGTGAAAATGTAGACAATTCACAACTTTAAGGATAAATCCACAGAATATGAACAGCATCTATTACATTCGCTCAGTTTGTTTATGAGCAGAAGTAGCTGCAAGTAATTAGAATATTCTCTAGACTTCAGAAAGTTCTTTCATAGGGGAGCTTCTTTATCTGTACCTTCACTGTCCCTGTTGCGACCTCCCGTTCAGACAGAAATCTGTGACTTTGATGTCATCATGCAAATTCCCTTCGCATCTGCGTCAAAGGTCAACAGCTCCCAAGTTTTGGGAAGGAAGGGGAGTTGAATTGCTTCGGCCGGGGGTGGAATATACTGTAGGCACGGTGATTGAATAGGCCTACTGTGCATTTTTTGTGTGTGATATACATATATGTATTATCTAAAGTAGTATGGAGTGTGTAAGGGATGATTTCATTACCAGGAGATGTTTTAACAGATGTAGAAAAATGTAGTATTTGTGTAGTATATGATATTTATAAATTTTATATAGCTTAATGACCCTCCCACATAATTTACCTTCGTTTAATAATAACTGTTAATTTTTTGGAAAATGGTCTTGGTTTACAAAGCCCCCCTGATAACCCGTGAGCCCCCCCCCCCCCCGAGATCAATTTTAGCTAACGGCCTGGTGTTAAGCACGCAGAAAGATATTGAATTTTCATTTGCCGAGAAATTTCTATAAGTTTCATGCTGACAGAGGGCAGGAAACCACTCCTCTTCACTGGTGCAAGTGTGTATAGGAGGCGCAATGAAAAATGGCGTTTTGAAGCTAACCTGATTAGTGTTGCAGCCTTGTAAATAATAGTTGATACCTCATGTAAATTTGAGCTGTATACAGTCTGTGCTACAATTTTTATTACACTTTTAAGGTTTTCATTTGAATCACCAAATCAGGCCATGTGGCACAGATGGAAGAAGAAAAGAATTTACAGGATTCTTGTTGGAAAACCTGATGGTAAGTGACCTGTAGGAAGGCCAAGACGAAGGTGGAGGGATAACGATGAGTTGGACCTAATGAAAATTGTTAAGGATGGAAAAGATTGGATAGATCTTGCCCAGGATACGGACAGATGGAAGGCTTGTGTTGCTGCAGCCATAAACCTTCGGGTTTAAGAAGACTAGAGAGTTAGTTAGTTAGTTAAAACTTTATTATTTTAACAGTGGACATCCTTCCGATTACAATGATAGCCCACAAGTGCAGTTGTTACCACTCATTACCGTCAAAACTTTCAAAAAATTGGACAGCGCATCAGCCGAACGTTGCTCCGTGGTAGGTAAGACACTGGCCAGTATTTTGCTATTTTTCCCAGGTCCTCGCATGTTCTGGCCGGCGACCGAACGGTCTTAATTGAACTACCTCCTTCGATGTTTAGTACAGCGCTCGCGCAAGTACAACAAACGTAATTTTCTGCACATTTCCTTCAAATTTTTTGCACAGTTCCCGGGAAAAGAGTAGTTTCTTCGAGAGGTTTGATTGATGGATGGAGTTTTAAGTCTGTAGGGACGCTATACCCGAGGTCGTTATAGAGAAAGTTGACTGTATAACACTTTTGGCTTTTTTCTCATTATTGTATCCATATTTTGGCACGTTCTCCCCTCATCGCCCATGGGGTTGTAAGGCGGTTGGGGTGTGCTCGGAAGGTAGCCAAGCGTCACCCTCTTCCTCGCACTACAGCCAAGAATAATATTTTTGTAGGCCTGGACTCATCCAGTATCTTGTATATACGTCATGTGTGCTGAGTTCCCCTTTGCAGCTTCAGCTTTTATCAAATGCGTGGAAATTTTCCATCTTTCGATGTGTTTCACTTTGTTCATGCGGAGTTCAAATCAACTGTGATACTTGAATTAGCTGCCTCTGATTAGTTTGTGTTTCTGTATCATGCCTGAAAATTAAGTTATTCCTTGCTTGAACTTTTGGTGATAACATTTTCTTTTCAAAAACTGGTTTTCTGTAGTTGGCCGTCCAAGTTATCAGTATGCGGAACCTCACCGAGGTGGTCAACACTATCAAGACTCATGAAGGCTGCGAGGCCATGCTTATTGACTTTTACTTATCCGGAAACTACAGGCATTTTCCTGGGCTCGGTTTAAAGATATAGTCATTGTATTATTATCATGAGCACAGACTGACAAACACAATTCTTTGGTTCTAAAAATAATTATTATCAATTTGTTCCATCGTCACGCAGAGTTTAGTAGCAGTAACATGCGTCGTCATGTTGGAACACGAGCCAAGGCAATCCAGTTTACATTTCGCATTCTCTTCCTTGTGGCAAAGCGTGTCTAGCCATAAAGCGTTGGAGTGTCGAGGTCAGTTGTTTCTGTCTTGTATACAGTCGTATATCCGTACGAGGTTCATGTAGCGTCTTGAATCCTTGATCGCTATCCGAATGTCTATATCATAGTCGGTTGGACCCGAATGCCGAACCGAGGATCGGCTGGACCCGAATGCCGAATCGAGGATCGGCTGGACCCGAATGCCGAACCGAGGCTCGGCTGGACCCGAATGCCGAATCCAGGATCGACTGGACCCGAGTGCTAAATCCAGGATTTGCTGGAACCAAATGCCGAATCCGCGACTCCCTGGACTCAAATGCTGAATCCCCGATCTGCTGGATTAGTATGAAGCATTTTTGAAAATTGTTGCTATAACTTGACAAGTTTAAAAACAAGACTCTGCAAATAGCTGTTGCGCATCTCACCCCACATTTCCCCACTCCAGTTTTCGCAGCGACGTTGGTTCGCGGTGTTGCAACCTGGAGGGAGTGGAATGGTCTGAGGATTTTCAACGAAATTTGTATTCGCTTTTTCCTGGGCTGTTTTCTACCTGTGGGAGTACAGAAATTCAGCCCATCTTTCGCCAACGACTCTTTTACTTCTTTTAAAACTTGGCCTCCCCGATGGCGTAGTGGTAGCGTCGTCGCCTTGTAATCAAGGGGTCACGGGTTCGATTCCCGGTGGAGGCACATAGTGGTTCGGATCCCACTTTAAACTGTAGGTCCAGTCCGGATTAGCCTTACTGAGCATAAAGTGGACTTAAAACAACATATCAATCCAATCCAATTCTTTTAAAACTTGAGAAACCATCCATTTAGATACTCCCGTGGCGGCGGTTCTGGACTCGACAACATTATTCTTAAGTTTATGTAACTCCTTCTGATTTCGCAAATATGGTTCAACATTGTAAACAATTTATCTGGCCTGTCCTCTAAGGGGCTTTCCAGAGCAGATTGCGGATTTCGTTGGACCCGGCATGATTTGATTCTTTCATTTCAAAAATATGCAGCCAAGAGTAAAGAGCAAGAACATTTCAATGCTTTAAAAAAGAATACAGGCAACGTGTTATCAAATTGCCTTCTCGTAGCGATTGTTGTACGATAAACAAAAGAACCTCCCACCCCACTCGGCTTTAAGAAAAAAACAGGCCACTCCTCAATGTCGCATTCAGAAAATGAAGTCATTCGCCCAGTAGTTTCTCTTCGTTATAAACCTTAAGGCGCGTGCGTAATACTACAGTTTATGATCCGCGCACTTCACGCATTTTCAAAGACCGGATTAAATCAAATGAACCACTGATAAACTGATATGAGCTGGCATCGTCAATCTACACAGTAAAAATAGTTTGTCATATTTGTTTTAGCTTAATTTTGCTGAGTTGGCACCACTTGTACTCTCAAGACCAGACTAGTACGTAGAAGAGTGGTGGGGAGGATGACGTAATAGGAAGTGCTCCGCAGCGATCTGCGCATATCGGGACTTAACTTGTCAGGCTATACTAGGTTTCGAGTGTATATCGCTCGTTTTGCCCGTTAGAGCGTTAATTGCTCGAGCGATGCAGCTCTCAATTCCGTACGCTATCTAGCGTCGTCTGTGGGAACAATTTGGCACTCGAACGAAATCCTCAGTTACGAACCAACGAACCAATTGTATTTATTTCAATATCGCCCTACTAAAAGAAAACCCTGGGTGTATCAAGAGTATGAATTTGTCTCCATGTTGCAAGTGGAAGCGTTTATTTGAAAAATATGATGAATAGGAATTTTCGGAATCCCATGTATTCCTTATGGGGAATCAACTTCAATATCAAGTTACGGTTAATCAAATGGATGTTTCGACTTTTCCGCTTGTCAAACACATCTTTAAACCGCCCTCTTTTCGTTGATATCATTTTTTATTCCATCGGAAGTTTGATATTCCCAAGAGAACTAATCAAGTAATACTTCCATAAGCCCAATGCATTTCTCCTTACCTCCTACGGCCATCCTGGCAGTGTTGCCAAACCTGATGTGCATAAAAGAGCTAAATTTCACCTTAAATGGAGTTAAACTGACTTTCAAGGAGCTAGATTTACGAAGTGCTTCCTAGAGTAATGTTAGTTGTCCAAGGGGTGGGGCGCTGCTTTTACCGTTAACTCTAAATTGATGACAATTTATTCGTAGTTTCCACCATCTAGATCCGGCGGCATCACCCATCTCATGGTCGTACGAAATCGAAAATATAGGATTCCCTGATAACAATATTATGCCAATTTCACTTCAACACGGCGCTATAAAAAAAGAAGTAGCTGGGGATATAAGAGGGGATGGGGAGACGCAGCCAATATAACAATATCACGTCACGTGCACAGTGTATAATCATGGCAAAAGTTGGTCTATGTGGGCCGGAACCAGTGATGGTATCATAGTGAGGCACGGGGACGGGCACCCCAGTTCACAGGAAACGAGTGCACGAAAGAGCCAGATCTGGCTCCAAGAGAGCAAAGTTGGCAACACTGTTACGGAGGAAGATCTTGGGAAGAGGCCCGTGGAGACTCCCGCATGCACTTAATTCATACAATACAATAAGTGAAACTTCTTCATCCACTGCAAGAACGAAGTTAATGTCAGCAAAACCACGTGACTTCCGAGAAATAATTCCTTTCCCGTGTGTTCTGGTGTTATTTTGTCCATGGTTCTAGCTGCACAACTCATAATACAAGATCTCACAACTTGAATATAGCAGGTACACTGAGTGATATGGCTTTATCACATGCACTATATTCCTACACAGCTGACATTCAAACAACCAGTAAGATTTCTAAGCAGCCACGTGTATGTGTTTACATTGACTTAGTTTTTACACCGGACAGAGGAAAGCAATATAAGTGTCCTGCAATTACTCTGCAGGCTTCTTTTTTTTAGAAAACTTGCGTGATACCGTAGAGAATGGTCCGAGTTCCATCATTGTCAATTTTTACAACGTGCCATTGTCCTGCAACTGGATCCCATACTGAGAAAGAGAGGAAAAAAGCTACTGTTTCGTTGTTTCGTGAGGCTGAACAGAGAATGAGAAATTATCTAAACGAAGGAAAAAAAAGTGAACGTGTTTGTCTTTCTCGGGCAGTCCACACGAACCGCATAATTCTTTTCATCCAAGTTTCTTTTTGTGGCCAGGAATCAGTTCCGGTACAGTTGCTTCGCGGACCAACGAGCCAGGAAGTACGCAGCCGTGATTTTTCCTTCTCCAGAGCCTTTTCGCACGCAGACAATCCCCCAGAAGACGATCCCCTGCCGAAGTGTGGGAAAACCGCCGTCTCCTCTTGTTGCGGCGCTTCCTGTCGTATTCGCGAGCAGCAAAAACTGACCCCGAGAATTTTCGTGTGCATTGTCTCTTTTTTTCCCGTTAGGCTTTGTAGTGCGCTATATTGTTGTAACTTCCCCGTTACCTTCTTTCGTAGACAACGAACTAATATCTTCCCTTCATTGAGAAAGATGTAAATATAGAAACCATTGTTTCTTTAATTCGTGCTCTTTCGTTGGACAGGAAGTACAGCCTCTTCGTCCAAGGCATCCGTGTAGCTAATTGTGGTGAGATGCTACAATGAGAATTAGAAAAAAACAACTGTTATTTAATAATGCCTATCAGCATGGACGTCCACAGAATTTTTTCCTGTAAGAGGAAACCAAGATAATTTTCTTCCAGGGGGCAAACGAGGCATATTCCCCTCTTCCCCCCATAATAGTGTTGCTCCCTCAAAAAACACTCTTTTAGTTTGAAGTTATATTCGTGCAACGCCGCCCGGACCCTGTGGCCGAGTGGTGCCGGACCCTGTGGCTGAGTGGTTAGCACATCGCCCTTCGACGCCAAGGGTCCCGGGTTCAAATCACGCTCGGATTTGTGAATGTTCATTCATCATTTCATCACTCATCCCGTCTTCGCAAATTATCCCAGAGGCACAAAACGCGAAGTAAAATAAATCAAATAAAAAAAATATCAAATGTGAGACTCGGAAGAGTAAATTTGGTTCTAGCGGTAAACAAGAGGCCCTGAGAAATGGACAGGGGGCACTTGCACGGGGGAAAGGGCACCCTTAATTTGTCGGCCCCTATGGCGGAGTGGTTAGCACTACAACGCCAGGGGTCACGAGTTCGAATCCTGGCTCGGACATGGATGTTTGCGATTGTCTGTCCCGAAAAGTCCTGAAATTGAAATATAAATGAAATGATATGAGTGAATGAAGTGTGATGGGGGAAGCTTCCACAAAGGGGCTTTAGTGGTTTTAGTTCCAACTTCGTGTTTTGTTACCAGTTTTTTATGCTAGGATGATGAATCAAATGTGCCGGCCCCTGTGGCTCAGTGGTTAGCACATCGCGCTGCGACGCCAAGGGTCCCGGGTTCGAATCCCGCTCGGGCTTGGTTGTTTGTGAATGTCCATTCATCAATTTCATCATTTCATCACTCATCCCCATCTTCGCAAATTAGCCAATAGGCACAAAACGCAAAGTAAAATAAAGTAAATCAATTAATCTTTCAACGCCATTACAATAACATAAATTACTGTGACAAAAATGAAATTATGTGTGTGAAACATTTAGGTTGAGATTAATTTTCCGTGGTGGGGAAGTGGCCCTCTTGCCCCCCCCCCCTTTCGAACGCCCTCCTTTATAGCTCTGGAATTTTCGAATAGAAAAAAAAGAGACTGAGGAAATAAACCCGAGTTGAACACTTATAACAGAGTCAAGCTAATTCCCGCCACCCAATCACAGCTCAGAACGGTTATTTTGACAGAATTGTTTTGCTGCTGGTCGCTTCGGAGAGAAGAGATTCTAAGGTTGCCGCTTGTTGCCTAAAACAAAGGAACAGCGGTAGGCGTAATCAGCTGTTTGACTGCAAGTTTCTTCATTGCAACAGCGGGTCACTGCCATAAAGGCGGAAGCTAGCTTGGCTCGAATCTAAGAAGATGAAGAGGAGCCGCTCCGTGGCGCAGTGGCTTTCACAGCGCGCTACGACGCCTCGGGTTCTTTCGAGCGTCCCTTCATCAATTTCGTATCATCAGTCGTCTTCATCATCGCGATTAGCCAAAGGTTGCAGAAAAGGGAGGTAGAATAAACCAAGTCAATCAATCAGTCCAGAAGATGAAGAATCTGTGGTAATTTGCGAGATAAGTTAACACGAACGGATGCACAGACAAGTGCAGAGGGATACAGTCGTTCTCTCTGCAGCAGCTGCCGATCACTGTTGCAGATTCGCTTTTTTGGAGCCAGATCTGGCCCTTTCGTGCACTCGTTTGGCTGTGAACTGTGGCACCCGCCCCCTGCACCACTATGATGCCACCACTGGCTCCGGCCCACAAATACCAACTTTTGCCATGAGTGTACATTTTGCACGTGAGATGATATTGTTATATTGGCTGCATCACCCACCCCCTCTTTACCTCCCCAGCTACTTTCAAATAGCGCCGTGGCTGAGGTGATGATGACAATATTGTTATCCGGGAATTCTTTATTGTCGATTTCATATGAGCATCAGTGGATTATTGAGATGGGTGATGCCGCCAGATCTAGGCAGTGAAAATTAAGAATAAATTGTCATCACTTTAAAGTTAACCTTACACCTAAAATTATCCTAAGAGGCACTTTATCCAGCCTTCCTAAATCTAGCTCCTTGAAAGTCATCTTTAGCTCTATTTAAGGTGAAATTTTGCACTTTTAAGCACATCAGGTTTGGCAACACTTCCAAGATGGCCGTAGGAGGCAAGGAGAAATACATTGCGCTTATGGAACCTTTATTTTATTCGTTCACTCGGGAATATCAAACATCCAATGACGTAGAAAAGTACATGGATGGAACGAACGAACTATGTTATAGTAGTAGGAAAAGTCGAAACTCCCATTTGATTAGCCGTAACTTGAAGTTGATTTCCCATAAGGAATGCATCGGATTCTGTAAATACTTATTGATCATATTGTTCAAACATCGTGTCTAGCTTACTAATTAACTTGAAAAACAGTTTCCGCTTGCAACATGGAGAGAAATTCATACTCTCTTGCATACGAATCCCTTTTTTTGAATAGCAGTGCCCAATCCGACGATATTGAAATAAATGCACAACTGTTGCGTAATTGTCCCTCTTCGCCTTAAGGATAATATTTCAGCTTTTCTGATTGCCGAATCAGATGACAACCACTGCGCCAGCATTAGTACACTGGTCTCAACACGTTCTCCGGCAGCTTGTTTCTTTATACAACGTATTTGCAGAAGATATAATTCAATCTACACGTTTATCAATCAATATACGCTGTATAAAACACACCTTATTACTAACTTCGTTGACCCTGTACAGTTCCATTATTTAATATGCACAGGTCATATAAAAAACGCAATAGAAGTTACCGGGCTCGAATCCTAGCCGGGCTTCCCGATGGAGTAATGGAAACGTTGTCGCGTTTAATCGAGTGCAAGTTTCGGTCCCCGGTGAAGGTACAGTCACCGGCAATGAAAATGGGACGCCTAGATCCTGAGACACTCGCTTTCATGCAAGGCGTTATGTGTGTTGCCTAACTCTACGGCGATAAGCAGATTTTATCAGCAGATTCTCAATGGCAACTTCTACCACCTCCGTAGAGTTAGGCAACACACATAACGCCTTGCATGAGAGCGAGTGTTTCAGGATCTAGGCGTACCATTTTTTAATGCCGGTAATTGTACATACTGGTCTGGATCCCACTTTAAACTCAAGGTCTAGTCCCGATTAACTTATCTGTACATAAACTGAACTTAAAAACAAACTAAACATCAACATAATCTAATGCGCGTTAAATAACAAATACGACTTTTACAACAACAGCGAAATGAAAATGGTGAATGATAAGATCCATGGACATTTTGCCTTGTATTATTATTTCGCACGACAGTAGAATAAATACATTTAGGCAAATATAGACCTAATGCTAGCAAATCTTAAAATTAGTAAATCTAGCTTTTAAAAGTTTCCTAGTTGTAAATAAGAGGATAGCAATAGTGGTAGGGCCTAATAGAATGTGCGTTTGTTTCCAATGAACTCCCACGTCATTACTTGATTTGTAGTCTACATGTACATGAATGTAAATTAAATTACCTATGAAAGCTTTTTGAAGCTTAGTCGATACGATTGCATGCTTTATTCACAGCGTGTGATGTCATAAAACAAACATTGTTACGGATACTTGATAGAAAATATTCATAAGTTTGGTTACGTCGAAATGTCTTCATGCCATGCACTGTTGTTTACCAAGGTTATACAACACGTTATAAAAGTATTCGTAGTTTATTTCTATTTTCTCTTACCACACTCTATCGCTGTGTTGAGGTGCCTTGTCTCTCTGTGTGACGTGTACGCTTATTTTCTTGTTTGCACTGCTTAGCGTGTAGCTTTCTATCCCGTTGAACGCACTTCACACAGCGTTCCCTTGGCATCTAGGCTGCTCTAACTGTTTCCTTTGGTTTCATAACGCCCTTAAAATATCTGTTCACAATGCATTGGCTAATATTGTCATTCCAATTATTTTGATAATTCCCATTGGTTTTTATATTAAGAGCTTTCATATTCATTGAGTGGGATAGAATAGCAAGGTTTTTGTTTGAATGGACCCCTTTTTTGGATAACAACTGTAAATTTTGGCTTTTGCAGTTTCAGTTGTGATATTAGAGGTTCACAATACCATAGTTGCTTGTATCTTACATGGTGTAGTAGCCGAGAGACGTATTTCTTAAGCATTGCTTCTACTGTTAGTTTTACCGTATATGTGTGTGTGTGTGTGTGTGCCTATCCATTAGCGCAGTGGTAAGATCGTTGTCTTGTAATAAAGAGGTGGAGGGAGACATATTGTATAGTGGTTCCGACTCCATTCTAAAACTATAGGTCCAGTCCCGATTAACCTGTCTGATCATCTGTAAACTTAATAAACACTTTTTTCTTATAAGAAGCCAGATTAAAGAAATGGCATACCAAAGGTTCCTGGTTCGAGTTCCGGCCTGGGCATAACTGTTCCCTTGTGAATGTTCGCCACCCTGAAATCGCGATTAACCAATAGTGGCATAAAAAGCGACGTAAAACTAGAAAATACAAATAGGAATTGTTACATACTTTTATTGGGCCTGCGCTTTCAGAGCAGAAAACTATGCCCCAGTAGGTTCTTACGAAGTTGAGAGAATTTTTTTCACAGTATTCATGACTGCAAATCAGTTTTTGATATTCAATATAACTTTTCTATTATATGAGATTACAAACTATATTATTTTAGCGTACTTATAATACAATTTCTGATTATACAAGAAGTATACAATCGTTATGCATGTATTATTAAATTAATGTTACTGGGAGTATTACATTTTATATGAGAGAACTTGAATATGAAGTTTTTCATTATTCAGGTTATTAAAAGTGAATGCCTGTTGTATTCTTTGAAAAAAAAAATAGTGCCTATTAATATGATTATTGTAAAACATTTGAGTTTTTCGTTTGCTTATTTGGGCAGTTTCTAGTGCCTGGAAATCAGGCCTGTGTACTCTGTCCAGGGAATCTCTGTAGCGAGCGAACGAAAGCAAAGGGAACGTGATTGCGTGGAGGGGGAGCAATCCTTGCTCTGCAGATTCCCGAAATAGAGTATAGTTTCCTGACATTTAAACTAGTGATTCTTCAGTAACGTCTTTAGGTTCCTTTAATCAGCCCACTCTCAACGCAGAATCTTGGACAGAAGAGCAAGTTTCTTCAGCGAGACGAATGTTGTCTGCGGTGTGTGTTGGGGAGCGACGTGGTAAATTGCCATGTTCTACTCAGGTGGCTGAATCAGTTTCTCGAGTCACGCGTCCTGCTTCCAGAACAGCAGCTGCTGCTTTCCGAGCGCACTGGAGGAGCAAATTGCAGACTTCGGTCTGCTTCAACCCGGAGGCGTTCATCTTTTCCTCGTCTGACACTGGGTGGGTATATTGGCGTATCCAGGCATCGGCTTGTCGGGCTACGGCTCCCCCAGAAGTTTTGCCAAATTTATGCAATTTGTACGGAAACAAAGGTTGCGTCGAAAATGGCATAATCATCTGTCGATTAGCTGTTGTTTTCGCGTCAAGCAAAGAAATGCAGCTGCGATCTTTCGCAAATGTTGTATCACAACTTGTAACGATCGAAAGACATTTCAAATGTGTTATTTCCTCTGATTTTTACTGTTTTTCAACACATTTTGCGCTTATTTTTTGTAAATCACAGCGGATAATCGCAAATTCCTGCTATATGAATTGAATGTGTTCGACAACATTCTGCAAGAGCAGTGTATTATGAACACTTATATCGGAACTATTTCTTTAACAATTTTCCAATACGGTAGATTTTTTGAATCAAAGCTTAGACCCCCTAAAAAAACTACTATGTATGTGTGCAACAAAGGTTTTGTAAATACCTCCGTAGGGGTGCCTAAGAATCCTTTACATGCGTTCAATGGGAAAAAAATTGTAAAGTGGCAGTAAAGAGACTCTAAGTAACAAAAACGCAAATACGTTGTCAATAGCAAACATTGAGCACAGAAACTAATGGGTGAGAAGAATATTTTGTGTGTGTGATTGTGGGGCAGAGTCCTTCCACTTCATCCTACTCGGAGACGACATTAGATTTGAATTTTTCAGGCATATTTATTTAGACTCTTCGGTGAAACCGATTGCATATTCAGTTTTTTGTACACAATTTTAATCAACCTTTCGCACGCTTTTGTCCATCAATTTGAATGGCTAATTTTGTGATTTTATGCGTGTTTTTTTCATGTTTTTATGCCATTTTTTCCGTTCCTTTGTTTTAGGAAATAGGGCAGGACAGAGATTCGATTTGAAAGGAAACTAATTTGCAAAATTGTCAAGGAAAGGAACGTAGATTTTCTGAAAGGAGTAGGGCTTAGTTTTCCGTAAAAGTGTTGAAGAATTAGCTTACTTCGCAATGGTTTGTCTTTCCTCCTGAACTATTTATTAATCATGGCAATTGGCTTTACCTGGAGTCAGACACATATATAGATTCTTAATTTTGTAGACGGGAGGAGCCAAGTAATATTTTTATGCATAGAATCTCATATCACTGAGCTTGAAAGTATTTAATTCTACGCCTGAATTCTTGTAACGCAATAAATTATCTATTTTACGCGTACATAATCTGACTGTGATCATGCGCTCATTGCAGTAATTGTGGGTGTAAAAGTGCATTAAATTACTATATTTCATGAAGCAATCTGCAATCATAAAAACGTAAGCTTCACAAAGTTTTATCTGCGTTACAATGTCATACACACAAATCGTGCTGTAACGTTTACTTCAAGTTGCAGCGAGAGTGTTATGTCGTCAAGAATTCCATGGTTATCTTTAAATGTTCCGTGCTGAGGAGTTGAAAACCGGTTTGATCGGTGTCGACATGAGCATGTAGCAATTAGAGAATCTTAGAGGACATTTGATCAATATAAACAGCAAAAACTTTGGTTCCATTATGTGAATGGAACTCCAATTGTAACGGAGCTATCTGACAAACTCATATCAGTACGTAGGTATGAAAGAATATTCGGAGAATAGAAATAATGAACAACAAAAGAGTAAATGTGGATGGAAAAATTTTGATCTTCATCATATAGGAACGCATAAAGTATATTAGCGAAGAAACATTTTGTGCAATGCCGTAAATTTCCAATATTTTCTTTTAAAAATCACCACTTTTAAATATGATATATCAATTTTTCTAACACACATAAAATTGTTTTTAAAACTTGTCGAAAGAGAGTAGATCCAAAGTGTGTTTTCGATGTACCAAAACATGACGTTAATTCATGTGAATTAACCTCATCGTTCCGCTGATAGTTGATCATATAATCAATTTGAAATAATTCCCTACTCACGGTTATAGACAGAGATCCCCAACCCTCTTTTATGTTTTCTAAATATATGGATGCAGCAATGCATAGTACAATACCAACAATACCACACCAACGATTATCTATTATATATTATCCTTGACCACACTACGATCTAAAGCAATGTATGTATGGACCCGACGGTCACATTTTTGTGTTTGAGAATTTTCTTGTGACCTTGGTATGAGACTCTCTCAAATCTATACCTTGCTTACAAGCAACGTCATCAGTGGTAGGACATGGCTCATGGATCCCAACACGATATAAGTCTCACACTTGCAAATGTATATTGAATAGGTGACATAGTTTGAACGATGTATTTATAGTGTGTGATTACTGAAGTGTAATCATTAAAGTATGCTTATCATGTGACTGTGATGGTGCTATCGTGCTGCGATCCATGGCCCACTAGTGATGACGTTGCACGTAAACAAATAGTCCCTGGACAGGCCTTGTTATACATAAGAAGGTATTGCACAAATTCGCACAACGCGACTATTCTGTAGTGTATTTTTTCGAATTAAGATTTTTCGAGGATAATTCAGTCTTAAGTAACACACATGTTTGGAAATTAATTATATGGCACTGTTAAAATTATAATATTATTTGTCTGTAGAAAATCAATGGCTTCTACGTGACGTCACCTAACATTTCTAACTGAAAATCAGCACCTGAAAAGATTCCACCTTGGTAAGCCACGTAATACACTAAGGCGGATTACAAAGAGCGAGTTGTCAGTCATGAAATAAACGTTTTTCTTTTTTCTTACCGTTAGCAGAGCAGGATATGTTGTAAGAACGTACTTGAAGCTGAACAATTAGGTGATTTGTATTGTTAATTAAGAAGTGTTTGGGGGGAGTTCCTCGTTTCCTGCAAACCTTCAACTGAAGACTCGGAATGTCTTTCGCTAATATGATTTGATGAATTTAGATGTTTTGCTTGTCCTCGAGGAGATTGGATGGAATTTCCTTTCGCTGGAGTTTTTTAGAACATCCCAAACACGCCATGAACAGAGGAAATGCTCCTCAACAAGAGGCCTTGACGCGTCCAAAAATCGAATTTCAAATGTTTGTTTTCTAAATTGGATAATAATAAGTAGTGGTATTGACTGTACTATAAACCCACGAAAGTATGAACCCCTCTCAAGCAGATTTGGCTACACTTAAAACAAGCTCAACATGAGCATATGAGCTTTTTGCTCAAGTGTGGAACCCCGTCTAATCCAAGATTTTTGTAAAAAATGCCCTCGGGAATTTCTCGGAAAGTATGAACCCCCTCGGAAAGTATGAACCCCCTCAGATTGATTTGCCTATACTTACAAAAGGCACTTCTGTGAGATTGTTGTTCATAAATTTGTTAAAAATATGCCCCTCTTGATATTTTTTTTGGCCACACTTAAAACTAGGCCACCTACACCCACCCACATACACCCACACCCACCCACACCCACATATATTTACTTCCGGTCCACTTCCGGTTTACTTCCGGTCCACTTCCGGTCCACTTCCGGTTTGCCTACTTCCGGTCCACTTCCGGTCCACTTGTGGCCAAGTTGTGGCCTATTTCTGATATTTTTATCCAGCATAGAGTTTTGATTTGAATCCCAAGAAATTGTATATAAATACCAAAGCCAAAAATATCAACACACATACATACACATACACACATACACACACACACAAAGCACAGTGCTGAACCCAACTGATATTTATTATTAAGCATAGAATTTTGATTTGAACCCCAGGAAATATATATAATAAACAACAACAAAAATGCCAAATCAGTGCAATAAAAATATATCCAGCCCCAAGGGTTAAGCACCAAAAGAATTGTAGTCCAGATAAAAGCAGAATAGTCACAAAAATATGCCCCAAATGCCATAGAGAATATAGCATGAAATACTTCACATATGAACATATAGATACTTCTTCTGCACAGTCATCAATATTTCCAAACAAAATTGATTGTGTGATTGCCCTGTATAACTTAGATTGCAAGGCCAAATTTTGTAATTTTGTAGACCAGGAGCTTTATCCTATGCTCCAGAAACAGGCTCTCTACAAATTATGTGAACATCATGGAGCACACAATATATTTTACAATTTTGAGAATCTCAATTTAAATTCAGGAACAAGAGATTTGGATTTGATGTATCTGGAAATATTTTTGCATCTTGAATCAACCTGCAAACAATATTACATGTTAGGCTGGGCTATTTCAACAGCAGTAAATATTTACCAAATGTTTCAATGTTAAAAAACAATCAGAATAATATCTTCCACGAAATATAGATACCTGAACATGCAAACATATTTTGAAAGAAGAAACATTGCAAGATATATAAAATCAGACTACCTGTTGGATTGTTTTAGGGAAAAATCTATCAGAGTATGATTTTTTTAAAGTGCAAAATGAAACAGAGGCAAGATGGGTACTTGACAGTGATGTTGGGTTTGGGTATGTGAGCATAGAATTGGGTTCTGAATATGATGATTTTGAATCCAATACATACTGGCATAGAATTGATGCATACCTGTTGCATTGTTATTGGGGAAAATATGTTGCTTTTTTTACAAAAAGTACTTCAAGTTTAGAAAAATTTAGGTTTTACAAATTTTTCCATGATCATAGAATTTATACAAACAGCAGGTGGCCTGTTGATGACATAACATGGGACACAACAATTTCCATACTTGATGAGGCAGGAAAATTGGATGTAAATTCTGGTTTATATTTTAATGAGTTGATTATGTACCTGCTTAAAAACAATATCAATTCTGGCTTATTCAATACAAGATGGACTTAAATAATTACACAAAATATTTTTTTTGCTAACAATTTCAAGTTTCTTGAGTGGGAATATGTTGTTTTTAAGATCAGCATTGATTCTGTAGTATAGTATTGCTGTGGAACATGTCAAGTCCTTGGATTCTGTCACACCTATTCTAATACAATTAATATCACAAGTACCATTACAAGGCACGCACTGCATAAAATCATAATTCCAAGCGATGGAATGGATTCCACGATTCCATATCAAACATACTGCAATTGGAGCTTCAGCAGTTCGGGACTGTGCAATATATTGTCTACAAATGTAGGAAAAATAATATTGTACGGGTTGCAAACAAAACTCCCAAAGCTTATGTATTTCAGGTTTCTTAAATTTGAAACAGAATCCAAACTGTCTGGAAGTTCATAAAAGTGAAGCCATTCTACAAGCGGGTCTATCTCAGCTTTTGCATGATATATTTGAGCAAGAGGTGATGTGTTTATAATATTTGTTGGTATAGAGGTTTGTTCTGAGTACAATTATATCTTATTAATTATGAACAGCTCTGCTGCATGTTGTGATGATGAATATCCAGTCCCTAAACCTAACAGAGCTGTGCAGTGATGTTGTTATTGGGAACAGGATTCAAATCCTACAAATATTTATGGATAGGAGTGATTGCCATGAAATTATATCTAGATACTCAATATCCCTGTGCAATAATGCTGTTATTGGGAACAGGATTCAAATCCTACACAGATACAGATTCTTGCTGAGCTTAATAGGTGATTGTCATGGAAGATCTGCTGTTATTAGGTACAAAATTCAATTACACAGACACAGATATAAATAATAATGCATACAGAACTGTGGTTTCTATAAATCTATACTCAATATCCCTATACCTGACAGCTGTGCGGTGATGCTGTTATTGGGAACAAGATTCAAATCCCACACAGAAACAGATTTTTGCTGGGCTTAGAACTATTATGGATAGGTGATTGCCATGAAATAATACCTGACAGAGCTGTGCAGTGATGCTGTTATTGGGAACAATTTTAACAGAGCTGTGTTTTCCATAAATCTATACTCAATATCCCTATACCTGACAGAGCTGTGCAGTGATGCTGTTATTGGAACAGGATTCAAATATACAGATCCTTGCTAAACTTAGAACTATGCCATGAACAAAACTGTGCGGTGATATAATTATTGGGAACAAGCTTCAAATCCCCGCACAAATACAGATTCTTGCTGAGCTTAGAGTGAAGATACCAGTGATATAATTATTGGGAACAGGATTCAAATTTTGGAACTATTATGGATAGGTGATTACCATGAAGATACTCAATATTTTTGTTATTAGGTACAAGATTCAATTATACAGATACAAAAATATTCATTACCAGAGCTGTGCGGTGATGTTGTTATTGGGAACAGGATTCAAATCCTACACAGATACAGAGCCTTGGAATTATTATGGATAGGTGATTGCCATGAAGATAGATACTCAATATCCCTATACATGACAGAGCTGTGCAATAATGTTATTAACTACAACTTGTAACTACAAAACTGGAACGTATGTTGAAACGTTTACAAAGGAACAATAGTGGAAAATATCAGAATCAGATTATTAGGGTATGTATTATTCACATCTTATCCATAACATATCAGCAAGGGTAAATAATATTTTCAAAGCAACCTACACAACACAGCTCTGTTAGAGATAGGGATTATGACAATAACAATATCAACAAGGCTCTATATCTATGTGTGAGATATGCACCTACACAACACAGCTCTGTTAGGGATTCATAACAATTCCATGCTGTAGAAATATCAGCAAGGCTCTATTAGATGTTATTTCCATAGTAATCACCTGTCCATAATAATTCCAAGCTCAGCAAGGCTCTGTATCTGTGTGGGATTTGTAATTGTTAGAGATAGGGATATTAAGTATAGAATTAATACTAAATATTATTTTATTTTCTGTGTCTGTATCTAATATCTATCTTCATGCCTTTCTATAATAATTCCAAGCTCAGTATTAAAGCTTCTTCCCAATAACAGCATCACCGCACAGCTCTATCAGGTATAGGAATATTGAGTATAGATTTATAAAATTTGTGTCTAATATCTATCTACATGGCAATCACCTATCTATAATAATTCCAAGCTCAGTATTAAAGCTTCTTCCCAATAACAGCATCACCACACAGCTCTGTCAGGTATAGGGATATTGAGTATAGATTTATAAAATTTGTATCTAATATCTATCTTCATGACAATCACTTTTCCATAATAATTCTAAGCACAGCAAGAATTTGTATCTGTGTAGGATTTGAATGCTGTTCTCAATAACACACCTATCTATAATAATTCTAAGCTCAGCAAGGATTTGTATTTGTGTAGGATTTGAATCCTCTCAATAACAGCTTCACCGCACAGCTCTGTCAGGTATAGGGATATTGAGTATAGATTTATGGATAAATATTATTTACCTCTTCATGGCAATCACTTATCCATGATTTGAATCCTGTTCCCAATAACATTATGACCGCACAGCTCTGTCAAAAGGATATTGAGTATAGATTTACAAAAATTTATTTACTAGATATTATTTCATTCTCTGTGTTCTTTATGACAATTACCTATCTATAATAATTCCAAGCTCAGCAAGGCTCTGTATCTGTTTGTATTTGTGTCTAATATCTATCTTCATGACAATCACCTATGCATAATAATTCCGCTCTGTATCTGTGTAAGATTTGAATCCTGTTCCCAATAATTATATCACCGCACAGCTTTGTTAGGTATAGGGCAATCACCTATCCATGATTTGAATCCTGTTCCCAATAACAGCATCACTACACAGCTCTATTAAATATATGGATATTGAGTATAGATTTATGGATAAATATTATTTCTATATCTATATCTAATATCTATCCTCATGGCAATCACCTATCCATGATTTGAATCCTTTTCCCAATAACAGCATCACTACACAGCTCTGTTAGGTATAGGGATATTGAGTATAGATTTATGTTATTTCATTCTCTGTGTTTGTGTCCAATAACAGCAGACATATTGAGTATCTATCCTCATGGCAATCACCTATCCATAATAATTCCGCTCTATATCTGTGTAAGATTTAAAACTTGTTCCTAATAATATTAACCACACAGCTCTGTCAGGTATAGGGATATTGAGTATAGATTGATGGAAAATATTATTTCTGTGTCTGTGTCTAATATCTATCTTCATGACAATCACCTATCCATGATTTGAATCCTGTTCTCAATAACAACATCACCGCACAACTCTGTCAGGTATAAGAATATTGAGTATAGATTGATGGAAAATATTATTTCTGTGTCTGTATCTAATATCTATCCTCATGACAATCACCTATCCATGATTTGAAGCTTGTTCCCAATAATAGCATCACTGCATAGTTTTGTCAGGTATAGGGATATTATAAATTTAATGATAAATATTATTTCTGTGTCTGTGTCTAATATCTATCCTCATGGCAATCACCTATCTATGATTTGGATCCTGTTCCCAATAACAGCATCACAGCACAGTTCTATTAAATATTATAAATTTATTGATACTGTGTTTGTGTCTAATAGGATATTGAATATCTATCTTCATGGCAATCACTTATCTATAATAATTCCAAAGCTCTATATCTGTGTGAGATTTGAAGCTTGTTCCCAATAACAGCATCACTGCACGGTATAGGATATTGAGTATAAATTTATGGAAACTACAGCTCTGTTAACTAGATATTATTTCCGTGTCTGTATCTGTGTAATTGAATCTTGTACCTAAGCTCCAATTCCCAATAATTGCACAGCTCTGTCATGTATAGGGATATTGAGTATCTATCTTCATGGCAATCACCTATCCATAATAATTCCAAGGCTCTGTATCTGTGTAGGATTTGAATCCTGTTCCCAATAACAACATCACCGCACAGCTCTGGTAATGAATATTTTTGTATCTGTATAATTGAATCTTGTACCTAATAACAAAAATATTGAGTATCTTCATGGTAATCACCTATCCATAATAGTTCCAAAATTTGAATCCTGTTCCCAATAATTATATCACTGGTATCTTCACTCTAAGCTCAGCAAGAATCTGTATTTGTGCGGGGATTTGAAGCTTGTTCCCAATAATTATATCACCGCACAGTTTTGTTCATGGCATAGTTCTAAGTTTAGCAAGGATCTGTATATTTGAATCCTGTTCCAATAACAGCATCACTGCACAGCTCTGTCAGGTATAGGGATATTGAGTATAGATTTATGGAAAACACAGCTCTGTTAAAATTGTTCCCAATAACAGCATCACTGCACAGCTCTGTCAGGTATTATTTCATGGCAATCACCTATCCATAATAGTTCTAAGCCCAGCAAAAATCTGTTTCTGTGTGGGATTTGAATCTTGTTCCCAATAACAGCATCACCGCACAGCTGTCAGGTATAGGGATATTGAGTATAGATTTATAGAAACCACAGTTCTGTATGCATTATTATTTATATCTGTGTCTGTGTAATTGAATTTTGTACCTAATAACAGCAGATCTTCCATGACAATCACCTATTAAGCTCAGCAAGAATCTGTATCTGTGTAGGATTTGAATCCTGTTCCCAATAACAGCATTATTGCACAGGGATATTGAGTATCTAGATATAATTTCATGGCAATCACTCCTATCCATAAATATTTGTAGGATTTGAATCCTGTTCCCAATAACAACATCACTGCACAGCTCTGTTAGGTTTAGGGACTGGATATTCATCATCACAACATGCAGCAGAGCTGTTCATAATTAATAAGATATAATTGTACTCAGAACAAACCTCTATACCAACAAATATTATAAACACATCACCTCTTGCTCAAATATATCATGCAAAAGCTGAGATAGACCCGCTTGTAGAATGGCTTCACTTTTATGAACTTCCAGACAGTTTGGATTCTGTTTCAAATTTAAGAAACCTGAAATACATAAGCTTTGGGAGTTTTGTTTGCAACCCGTACAATATTATTTTTCCTACATTTGTAGACAATATATGGCACAGTCCCGAACTGCTGAAGCTCCAATTGCAGTATGTTTGATATGGAATCGTGGAATCCATTCCATCGCTTGGAATTATGATTTTATGCAGTGCGTGCCTTGTAATGGTACTTGTGATATTAATTGTATTAGAATAGGTGTGACAGAATCCAAGGACTTGACATGTTCCACAGCAATACTATACTACAGAATCAATGCTGATCTTAAAAACAACATATTCCCACTCAAGAAACTTGAAATTGTTAGCAAAAAAAATATTTTGTGTAATTATTTAAGTCCATCTTGTATTGAATAAGCCAGAATTGATATTGTTTTTAAGCAGGTACATAATCAACTCATTAAAATATAAACCAGAATTTACATCCAATTTTCCTGCCTCATCAAGTATGGAAATTGTTGTGTCCCATGTTATGTCATCAACAGGCCACCTGCTGTTTGTATAAATTCTATGATCATGGAAAAATTTGTAAAACCTAAATTTTTCTAAACTTGAAGTACTTTTTGTAAAAAAAGCAACATATTTTCCCCAATAACAATGCAACAGGTATGCATCAATTCTATGCCAGTATGTATTGGATTCAAAATCATCATATTCAGAACCCAATTCTATGCTCACATACCCAAACCCAACATCACTGTCAAGTACCCATCTTGCCTCTGTTTCATTTTGCACTTTAAAAAAATCATACTCTGATAGATTTTTCCCTAAAACAATCCAACAGGTAGTCTGATTTTATATATCTTGCAATGTTTCTTCTTTCAAAATATGTTTGCATGTTCAGGTATCTATATTTCCTGGAAGATATTATTCTGATTGTTTTTTAACATTGAAACATTTGGTAAATATTTACTGCTGTTGAAATAGCCCAGCCTAACATGTAATATTGTTTGCAGGTTGATTCAAGATGCAAAAATATTTCCAGATACATCAAATCCAAATCTCTTGTTCCTGAATTTAAATTGAGATTCTCAAAATTGTAAAATATATTGTGTGCTCCATGATGTTCACATAATTTGTAGAGAGCCTGTTTCTGGAGCATAGGATAAAGCTCCTGGTCTACAAAATTACAAAATTTGGCCTTGCAATCTAAGTTATACAGGGCAATCACACAATCAATTTTGTTTGGAAATATTGATGACTGTGCAGAAGAAGTATCTATATGTTCATATGTGAAGTATTTCATGCTATATTCTCTATGGCATTTGGGGCATATTTTTGTGACTATTCTGCTTTTATCTGGACTACAATTCTTTTGGTGCTTAACCCTTGGGGCTGGATATATTTTTATTGCACTGATTTGGCATTTTTGTTGTTGTTTATTATATATATTTCCTGGGGTTCAAATCAAAATTCTATGCTTAATAATAAATATCAGTTGGGTTCAGCACTGTGCTTTGTGTGTGTGTGTATGTGTGTATGTGTATGTGTATGTATGTGTGTTGATATTTTTGGCTTTGGTATTTATATACAATTTCTTGGGATTCAAATCAAAACTCTATGCTGGATAAAAATATCAGAAATAGGCCACAACTTGGCCACAAGTGGACCGGAAGTGGACCGGAAGTAAACCGGAAGTGGACCGGAAGTAGACCGGAAGTAAATATGTGTGGGTGTGTGTAGGTGTGTGTAGGTGGGTGTGTATGGGTATGGGTATCTGAGGGGGTTCATACTTTCTGAGGGGGGTCATACTTTCTGAGAAATTCCCGAGGGCATTTTTTACAAAAATCTTGGATTAGACGGGGTTCCACACTTGAGCAAAAAGCTCATATGCTCATGTTGAGCTTGTTTTAAGTGTAGCCAAATCTGCTTGAGAGGGGTTCATACTTTCGTGGGTTTATAGTACAGTCAATACCACTACTATAATAACAATACTAATAATGAGATAATGGAAGTAATATAATCATTATCCACTTTCCCGTAGGGATGGTATAGAGACGAGATGAGATAAGGCAAAATTTTCGTCTCGTCTTGTCTCAGTTGCGAAATATGTAATATAAACATTATATACAGCCAAGAACATATTTAGAGCGGGCTTCAATGGGTCCAACCCCCCCCCCCCTTTCCGAAAGACATACCAAGTACAAAATAAGTAAAATACTTGTTTACTGTTGTATCATACGAAGTTGATTTATTTCTGCAGAACTTACATAAAAACAAGGATTAGATTGTAATTATACAGCTTTGCGTTGACAGTGCATGAGAGAATTTATGCGTAGCACTCACAAATGATAATGATACGCGTAAAATAATGGTCAGGTACTTTACTTTCATCAATTGGACCTAACAACCGTTTTGGGATTCATCAAATAATTCATTGAAACGTTTTGACATTAATTTATTAAGTAGGGCAACTGTTTAACTAGACATAAGCTAGATAATGAATACGAGCTGTTGTATCTCTATTCTTATGTCATCTTTTTACTTATTACGTGTAAAGTTTATTATTATTATTATTGCATGTGAGACACTTAATTCCGAAATAATTCGATAGGTGCCTGCATACAGTGTTGTGTGTCACCTCATACACTGTCACACCACATAAGGGATTAATTTAATGCATTGATGACCTTTCTATTTGTAATTAGTATTAACAAAATATATAGGTAAGTCTTCTCCTTGCACATTACAGCGTGCCATGGAGTAGATGGAGAGATGCGGAGGTAGAGCTCCACACATACACCACCTCGATCATTTGTGGAGGTGATGTGATCAGTACCACGATCCATCCATATTATCCTCCTAGGCTTGTCCCTGGATACCCAGTTAATATGGAGCTGGGTAAACCCCAGAGCCACTACGTGCAAGAAAACTTATATCCTGATGTAAAATGGATTATTCTGTATTCAGGATTGGTCAAATAAATAAATATCTGAAATCACCAACTCTGGGAATCGAACCCGGATCTCCCGTGTATCAGTCACATAGGCTCATCCATAAATAATTAGGCAGATATCCGCTTGGTAGTATCAAGAGGTGAATTTGGCGTAGGTTGTTCATCTTTCCAAGATTAGGCAAAACTTAATTTTTGTCTAAAATTTCGTTGTCATGTGACACGGGTATGTTTTCCACAGTTAATTTCTTGAAAACATTTCTGAAAATCCAGTATAATCTGTTACATATGCTCCAATGAAACAGTGAACCTTGTTAAAAGTAAGTTTAAAAAACGTGCTTGTTTTTATATTTTAAAAATGTCTGGATCTCCACTCGCACTCTGTTGCAACTGGAATTTCACGTCCCTTCGAGCAAAGTTCGACCGCGAAAACAACTTTCCACAGTTCAGAAATGTGGCACAAATATAATGAGTAGGATTGCCAATATGGAAATTACGTGCGGACTATAATTACTTACGTCAATAAAATTGAAGAGTATAAATTTGTTTTCTGCCAATTCAGCAGATATATACAGTATATATGCAAAGGTAATAAATATTAATCATGACACCATACCTAAGTTGGGTTGATATGAACAGAAGACTGCTCAGTATCTGTCTCGAGTAGAAAGGTTCGGTTTTTGAATGGAGTCTCAAAATAAGACAGTAGATACAACTTTCTTTTTCAATGCTAATATTTATTTATTTATTTAAAGACATGACACTACAGGCAAATTGCGACTTACAGTGTCTTGTATTATAACACTGTTTGGTACACAAAATATGCAATCAGCAGAATTCATAAGGTACAATACTATGATAATATGTGTTACAGTAATATAAAAATTAATATAAGATTAGATATGAAAAAAAGTATAAGTAGTAACCTGACAGGTGAGGTTAGAACTTACACATGATAACCAAGAAAATAACCAAGGAAAAACGTATGAGCTTCATCCTACATATAAACGATGATATATAGATGTAATGATAGTAATTAGTAAGTAACACAAAAAGAAAAAAATAGGATGGACTCTTTCGCCTGTACATAAAGAGTCTGAACTACTAAACAAAGTTAAGTGTGGTGTTGGAAGTAAGTTTCAGTTTCCTTTTTGAACCTTCGAAAACTTTGGAAGATGTCTATCTTATCATATGTCTTTGCAATTTTGTTATATAACCTACACATTCTCCGAGTGGGTGCCGCATTGGCTGACTGTTTGAGCTCTCGCTACTTGAAACGGCTCTTTCCGTGGTCTTACCTTATTATATGGTACATAAAAAAGGATTTCTGAGAGCAGCTGAGAGGAGTCTAATGAGTTGTTTAAAAGTTCATTTAAGAATAATAACTGATGTATGTTTCTTCTATCGACTAGGGATTGTACATTGAAGTATTTTTTTAGGGTATGATAAGGAGTATATTTGGTTTAAACGCAGTCTCTTTAAAAGAAATTCATAATTAAACAAACTATTTTAAGTTTTTCAGCTTAAACATGTGTAACCTGTAAATAAAATTAGTCATGTCTTTTGCATATTTGAGTAAGCCTAATAGTAAAGCAATTTGATTTTAAAGACGTTTGCGTGTATGTGTTGGAGGGGGGGGGGGGTATGTATGTGTGTGTTTTTAACTTTCTGATTTACCAAAGTCCAACGAGACAACAATCTCGGACTGGGCAACTAATGTTTGTTCTAGGACCTTTTACTAGTTTTTGCAGTAGCATAACTTGTTCCTTAACGTTGGGGAGGCAGGGGGTGGGGACATGAACCTCACGTCCCAACTTAACAAAAATACCCTTAAGTTCCAAATTTTAATAAACCTGATTTTTATGGGGGTTGCTCCCTTGCTGTCTCCCCTAAGTTACGCCTATGAATGGGAGAATTATGAATATGGATATTTAAAAAAAATAATGCACTGTAGGTTTATTGTTCGTCATTGCTATCTGGAAAGAGCAATCGCAGATGCGTTCAATGTTCCCAACTAAGGTTTACACTTCGTATTCATGTTTCCAACTCGAAATGAGTTGTTGGAAGAACTTCACAGTGTATTGGTTACGTAAATTGAAGAGATGCGGATTTTTGGGGAGCGGGGGAGAGGGTCGACTGCTTTTGACTACACTAACCAATACCCACAATGATATCGACGATTATCTTTTTCTGTCACGCAGTTCCCTGAGTCTTCAACAGCGGAAAAGCCACACGGACGTGCTGGAGGACCACGTCATTTCGAAGGCATTTGTTTTCTCCATATTCTGTGCTTCTCGCTCGGAAGGATTCTGAATGGAGCCCTTCCTCCCACAATGGCAAGCGGCATTGTTCTCATCGTGGGAGTGACTCATGCTTTATACCATTTTCTGTTCAATGCTCTGGTTGGCATTTCTTATTCAATAAGGTGCAGCAGGAAGGAAAAAAAATGCGGTTCTTAGCAGTGATTCCAACCCAACTACTGTTGTACATTTCATTTCAGCGTCCAGAGCACCTGACAGCTGAAGTTCAGTTGACTGTCGCTGGCTCAATGAACGTCGTCAGAAATTTTTGTTTGGTATGCCAGCCAGGCCATTGATAATACTTGAATATAGAAATAATAAAAATAGTAATAATAATGATTGTGACTTATTAAATAGTAATAACTATTATAAACTATTAAACACATTTTATTCAAAATTATTATTATTGTCTACCAGATAATCGAATATCGATTTTGATACATATTGTTTTTACGTTTCATACAGTTAGTGATCTGAAATACATCGGTATTCTAATTTCTGGACTTTTGAAAACTAAAATCGTTTATTCTTTGGATTAAATGGTAGAATATGAAAATATAACTGGTTACTGTCTTTTACACTCAATTTTTTTTCGATCGGACTGTTTTTACTTTGGTTATTTTGTTCGAACTCTAAACCATTTTGTTTTTTGTAACGTGAAATGAACTATGCCAATTTCCAGAAGAGGAGGGCGGATAAATGATTTCAGGTAAATTTTTATGATTTTTTTTATGTACAGTTTACCATTTTTGCATGAACAGCCTAATCAATTGGGTGCTGTGGACAGTTAATTCACAGCTGAAATTGTGTTTCGGGAAGCAACTTTTTCGTACATACTGTATGGATTCGGACTTTCAGCCACAGTTGTAGTTTTCCTTCCTATGTTTCGGAGACACTTTTCCGTCTTTTTTCCCCGAGGATTCGTACAGTCCAGTAGCCTGGCGTGGCTAGATATTTTTCATAAACTGTACAGGTTGGGCCTATCAATAACTCCTCTCCATGTTTAATATGCAAATCTGGCGTGTTAAGGGAATCTTGTTTCCCGATTGAAAAATATACATTTTTCTCTTTGAAGTGTGTATTGTAGAAACTCCATCTTAGAACGTTTTGTACAGTGGGATCCATGAGTATTACCGTGTAAATTGTCCACCACCGTGTTCGTGCACTTTATTTGTCCCAATAAGAGCTTCAAGAATTAAACGAAAACTCAAAACAAGCTGTTGACAACTTCTGCACCAGCATACATGAAAATCCATCGCTTAAAAACACATAGGATGTAAGAGAAAAATTAATGAAAATAGCCATAGACAATTTGCACGGTAATTCTCATGGATCCCACTGTACGAATGAATTACAGACAATTAAGCCACTTCTGAAGAAAGTAAATTCCTTTTATCGCTCAGACGCTGCTTATGCAATGTAGCATAACCACACATAACATATTTCTCATGTTCACGGACGGAAGCATTAATACAAACAGGTTTCCCCTCGCATACTGAAAGTGTGTCTCGCATACGTTCTTTATATCACATGTAGGTAGATGTAATAATACTTCATTGTTACTATCTTCCACTTTTTTTATCTTTGCTTCACCTTGAATATAAATTTTTTAACTTTCAAATGTTTAGGTACAGAATGACCGGAATGTCTGAATTATCTCGAAATTATAAGATAATAATTAGTTTATTGAGCCTAATTATTTTTCACGTAAGTAGTTTGAATTGTTGTTTTAAGTTCACTTTATGAACGGGTAGGCTAATCGGGACTGAGCCTGCATTAATACAGTGGAATCCACCGGGCATCTAATCCGGAACAGTAAACAAATATGAATTGCGTATTGCAAATGTAAGTAAGAGGTCGCTTTAGCGCGAGTATTAGTAAAAATAGGTTTAGGTAAACTTATTTCTTTCTTTTATCTTTTTATTTTATGTCTTCGTTGCTTTTTTGTATTGTTTTCAATATTCTTATTTTCTGTGTAGCTGTCATCTATCGTAGACACTGACAAGAATTAGTTAGCAGCACATCATGTAACGAAACCTCGCCCACTAAATAGAGATTATTATTATTATTATTATTATTATTATTAAAATATCTGCATTGCAGATACTTCTCCATCTGCTAATACAGTGAAAAAGATTAATCATTTTATCATTAACTTTAAATTATATTGAATGGCATTACATTCAAACTTATATACGTTGTACGAAACGTGGAAAGAGAACATTTTTTTGTATGCATAAATGGACATTCTCTCTTCGTCAAAGTTATTTGTTTTCAATTCGTAGAAATTGGTATGGACAATTTGGACGAGGTTTTGTAGTGCATCTAAATTAATATTTGAGATGGTTATGGTATATTTTTTAGCTTCACAGGTACAATATCATTTTAAAATTTACATCTTTTTACTTCTGCACCATCTGCAGACAAAAATTCCCAGATTGCTGAGGTATTTGCTGGTGCAACCCATTTGGTCTGCAACTCAGAGCTCTTAATTAAAATTACAAGAGAGCTGAGCAGATACCGATGTATCTGTATCGAGAAGTATCGATTACATTTTATTTATCGATACCAGCCGATACTTTTCGGGAATTTGATCGTTCACGGGGTTCGGCAAAATATGCCGCGCAACACTTCCACCGAGTCTAATTATCGGAAATTAATGCAAAATTAGATTTTCCATTGGTTTTGTACAAATATTATGTGAAAAACTAATTTGCAATTACCTAACAGACAATGTTTATATTCTGATGTAATTTTTAAATATTAATAACAAACTCTGGCAAATTGGAATGAAATACTCACCCAGTAATTTAAAAAACTTTTAATTTTTACAATTTTCTACGGTACGGGTATCGGTACATGTTCAGTGGTGACAACTCAGCTCTAGTTTATAATAACACGATGCAAAACTAAAAAAAGATCATCAGATCGATTTTGGTTAGTTGATTTGGTGTTTTAAGTCCACTTTCTGCACAATAGTCCTCCCTCGTGGCTGTGCAGTCTAAGGTGCTGTGCTCTGGACTCTGACTGCGGGACGGCATGGGTTCGACTCCGCCTGAGTTCAGTCTCTGGGTTTTCGGCCTGTGTATAGGACCGGTGGCAACCCACCATCGTGAGGAAATTGGGGAGCTACGAGTGAGTAACGTAACCCGGTCTCCTACAACGACTGGAGGTTCGACGTGCTGACCCCACGTCACCCCATTACCCGTTGAAGAATTCCACGCCTGTGGGAGGGAGACTGGCAGCCGGGAGATAGGCCCAGACCCTTTCGAGGGCTATCGAGCCATGGGTTATTATTATTATTATCATTATTTTATGCACAGTAAGGCTAATCGGAACTGGACCTACAATTTAAAGTGGGATCCGTAGCACTGTGTGCCTCCATCGGGTATCGAACCTGGGGATCATCAGTTCGAATCTAGGTCCTGTACTCTAGACGGAAAATGCGTTAATATACCTCAAAATATGTCAAAATACGTGACGTGTTCATTTAATACACCGACATTTGTCATTTTTACTTGGCTACATAGAAATAACAAAAACATGTAATACATAATAATCCTGGCCAGTTACAGAATAAAGTCATAAAATTGTTTGGTGCTATTTTTGAAATCCCGCTAATTGCCCAATGCACTTGCTCGCGTGTCGCCACCTGTGGAGACCTCGGCGTGAACAATGTTTCAAGCTGGTAACACTGCGCGTACAATGGTTTCCCACTCGCCTAATTATCTGTGATTTTTCACCCGATGTTCAGCGCCCGTGGAGTCGATGAACTCGCAGGGGCTGAGCCGTTCAGTTCCGGAGAAGATTCGTTTCTCACACAACCCGTTCGTGTGATTCACGTGAGTACAGTTCTCACGGTTATCATTGTATCAACAGCGTCGGAATAGGAATGATGTAAACTTACCTTCATACTTCCTCCCAGCGTGGAGGAAGCACCATGAGACACCTGGTGGTCGGCGCGAGAAGAACATGCAGGCAAGCTGAGAGCTGTATTGTGAGTTATTCAAGGTCGGCGTTTACCGTCCAAGTTGGGAACCAGTCGCATAATTTTTGTGTTCGAGAATTTTCGTTGGCCATAGGTGGAAGTTCTCGCAAATCTGAAGAACAGCTGTTTCTCTCTCTCTAACTAACTTAACTACTCCAGGTAATTTTTGCACGATAAATGTCAACTCTTTTATGAATATGCCATAATTAACCCCACAAAGTGTCTGTAATGCATAAAATAATAATTTATCATTATTTTTATCAGTTCGATAAATATCCACAGAGACCATCGCCTACATCGAATATTATTCCAAGCGACTATACCTGTATTTTATCCATGTTTCTTTTTTACTTATACTCTGTTCAGGTTATATCTGGAGCAGGTGGACGAAAGCAAGTCTCTGCGCAAGTAGTGACGCGAGACGGCTCCAACAATGAACACGTGAGAGGAAATTGGATTCCATGGAGGGGGAAAAGCGACTGCAGCTACCAGCCTTCGAGCAGCGTGTACGTACTGCTTCGCTCTGCTCACTCGATTTACCTCCATTCTCTTCCGCTATGCGCGGTCTTGCCCTACAGATATCCGATTACAATACGATTTTCTGCGATTCCGGGGATAGCTTTTTACAGGTTAATAACTGTTTCCCCATAGTGGTATATTTTATGTAGAGAATCATTTTCTTGTTTAATGTTTAAAAATACCCGCATAGATAAAGTTAATATCCAGAGCAAGGTTCATATCTCTACCGCTTTTGTACAAAAGTTACGTACGTTCAAAGATTCGGTTGCGTGACTTTTCGGACATCCTGTATATTCACTACTAGGAAACATATTATCACGTTGCGAGCAACGTGTTCTGTTTGCAGTCTTTCAAACACTTCGCGCGGCTTATCAAAAAGTCACAAGACAAGCACCAATTTGTAAAACCAACCAAACCTTCTCGTAAATGGATTCGCTGATTATGGAAGTGCATAATGAGGTAAATCGTGATAAAAAGAGTCCTTGGGGCGTCTGAGATTAGTCGAGCAGCGTCGTAAGTCAATATTTTAACGCTAATATGTCCGACCTTCCTTAGCAGGACGCTTGCTGTCCAAGGGCGTTTTGTTGCAGTTGTTAACAGTTTTCAAGGCTTTGGATTTTCCATTCTATGCACGTGGTCTCTTTGCATGGAACTTACCTTCCTATCACGAATAATCGTGGCTCCGTTCCCATCGGAGAATTATATTTGATGCCACGTGTTTGTACTCGACCATGGTATTGTATTTGCTTACTTTACTTCGCCTTTCTTCCACTTTTGGCTAATTGCGAAGCTGAGGATGAATGATGATAAAATGGACGAAGGGACAATCAAAAACATATAGGGAGCATACAACGTGAGCCCCACATATTATTATACTGTCTGTCCAAACGCCAGAGCCTCGCTAGTTAGCAGGATGAAAGGGAATGTTGAAATTCAACTAAAAGTCTGGAAGGAATAACGGGAAAATCAACTGTTTTCTTTTCAAATCCAAATCCTGAAAAATAAAATTAACATTTTTGAACCCGTCTCTTTGTGGAAAATATTATACTTCAACATTATTTTATTGTTTATTTTTCTTAATTTATTTTTAAGATAAATTGAATTCCCTTGAATACTAATTGCAAGTTCAACGCTTAGAACTTGGTTATTAGTAGGGAACGGAACTTTATGTGCTAAAAAACTCAGAAATATTTATTGTCTCATGAATGTTGAAAATATGTGATAAAAACAGGAAAATAATTGACAAAAATAAAAAACATTTGGTAACAAAAACAAAGTATTACATGCATTTTAAACACCTGAAATCAGTTTCTAAATGCTTACCTCTTAGTGAGCTATTTTTGAGAAAAGTTGCAATGGATCAAAATAGTTTTTCCAAATTCCCCATTGTAAATCTGTTACGATTATCTCTAAAAAATGATCTTATATTGTGAGAAAGATCGCTCCACGTCACAAGAAACAATTCTTGCATATTTAAAGCACGAAATGCCACTAACGCTGAAGTTTTCCAAAGCTTCCTCTTCCTCTACTTCACCTCCTTCCAAAACACATGCAATTTGGCACAACGTTTGAAAACCTTGGTTTTTCCCAAAAACATCTGTACATTTAGACATTAGCACTTGTGCGTTAGATCCAGGGGGGGTAATATTTTCCCCCCAATAGGATCGTAGGCGAGGCGCCAGAAGTCTGCCAGTGAGCGTGTTCAAAGACAAAATAAACCTAACACTCTCGATATGAAAAAGGTGCGGAGAATAAACCTTTTTTTCCTTCGAGGATTTCGAGGTAGCTGAAGACAATGAGCGATTTTATGTATTTAAAATGAAAATTCGCAAAATATGTATTTACATACGGAAAACTGGAAAATGTGTTTTTATATAAAATAAAATTTGTTGTGTTGACATATAAGGCTATGATCAGAAGTTTGGCAAAAAACGAGGGTCTCTATCGTATCGCAGAAAAAAAAAAACATTTATTTACCTAAACTTCCGTTCCCTAATTATTAGTATTAAAGTACCACAGAATGGTTTGGAAATGTATTTCAAAATTGCCTGTAAAATGTGGAAAAGTTAGTAACTTCGTTTTGCTAAAATGAACCGAAACCCTGAGGTAGGTTTACGTTAACTTTTTCAATTAAGGAATTTCACTTTTTTTAAACATATCTTTGAACTTATGGCTATATTAGTTTTAAAGTTTTGATTTCTTGGAAGATATCCACTATGTCTTTTTGATTCAGTAATTTCGTAAAATGGTTGGTACATTCTCTGAATGGGTGCGTCATCTGTAGCTCGGAATTAATATTCTATTTTTACATGATATTTAGGGTACTGCTCATATTTAACGTTTGTATTTTCTTAATTAACGTCATATTTTTGCCATTTTCAGCAAAGGCGACAATGAGGATTACTGATTGGATTAAATTGATGAAGGTGCGCTCACAATGGAAATCTCGGGTCAAGTCTGGGACGCGTAATTGTTTTTGACCCGACCCCTCAACGTGTTTGGCCACCGAGGTGACTTTAGAGCCATTTATTAACCCTTAAGGGTGCCTCCTCCCCAGGCACAGACAATCTCCAGAACCTACGTACTGTATTTCAACGCTAGCGTTATTTGAAGACGGTTTTAAGGAATTCTCACGTCAAAATTAACATAAAAGTTCTTTTTGTTCTTTTAAACCACAAACCAAATGTTCTGAAATTTTTGAATGGTCTTTTTTGTAACATTGCAGTTGTGGTCTGAACGCGAGGGACCAGAAAAATGTTACGAGATATTGAAGAATGTAACAAGTTGCAATTTTTACCAACAGATGGCTCTGCCATTACGTGTTGCCGTAAATCAAACCCAAGGCACGGACATCTAGCGGCGGATTTGCGAACTTCCAGCACTCTGAAGATTGTATATGTTATCATAGCAAGAGAGAGATCTTGAGTCTCCGAATGCGAAGGCTTAAAGAAATTGTCAGTGGCAAATCGATGGCGAAGAGTGACAGTTTCGCACCAGACATGTATTTATTTCAATATCGTAGAAATGGACACTGCTGCTGAAAAAAGAAACATAACATAGGACATGAGAGTATGAAATTCTCTCCATGTTGCAAGTGGAATCTGTTTAAGTTGATTATTAAACTAGATACGATCTGTAAAAAAATACAAATTACGGCTAATCAAATGGAAGTTTCGACTTTTCCTAACACAAGGAAAATCTTAAATGGGTCCTGTTTCCGCTGATGTGTTTTTCTACACCATCGATAGTGTTCCTAATAGAACAAGTAAAACAATACTCCCATAAGCGTAATGCTAAGTTTTCTCGCCCTCCTACAACCACCCAGCGCACAAACCCAGCTTGCCGCGGGGAAAGGTTGGTACGAGAGGAGCAGTTTCGGGTTCTCGCGAGTGGCTGGATGTGGAAACTGTTCATTTTACTAAATGCTGGTTTACACATCAGCAGGAATTATTTTTCATATTTATTTATTTGTGTTGTAATGGATGTGTGTGAAAACATATTTTTTCTTACTTTCACGTTGCTTTTCTGTCCGGGGCGGTGCCAAAAAGGGCGATGACCCACACAAAATCTGGCTGGCTCACCCTATAAAATGCAATAGGCAAATTTCGTGATAAAAATAAAATAAGCATGCATAGATAATGATGAATATGATGTTTAACCTGAGAAGATTTGACTCCAGGATTTCTGTTGTCGAAGCACACACACTACTAACCGATGGATCACGGACGTCTGAAGTCTGGATGTTTCCAGGTGGTAATTTTTTAGATAATGTCCCTGCATTAAGTGGCGCTGGAGTTCACCGAGCCTGTAATAAATAAATACCTGCGTGCAACCCTTGGAAGTAACTGTAGCCGGGGTGTGGTGATAATCACATCACCTTCACAAGTGGCTGGGACTGTGAATGTGTGCGGTCCTATCTCCACGTCCTCCGCATGCTTTCAATTATATTTATATTAACATTTTTCTGATCTGAGAAGTAAGTTTATTTGCTTTCAATACATAAACACAATGGAGGAAATGTTTTTTTGATCAGTAGCCTATCGTCGTAATTAACAATTCCTACGTGATCAAGAAATTCTAAAGCCATAATTTATGTATGCACACAGTTGCATCTAATTACAATGAAGCAGCCAACCTATTAGTGCGCTCTTGTACAGAGAGATGCATAAGTATTACCAAGCAAATTGCGCATTGCCATGTTTATTCACTTTTATTTACGCAATGAGAGCTTTAAGAAATTAAATAAAACACCAAACAACCTCTGAACAAGCATTCGTAAAATTCCGTTCCGTAAAAACACGTAAAATGGAAGAGAAAATTGATGAAAATAGACATGGACAATTTCCTAAGCAAAGAAGGTGAAAATTTGGAAATTTCCAGTGAATTAACCGAAATATCGACTGCTTAAACTTTGTTACCATTTTTTGGGGCATCCCGGGGTTAAAAAGGAGAAATTAATTAAACAGTGCATTTGTAAACATTTGTTTGTGTATGTTTGCGGCTTATGTATGTTTTGATTTTTTTTTCCTGTGTGTTTTAACCTCTATTAATAAAATTTGCCTGTCCCAATATGTACATTTAATGAAAATGATTTTTGTATATCTTTATAGGCAGCGTATCCCTGATATACACAGCTGGATGTTAAGTAAAGAGCGCTCTTCACCACTTCGCCTCTCTTAGGTAAGTCGTTTCTATCAGAATTCTTTTAATCTTAACTATGTAAACCACACTTAAGAATCGTAAAGTCTGCCAGTTCTGCACTGCATTGCAGTGAAAATACACGCAAGGCTGAAATTGCATTGCTTAGTACGTTGGCGAACTAAACCTATATCATTTTGGGCGGCCGAAGTACTTTTCTTTTTCGAAATCGAGTAGCTACATACTGGCAATCGCATATTTTCTAATGTACATGCAACCAATATGGCCTATTTGCTGTTTCCAAGTAGTTTCAAGCTTAATACAACAGATGGCACTAGTATGTTATTTAGACTGTCCGAATGACATGATTGAACCTGTTGATTGCACTTATAGTGTAGTAACTTGTGGACAAATAGGCAAAATAGCTAAACCTAGTGATTGTGCTCTATGTGATCTAATACTGCATAAGTAAGTTATTACTTACTACATCTTCTAAGTGATAGGTGTTTATACCTGTAGTAAATATTATGATAGCTCATATTTTGTACTTTAGATTAAAGTCTAAACTAGGTACATTGTTGTAAAGTCCTGTTTGTAACGAAGGAAAAGTAACACTATGCAAGGTGGACTCAATATGGCCTACATAGAAATTATATCAGGAAGGACATGTGACATTTGTTAATTTTTATGTTCACGTAGAGTGTGTAGGAGTCACTAAGGATGATGAAGGGCCTTTCATTTACCCAGACTGTGATGTGTAATTCATGATCTCTGGTGACAGATTATGACACGTGACTTCCTTGTTTATTGGTTTGTAAACGATGTTATTCCCTTGTGTAATCTCATTAAGCCATTATGTAAATAAAACGTAAGCATACCAATAAACTTATCTTCCGATAAAAATAACACTGTGGTACTTTCTGTTGCATTTTGTGATGCGAAAAAGCAAAATATATTACTGGGCCATATTGGGTACATATGCACCTAATATGGCCTAAACGTTGCTTTGTAACGAAATCTTCTCTGCACCCATGTTATTATTTGGAACAGACTCCAATTTTCAGAAAATGTCCAGAAATGTTCCCTCTTTTGAATCTTGCTCTTAGTTTTACCTTTATGACTTTGTACACCATTAGAAAAAATTGCTAACCTTAGGTAGGCCATATTGGGTTCAGTTACCTTATGTTAAATATTAACTTTCTAGTGCGAAAATTTTCCGTTAACTGATTGTAGCCGTGATGACATTGTACCGACGTGCTTTATCTGATTTAGTCTTTGTTGCGAAAGATACGAAATAGGACTTCCCATTTCTAGAACTGTTGCACTACTAAAACTTACACTGCGCTTTTCAAAGTATTGTGCAATTAAGTTATACATCTTGTGTTTCTATTGAGCGTATTCCAATTTATTGTGCTTCTATATAAATACTCGTAGTTTGCCCTCATTCACTGACTCACCAACGCACAGAAGGTTTTTTGAAAAAAAAAATGCCACCATCGTGTACATTTTAATCAACCTTGAAATTTAGGGGCTACTGCCCACTTGCCTCCCCCAACTTACGCCTATGAACAAAGTTATATCTCCTACCCTATAGTTTCGTTCTGTTACTTGCAAGTCCTGTGCTAAATTCAATAACTTGTTTCAATTACCGTTGTTCGAAAACAATAACTGTTACTTCTAACTGCTTTGCCAGTTACTTTACATCCAATGTCTGGTGGTGGTGTGTTCTCTTGATAGCGTAGTGGTAAACGTTGTCTCTTTGTAATCAAGGGGCATATCTGGACGGAGGCTTATTGCACAGTCGTTCATATCCCTCTTTAAAATGTATATCTAGTCCTGACAGTGGCGTATGCTGAGTCTTAAGACCTGGACTAACTCACTATGACACCTGGTCCTAGGCTATGGTGGAAGGGGGAAGACTAAGAGGCTGATTCTTGACGTCTTCAAGGCAGCCACGTTGCCATCCCAACGGTAGTCAGGTTGCCAACTCCTAAGAATTCAGGTTGCCAACTCCTAAGAATTCAGGTTGCCAACTTCAGAATCGCCATTATCTTCAGTAATTTACTTTCTAGGCTTCAGGCTTCGCAGATAGCCTAGCTAGCCTCGTATATACGCTCCTGAGTCCTGATTGGTCTACGCTCCTGAGTCCTGATTAGTCTATCTGGACATGAAGCAGACGCAAATCAAACTTTGCCAAAGTGTCATTAACCTATCTTTCCAAGAAATGAAAAGAAAAAGGTAGTGTCTGCTGCCACGTTCTTTCTCTGCTGGAACCTCAAAAAAGATGCTCGTGGCAGCAGATTCGTTCTTTGTCTTATCGTGATTTCATCATGCTATGTATGCAATTACGTCTGTAACACATACTGTGAAGTTGTAGCGATTACTTTCACAAAAATGTTTTAAGATTGTCCCTTAGCATTCTTCTAATAATAAACCTAAATGCTCTCGTAGTTAGGTTAGGTTCTGTTAGCATTAAAATAATATCGCTAAATGCTTTCTAAAGAAAAGTGTTCTAAATTACCTGTTCATTCTTTCCCACTAATCATAAACTTGCATTTCTCTCGTCTCAATCTGTTCTTAAGATTTGCAACATCTTCTTAGCAGACGAATTACGTGGCAGGAGCAAATTTGAAGCTTATTCTTACTGCTGACACGTGCGTGGCAGCAGATTCGGCCAAAGAAAAAAGGCGAAAAAGAAAACATCCGCGGAATATGCCAGAATGTGCATGTCCGGTTTCCGTGTTGTTAATGTTGTGTGCAAATAAATAGCTATCGACTAGGATTTCTGCGTCACTTCCGCAGATAAACTACGCGTTCCCTGCCTCGGAGGCTCTAGCAAATTGTGAGAATTGTGTTCTGTTAACGATCCGTATTTTACTTGTGCAGGCCTTTATCTTTCCCGTTATCACTGAACTCCATACTTTCCCTCACAGAACCGACTAGAAATTAGCTTGTTTCTTACTGTTTGCGAGGAAACACTTCTGTTTCTCTCAGCATGCTAAACGAAAGTTGATAAATTACTTCGGAATAACGTTGTTTTTATCACGAGTAATTAATGCCATATTTTTTAAATTTACAAGAATAAAATAAGTAAATTTTTTACCCTAAAATGGCATCACGGTAGTGCTATAACATATTTGTAAAGATGCACAAGAGGTGTTCAGAAATATCCTGGACTGCATTTTATTCCAAGTTTTTCCTTTCAAAGTGTAACTGTAATGCAGCTATATACCGAGTACAACGAGTCTGATTTTTTTTAAGGCTTTGTAGCATTCTTTCCTCATCTGCGACGTCTTTTCTAAGACCACCTCATATCTCTTTATATCACTTGCCTTTCAGGTGCTTTTTTTTCTTCTTCTGTGCCTCACAGAGTTGGAAGAAAACCCGGCTTATTTCAATTCAATGAACCCACATTAGTACACAATGTTTAACAGCATTTTTTCCCCAGGGAGCGTAGCAGGCACATTTAACATGGAAATTTCTGTGATCTTACTTCTGTTTAGGAGTATAAGGGATTTAAGATTATTTGTTTTTGATTGGAATTAAAAATACCTTCCCGTTTAACCGATGAAAGATAGCTATGGGCCTGCATACTGGACCCCCATAGGTACGTGGTACACCTTACATCAAGTATTTTAATTAATAGAATATAAAATTCACTGGATAGGATTGGATGACAGTTTATTTAACAAAATTTAAATATGGTATTCGAAGAATAATATTATATATATATATATATATACATAAACTGTCGTTAACAATTATGACCTCAACAATAACATTAATATATATATATATATATATATATATATATATATATATATATATATAAGAAGATAATTTTCAATAGTTATCCTTAACTAATAATCGACTTTCTCTCCTTTTGCTGACTATTTAATTGGTATCATTATTCATCCATGTTGTATCCGATTGCATAAAAGAAGATTTCTATGTTAAATTCCCCCCCCTTTTTTTCTAGTCGTCTGTAATGACGATCACTCGGTAAAGATCAACAAGCAAATTAATATAATACTACGAACATCTCTACAAAATTAAATAAAATAATATTAAACTAATTCTCTACGAAAGAAAATAAATTAAACCATCACCACTACGTGCGTCTAAGTCCCCTGTTGACCTCTCCCGTCACGTCGAGTGCCCTGTTGGATTATGATTTGAACGTGTGCCAGCTTGAAAAGTGGAGTGTCTCGGTTCAGGATTCTTACCTCCAACCGGCAAACTGAATGACGTAACATGTGATCAGTGCCATCTATTGGCTTTTACCTTAACCATACCTTTCTTTCATTCAGAGGAGAGAGAAACCAAAATCTTACACAGGCTATACTGTGTGAACTAAACTGACAACGTCCTAATTTTAAAATATTCTAGAGGACGAGGCTTGGAGATGTTCAAAATATCACTATTGTTGAGTTGAAGTAGTGGCAAATTATCATGGTTTGATATAAACATAATGGCACTTTATTAATTCAAAAGAACCCCACTGGCTCAGTGGAGCAAGGAGTAAAGTAAAGTAAAGTAAAAGTAGTGAGGAGTTATTAAGGACTCCAAAACAATTTATATAATGCACAAAATGTATGTGTGCATCAATAGAACAATGTGGCATGATTTGTTTAATAAATTATCGATCAAGTTTATGATTGCGCGAAAATAGACTTTCTACGAATAACTTTTCGTTCCGTATGGATTTTATACGTACATCAGGCTATATTTTACGGTTCTTGGTGAAATATATTGAACGCAATACGGTAGAAAATCGTTTCTCTTACAAAATCGATGCAACCAGATATCAAAATAATTGCTTGTAATCAGTGGCGGGGATTGGGTGCCAAAACTGGGGGGCAAAAACCGTTTAATTTCCCTTTGTAGACAAGGTTAGTGATAAGAGGACATAGTGCGGGGTAAGAAGTGGGAGGGTAGCTGCCCCGCTCGCCCCACCCCCTCAATCGCTGCCACTGCTTCTGATGGGTTAATGTTCATCGTCAACGTTTTGATTTTAATGCACAAACAATATATAACCTCTTTTCTCTCTGGCGACATTGAACAATGAATCCGGTGTTGGCCCCACAAACATTTGTTCCACTGCACACGAAAGAGTTGTATACTTTTTTCGCACCTCCGAAACTTGCGACACACTCGTGCTCACCTATTGTTTCTGCTCCTGATTGCGAACAGACCATATGACTGATTTAATAGAGCTGACGGGAACTTGATCGTGAGAAAATGGCCTCCCGTTTGAAGAAAGAAATCGCTGTTGTTCCATATCTTGCGTTTCCACTTGGTTATTTTATTCCTCCCTAGAGAACAAACTGGAAACGAGTCCAAATGACGAAATGCTGAAAATCCCTGTCTGTTGTTGAGTTGTAGCGGCTGCTTTAGTCCGCGTGCTGTGTCCATACTTTTGTTTGGCAACATGTGACTGACATTTGTGGCTGGAGCCTTCAAACTGGCGAAAGGGCCTATCTCCCGACTGCCAGTCTCGCTCCCACAATCCTACCTAGAGGTGTGGAGATCTTCAACGGGTAATGGGGTGACGTGGGGTCAGCACGTCGAACCCCCAGCCGTTATAGGACCTTTCCCAGACGCTACGCTACTCATTCGTAGCTCCCCAATTTCCTCACGTTGATGGGTTGCCACCGGTCCTGTACACAGGCCGAGAACCTAGATAATAGTAATAGTACGCATAAATAAGTTTCGCAGACATTACAGCTCAAAGCTGTATAATTCTTATCTTAATGTAAGTTCTGCGGAAATATATCCACTTCATATTATACAACAGTAAACAAGTATTATTTCTTATTCAAGTTTGGACTTTGTAAGACTTTCATGGCGGGGGGGGGGGGGGGGTTGGTCCGCACACCTCAAACCCCCTTCTAAATACGTCCTTGGTTGAACGTGAAAACATCCACTCATTTATAATTTGTTCACAGAGATTTCTGTCGCTCCTGTGAATTCACAGATTACACACTCTTCGACTGCACACACCATTCGTTCGCGTTGGCCTTGCACTTAATTGGAAATCGAAACATTTAAATAATGTTTCTCCAGTGCATAATATGGCAAAAAAAAAAAAAAATATATTTACTTACTCAGAGTTTCAGATACAGTCTTATTTGGCCATTTTACACTGAAACAACATAAAGTAGAAACAAAAAATAACAAAAGATAAAAACAATAACAAGATGGGATAGATTTACATGTTCTTCGTCAGTAATATACAAAAATTACGTTCTGGAAGGAAAATATCTACATTCAGGGGAAGTTTGTTGTAGATTTCTGGGAGCCTGTAAATCAATGAGCGTTGTAGAAGTTATAGCCTAGTGGTTGGGTTGTGGAAGACTTGCAGGTTGCGCGTTTGCTTTTGGGGTACCCTAAGTGTGAATTTACTGATTAGGAGATCTGTTCTGATAAAAATTTCATGTCAGATAGATCACGACGAAATGATGGAGTGTGAATATTCAGAGCAGCCATGGTGTCTGATTTGGATACATGTCGAAAGGAAGGTATTCTATGGCGAACAATTGCAAGAAAGAAACTGAGAACACAAACTATTCTGGTGAGATTGGTTTTTGAGGCCATTGCCCAAATTGGGGGACAGTATTCCAGGATGGGCGAGATGAAAGATTTAAAGAATAAAGCAAGAGATGATGGGTTTTGAATTTCGCTAAATCTGTATAGAAGACCGAGAAGGCGCATGGCTTTTTTTAGTGGTACCCCCATACCCCCTATACGCCTTCATGGCGTGGTGCTATGCACAGGGGAACACTTTACCTTTTTTTTTTTTAGCTATAATATGATAATTAAAAGTGAGTTTTTCATCCATGATAATACCTAGGTCGTTTTGGGTGGAAACATTTTGGATTGGATTGTTTTCAATAGAATAAGTAGACACCACTTTGTTCTTTTTTAGGGAAAAAGTAAGGAAAGAGCATTTCTGAGGGTTTAGTTCTAAATTTCACTGACGGCACCACTTAACAAGTTCTGTGAGAGCATTTTGAAGAATCATCATGTCATGGTGCGATGAGATCTCCTTAAAGAGTTTACAGTCATCCGCAAACAAAAGTATATTGATAGGGAGGGAGGACAGTTTTTCAGGGAGATCATCCATGTACAGAAGGAATAGGAGCGGCCCTAAAACACTCCCCTGGGGAACTCCAGACAAAACGGGTAGAAAGTTAGAAGAGTTACCTGAAAGAACAACACGTTGTTCACGCTCATGGAGGTAGTCCTGGAGTAAAGAGAGAAATTTGTCATGGATGTTAAATCTGGATGATAATTTATGAAGAAGAAATTTATGATTAATTTTGTCAAAGGCTTTCGAAATGTCCAAATATATAGGGTCAAGTTGGGAGTTATTATCAATAGCTCTGGCAGCATGCGAAAGTAAGACGGAAAGATTTGTTAGGCAAGAGCTGCCTGGAAGAAAACCATGTTGTGCTGTGTTGATATATGGTGACGTAAACAGAAGTAACCTGTTTTTGACGATTTTTTTCACAAATAATTGATAGTGGCGATAGAAGTGAGATTGGTCTATGGGATTTTACACATTTTTTATCTCCAGTTTTGTGAATGGGCACAATGTTGGCCCGTTTGAAGTTTTTCGGAAACACACCCTTAGAGAAACATTTGTTGAGTAAGGCAGACAGAGGAAGAGCCAAGGAGTCGGCAGTTTTACGTAGGAATATTGTGCGGATTTCATCTGGACCTAGGGACCGGTGGAGGGGCAATGAAGCGAGAAGGTATTTTACTTCCTCGGGGGATGTTGTGATTGAAGATAGTGTGTGAGGACAGATTTTGGCCCGTTTGAAAGATTATTTAAATGTTTCGATTTCCAATTAAGTGCAAGGCCAACGCGAACGAATGGTGTGTGCAGTCGAAGAGTGTGTAATCTGTGAATTCACAGGAGCGACAGAAATCTCTGTGAACAAATTATAAATGAGTGGAAGCGGCCCCGGCGCCTACCCAGCGTCGAATAACATGGGTACCTGGGGGAAACCCTGGGGGGTAAAGGCGGTCAGGGGCGTGATGCTGATCACATCACCCCCACTCACGACCGGATCAAGAAAGTGTGGGGCGTTACCCCCGCACCCCCTATACGCCTTCATGGCGTGGTGCTATGCACAGGGGAACACTTTACCTTTTTACCTTTTGTGTGAGGACAGACAGCATTTAAGTGGGGGAAAGGGTCGGAAACTGAGGGAGGTGAGAAGTTCTGATGGAAAAAAAAACATTGAAAAGTTCGGCTCTTTCTTCTCCACTAGCAATATCAATATTATGTGTGAGATAACTCAACACAATAATGACGAGAACATTGTCAAAGTTGGAATAAAATATTAAAATCGTTTCGCAGAACGGTTCAAGGACCAAAGATAATCCAAACTGGATTACATTTCCATGTTGCAAACTGTAGAAACGAACGCTGATGGTAGCATGAAGTTGTAAAACGAACATTTACAGTATCCAAAGTGTTATAATATTAACCACATAATGTGACATTTCCATCTGTTTGGAGGTTCATTATGGATGACTCTTTTTGTTGAGAGAAGAAGCACAGACTATTTGCACAGAACTAATCTTCCAAGTATTTATGTACCAGCTGAGATTTTTGTGCGTGATTTCTGAATGCACGACATCCACTCTTCAACCAACACGCTAGCACCTGCAACGACGCCGTTACAACGTGCATTAACATTTTAAATGTACTACTTCGTGACAGCATGACCTTGTTTGCTGTCCATGTCAGATTTTCCTCCTTGATCCTCGATTGCGCTCTTTTGTATTTCTCTTATTTATCGTCACTTTTCTTCCACTTTTGGCTAATCGCGACATTGATCTCGTGAATTCATGATAGTAGTTATTTTACCCCTTCTAATCAATAGAACGAAATCAAGGGAGGACATTTCTTACAATTACCAACATCAAACAAAACACGCCTAATTATTGATACGTCAGAACGAAGTTTTAAACATGGAAAATGTATAGTTTTGTTACAACTCTACTTTTGAAACCAAGTTAATTGTTACAAACAACTTACAGCAGTGTTGCATACTTTAGAAATAACGGAGGTCTAAATATTCTCTCAAATACAAGATATCCAGTCACAAGTGCAAGTTAGATATTTGATTGGGATTCTATATGGATAGAACCCCGTACTATCTACTACAAAACGAGATGATATAGTGTTCCTACAAATCATACTTTCTGTTCTACCATGTTCATATTATGTTCGTTTTCATAGGTGAAATTCAAGTTGTACCTTTACGATCACTGTACGCAAACTCATAGATTGGATATGGAGAGGAGGATGCAATATTTGCTATTTGCAACAGTTGTAACTCCTACACGAATACATTTGTGGCAAAGCTGTTCACATCAAAATGTGCTCAAACTTCAAACTCTACCTGGGTCATATTCGGAGATATTTTGTATTTGGGTGACGATATTTGGACCTTTATATCTTCTAAAGTACGTAGCTACGTAACATTTTTTAAACTTGCTGGTAGTGCCAATCTGCTCATTTTCGTAAGTGTGTGAAAACACTATGTGCAGTGCATTTAAAAATGAAAGTTTTTGACGTGACAACACAGTCCTTGTCAAAACAGAACAACTTCTTGCTGCCTTGTTTTTCGAAACATTTTCTTGGTGCCTGTCCTGTACAGTTTACGCTATGCTTACAATAGGAATAATTTGAGTGAAAATAACTTTAAATTAATTCGATGGTACAGTGGGAATGCCCAAATTGTCCATGACTATTTTCATTAAATTTTCTCTTCCATCCTACGTGTTATTAATGAATGTATTTTTACGTGTGCTGGTGCAGAATTTGTCTGCAGCTCGTCCGGCGTTTTGTTTCATATTAAACATGGCAGATCCGTAGCTAGATATTTTGGCGCCCTAGGCAGAATTGTGCCCCCCCCCCCCCCTCCGCACTACGAAGCATTTTATGTGGGTCCTTCGATATTTTGTTCTTATGCCATAGTTTGTGATATTTGCATCGTGCAAATTTATAAATAAGGAAACACAGAAAAACCCATTAAAAAATAATGCAGTTTATTTTAAAGATTATAGTTTGCATTTATGATTTAAAAAGTTCAGCGCATCCTAGAATATTTCAGTACTAGTTTCTGAAGAACATCTTTAAAAACGTACTATTACTACTACTTTGCGAATCAAAGCTACAGCAGTGTGTTACCAGAATATAAGCCTACAAGTAAAAGAAGAAAAGGTCGAATACACCTTGGTAGTGATTGCTGCGACTACAGTTTTAAGCAATCGGATTGGCTGAAGTGTCCGATTGTCTGACGTGACGTCATTAGCGAGGCCAGGTTAGGTTAGACTAGGCTGGGTTTGGTTAGATAGATGAGGAAGGAGAAAAAAGAGTGTTGTGGCACTAATTCCAACCTAACACCTTGTAGGTTTTCCTTCTCCCCTTATCTCTGCCAAGTGTAAATTTCTTTGAACGACGTCCTAGGCTTCAGATTCATAGCCGCCTACTCCTCGCTACTGACCTGAAACATGGCGATGGGCAATTTGTTTGGTAATACTTCTGCATCCCACTCTACATGTGATGCTTTCTTTTGTAGTGACTCACTCTCCAGTCTGTCATACACCCACGTATTTTGCTGCAGAAAGTGAACGTACTGTGCCCCACCTGCAGGATATGACTCCACCTGTAAATAAGAACGGATACACGCTGTCCACTCACAAGGTTGCAAAGCCTCTGTGGCGGACGTAGAGGGGCTCTTCGTAAAAAGTAGCACGTGTTTCCTTTTTTCTTGGAGGGCAGATTAGCTGTAATCACCTCGGAGACAAATAGTAATAACTGTTGCCAGTTCCTTTACGCATCCTGCAAAGAAGTCCTGAGGTGGTTTTTAGGTCAAATGTTGCTTGAGTCAGAGGGCTTGTTGTTCCAGAGGTGTAGATTTCACATCCTTGCAGTATATTCCGGGTTGCCCTGGTTTTATTTAACAAACACAAAATCTAAAACTTTTCCTCCCATCTCCGATCGACGATAATGTAATCAGGGTTGTTAAAGGTTCAGGAATTCTAAATAAATTCAATTCCGGTCCAGGAGAGAAAATCAGCAAGCGTAAATGGGTTCTGGACCGTAAAGAACATTTTTTATCTGTAAAGTATTTCAATTTGATCCAGGAACCTTTTTTCCGGATCAATTTAAATCCGGTCCAATACGCAACTTGAGCCGAATTTAAATTGTGCGAGAAAGAAGGTTCCGATCCTGTAGCGGAATCCCAATATAACCCATTAGAATTTATGGGTTCGTGGACCGTTTACAACCCTGAATGTAGTGCAATATGTGTGTGCCAAAACCAAAATTATAAGACCACATTCCTTGGAAGAATGAAGCTGATAAAACAGAGCCAGCCTCCATAGCGGAGTGGTTATCACAGTGCGCTACGAATCCAGTGGTCTCGGGTTCGAATCCCGGCCTATGCATGGGTATTATTTGTGAGCGTCTCTTCGGAGGTTTCACCACTCATCCTCATCATCGCGATTGGCGAAAAGTGACAAAAAAGCGACGTCAAATAACTAAAATCAAAGCGTAAAACAAATAGAATAAACATGATGATGGACAATTTGCTTGGTGACACTTATGTATTACGCTCTACACAAACTTTGAGCTGCAAGTTTGACATGACTGATCCAAACCATATAGATACCTAGGAACATTCGAACATTACTAAAGCAATATGCAAATTATGGAAAATCTATTAACATTTGTGGTTGTGTGAGTGTGTCAGTATTCAAATGTAAGTCGAAGTACTGATTCCCACATACTTTGACCTGTTCCTCATAAGCTGCTCTTTATTCAATAGCTTTCTTGCGCGTGAGCTCTGTCGGCTGTCTTCCATCCGCCTTGCAAATGGTTTCCCACTATGTAACGCGTGGACGTCGTGAATCCAAGGCACGAACCTTTCGTCCAACCAACAGGGACGTTCCCACGAGTTGCATCGGAGTCAGTTTTCATAACTGGAGCGCTCTTTACCTCCCAGCGATACAGAATTGAAAGGAAGTAATACCCAACGACCCACAGCCAAAATGTCCATTAACGCGCGTCATGATGACCCGTGAACCACGCTTTTGGCAATTTAGAAAACGTATTTACCAAAGAATTTTACCTAATAAACCGGAACGACGCCTAAGAGACTACAATTGTGTTAATCATGCGGAAAACAACGATTGCCACAACTTAAGGCGAAGAGGGACAATTACGCACCAGTTGTGCATTTATTTCAATATCGTCGGATTGGGCACTGCTATTAAAAGAAAGGGATTAGTATGCAAGAGAGTATGAATTTCTCTCCATGTTACAAGTGGAAACTATTTTTCAAGTTGATTATTAAGCTAGACACGATGTTTGAAAAATATCATTAATAAGTATTTACCGAATCCCATGTATTCCTTATGGGACTTCAACTTCAAGTTACGGCTTATCAAATGGGAGTTTCGACTTTTCCTACTACTATGACATAGTTCAACGTGTCCTTTTTCCGTCCATGTACTTTTCTACGTCATCTGATCTTTGATATTCCTGAGAGAACGAATAAAATAATGGTCCCATAAGCCTAGTGCATTTCTCCTTGCCTCCTACGGCCATCCTGGCAGTGTTGCGAAACCTGATGTGCGTAATAGAGCTAAATTTCAGCATTAATATAGCTAAAGATGACTTTCAAGGAGCTAGATTAACGAAGGCTGCATAAAGTGCCTCCTAGGATAATTTTAGGTGTCAGAGGGGTGAGGGCGCTGCTATTACCGTTAGCTTTAAAGTGATGGCAATTTATTCTTAGTTTTCACCGCCTAGATTTGGCGGCATCACCCATCTCAATAATCCAATGATGTTAATATAAAATCGAAAATAAAGGGTTCCCGGATAACAAAATTGTCATCTTCATCTTAGCCACAGCGCTATATATAAAAATACATGGGGAGGAAAGAAGAGGTGCGTGACGCAGCCTATAGCTATACGAATATCACGTCACGTGCAAAATGTACACTCATGGCAAAAGTTGGTCTTTATGGGCCGGAGCCAGTGGTGGCATCATGGTGGGGCAGAGGGCGGGTGCTACAGTTCAGTCAAACGAGTGCACGAAAGAGCCAGATCTGACTCCAAAAGAGCGAAGTTGGCAACAGTGATCAGCAGCTGCCCCAGCGAGAAAGAAATTGTCCCTCCTCGCCTTAAATGATACAAGTGCCTGGTTTGTATTACCGTTTCCATTTTAACTATTTTACATGGCTTTCTACATCTCTGGGTTAATCGTGACACTGATGATGAAGTGGCGAGATAATGAACTAAGTGAAAATATTAATATAAACATTCATTTATCAGTGTTGCTACATGATGGAAAATTTACGTCGGTTCAGGTAGAATTTTACGTGAATGTGGAAAAGGCACATTTTATGAATAACAACTGAATTGCAGTGAAATTTGAAGAGATCGTCTTCATATATTAAATTCAAGTTGTTTAAAGTGTTAAACATATCCTTAAATACTCTAGCTGTACGGCAAGTTCGGCCATTGCTTTAGAGTTATGCAACACACACAACACATTGCAGAGTAGCCAGTATTTTAGGATCTATAGGTGTCCCATTATTATTGTCCGTTGCTGTAAATTTTATACACAGTTTCACATAATCTGACTTTTGAAATTTTTGTAATAACCTACTTAGTAGCTAGTAATTATTGCTATGAGCTTTTCACTTTTTTATACATTTTTTCAGACTCTTCTATTTCATATCAATAATCTTCATTTTCTAATGTTTCCAAGTTGAAGGGGAAAATCTTACTAAAAAGGAAACCGCCGTACACCATTGGGGAGGCGCGTACATCTAGGCAGAATAAAGATAGTCTTGGACTTCGCCGATGACGTAATGGTAACGTCGTCGTCTTGTAATCAAGGGGTCCTGAGTACGATACTCGGTAGAGGCACATAGTGGTTCGAATGCCACTTTAAACTGTAGGCCAGTCCCGATTAGCCTTTCTGTGCATTAAGTGGACTTAAAACTAAGAACTCAACTCAAGTATAGTGAGTCTCTACTATACGTTACTGGCAACTCTGCAGCCAGGCCATTGTGTTTGGAGAAATAGAGAGAGAGAAATAGTGCAGGGTGGAGGATAGAAGCTTGTCCTTGAGTCGCCTAACACCAACACGTATAGTTCCGGATAGCCTCCCGAGAGCTATCGTCACGCGTATCTTCGTGGACTGAAGTATAATTGAGAACGCGGACTGCAAAGAAGACGCTGCACGCGATTGACGCGCCACCTACACGAACGCACGAGAGACTGTCTCCTTGACTTAAGTCCCTTGACATGAGCTTACTTGAAACTTACCTACTTGATATATCGAAAGAATCTCATCATCATTCACAGCTAGGAAAGCTTAAGATGGATTTTATATAAACAATTTGTGCTGATTGTTCACGGCATCTCAAAACGAAAAACTAACTTGTAGAGCTGTGGTGAGATACAAATTGTTTCAGCAACAAATGACACCAGGAAAGGAACGGAAATTGCAAATTGAAGAATGGGGAATTCGTAAAAAAAAAGCGACCTTTCACGAACCAAAGCCACAAAATTACTGTGTAGCCTCCGATGGCCTTCATAACCGATATCGACCTGTCCCGCGTCTTTATCTGCAACTACCTTCCACAATGCAGATGACCTTGGTGATAGCCGGCACGCATTGAATCTATCTAATGGCGGATACCGATTTGCACTTTTTTTTGTGTAAGAAGCAGTCAGAAATCGATTCTGTAAATTTCGTCTTTGTTGGCAGTTCCCTTGGTAATCTGTACACCCTTACACGAATTCGAACATCTATTTCGATCTGAAAGAACTGTGGAAGATGCAGAGGCCGTTACTTTTTTTATGACCCTTGCATAGGTTTGCTAAAACAAGTGGAAGACCACGGCCTATTCGCGAACTAAAGTGAACAGTCATTTGTTTCTCGTCTCGCAGAGTCACCGCAGACGAAAGTTTTGCCCATATGCGTTAACTTTCCTCCCATGATTTGTTGTCAATTTTTTTTTTTTCAAAGATCAAACAAACGATTGGTTACACGATCTGTTCATATTTTTAGTACATCGTACCACAGAATAAATAATTATCAGTGGTAATCATAAATATGTAGTGTGTGGTTTCATGCACAATGAATTAAAAAGAGTTTTGTAAGAGGCTGTTGCGTGGAAAACTGAAGATTCTACGAGAACAACTTCCAAGAAATGTCGTTCGCCTTGATTGTTCTCTGTCAATGCTGTGCGTCAACATACCTCCCCTTGTGTGAATGTCTACAACACGACCGAGGAACCAATTGCTTGTAGAGAACAGAACTGTGTGCCTGCTTCTATAATTTCCTCAATACCCCTTCCCCTCTTCCCGTGGGAAAGGAGGCAGGGAAGGGTGCAAGCGAGTGGCAGCTGATCGTCGTGCGCCATGTTGACAAAACTGCTCGATTCAAGTGTCGCGTGACATAAGCCTCGCGCCAACCCCTCCGCTTCGACCGCAGTTCCGGCGATATTTCCCCCTGACGCGTGCCCATCCTTGAATGGAGCAGGTGCTGAGCAACAGGATGCTCGGTTTTCCCAGGATTTTGCTTGCTCCTGCCACTTTGTTGCTGACATGACATGTAATCTCTTTTGTGTGTGTGTGTGTGTGTGTGTGGATGAAAGAGTGGAGTTATTGTTATTGACAGGCACTCAAAGCTCACTCGTTCTAAAAGGACTCTGGCTTCCATAGGTGGCGGCAGTTGGCTTAAAGTTTCATAAAAGGAAGAAAGTAATGTCAAATTGTGCAAAAATAGCAAAATATAGAACTGACAGTAGAAAGAAAAAGAGCCTCGCCATTGCTATATGGCTTTAAAATATACTCCATTAGTGTTAACATAATTTTGACTAACCCTGTATATCAACGGAAAATGGACACTTTGAAGTACTGAATGGAAGACGGAAAAGTCAAAAACTCCACTTGATTAGCCGTAACTTGAAGTTTAAGTTGTTATTTTTTTGTCCTGCATAAGGAATACATGGGATTCTGAAAATTCTTATTCATCATATAATCAACTTGAAAAACCGTTTCCACTTGCCACACGGGGACAGATCATGGCTCTCTTGCATACCTGACGCTTTTTTTAAGGGCAGTGGCCATTCCGACAATATTGAAATAAATGCACAACTGATGCGTAAATTGTCCCTCATCGCCTTAAGTAAGGAAGGAGATTCCAGGTTCGATCCCTAGTGGAGGCAAACTGCACAGTTGTTCGGATCTCACTTTAAACTGTAGATGCGGTTCCGATTAGCTGATCCGAGCATAAAGTGGACTTATAAAATAACTTTTGCCTAGAAGAGAAGTTATACCGTCTTCCAATCTGTGACTGTCCAATATTGACATTCACAATTATTATGAACTTATTGTAAAAAAATTAAGATGTTTGCAACACTGATACATATTTCATTTGTTTAAAAAGTTGTTCATAAAATTTAAACATCTTTAATTCAAATTCTTTATTCTTTATTCTTTATTTGCGTAGGCGAGGTTCAGCCAGAGGCTGTTGTGCCACTTAACCCGTGTCATAGATTACATTTAAATTTACATTTCTTATACGTATGTTATTACAGTATTAATACAGTGTACAATAAACTGTATGATTTAGTTACAAAATCTATTGATAAAGTAATTGTAATAAACGTATGAATAAAATGATACAAAATTTGTGAAAAGACAACAACATAAAAATAAAATAAAATGAATAAAAAATAAATTAAAAAAAAAGGATGTACACAAAATACATAACATAAACATACAAGTTACATCATAGTATTTGAACACAAATACTAAAGAATGGCTGTGAATACTATCTATCATTCTGATTGTACAAGTGTGTTAATATAGATATATATTCGAAATTATGATGTATCTACATATTTATTTGTGCAATCCGTGAACTTAACTAAAAGGTTATTTGGGATTAGGCAAAGGTCGAGTCTCAAATCATATTCCTTCTTCCTTGCGAAAAGGGGCCTAACCGTTGGGGTAGTGTAATCAAGAGATCCCGGATTCGATACCCGGTAGAGGCACATAGTGGTTCGGATCCCACTTTAAACAGTAGGTCCAGTCCTGATCAGCCTATGTGTGTACAAAGTCTACTTAAAACAAAAACTCATACTAAAACCTCCTTGCGAAAATTCTACGCGCACCACTTAATACTTCGTTTTTTTAAAAAGATAAGACGTAAAAAAGATACTTGTAAAATAGTAACTTTCAACGTGTACTCCAGTTTGCCTAATAACCAACTGGGAATAACTTCTTCAGTCCAAATTTAATTTTGCTGCTGTTTTCCCACATTCCGCGCAGTTTTGAATCTGGACTAGTAATGAACTTGTGTTAAAACGTACCGGTAAGTTTCTTTCCAAAACTTCATTTCGCATTGCATTTTTTACAATAAGGATACGTGTATCAGAATAGTCTATACATGTGCTGATTGGGTGCCCAGTTGCCAGGGACTAAAAGTTGGTTAGCGCTCCGGATTTCTAGCAAAATCATAGACATGTCGTAAGTTCGATCCACAGCACCGCAAAAGAAATTTGTTGTGAAGACGAGAGAATACACGTTCTCTGGAAACGTAGGATACAGCCTATAGTTAAAAGCACTAGACGATGGATAATGTCCAATTAATAATGCATGCTAATGTAGAATCATTATCACACACATTCAGAGAATAACTTCCTTCTGAGTACGTTCTCGTCACATTATGTTTCGATCCGGTTTTCAAGGACAGCCCCTATGGTTCAAGCAGCAAACTTGTTTCTGTAGGATTTTACGCGTTGCACAATTCACTTTCTTGGTATTTTGAATGCTCTTCATAATCGCAACTGCTTGTTGTCAACTCAAGGGATTTTTGAGGACTCCCACTGTCCGAAATTCACATCCTTCATTGCTCGTATGTGTATCTTGGTTACCTGTGCCGCTGTGTTCGTTCCTTCATTCACTCAGATACTCATTCATCCTGAGTATGCCGCGGTGGCTCAGTCGGTAACGCGTCTGACTACCATGCTCAAGGTCCCGGGTTCGATCCCCGGCCGGTTCAAATCCGGGAACTTTTCTAACGGTGGAAGCGGCCCCGGCGCCAACCCAGCGTCGAATAACATGGGTACCTGGGGGAAACCCTGGGGGGTAAAGGCGGTCAGGGGCGTGATGATGATCACATCACCCCCACTCACGACCGGATCAAGAAAGTGTGGGGCGTTACCCCCACACCCCCTATACGCCTTCATGGCGTGGTGCTATGCACAGGGGAACACTTTACCTTTACTCATTCATCCTCGCCATCGCGATTATTATTAAGAGTCAGAGATGAGCAGTTAAAATCACGAGTGTTGAGTTGCTTCAAAGATAAGCCAGGTGTTTGTCAGGCAGTTTGTGGATCCCCTTCCCCATTAATTCCCACACCGCAGCCGTTACTCAAACCCAAAAAACCTCCAGCGGTGAAATCATGAATCTGATACTCCATGTCCATTTCTGTTTGATTTCATTAAATCATTGTAATAATTATCCATCAACGTCTATAAATACTGAAAAAGAAAACAATATAATAAACGTATGTATATGAGATGTTGAATCTATAACTAAATACGTAATGTAAGGAAATAAACAGAGTGCATATCAAAGACTGCCTCTGTACTTTGTCATATGGGACGTTCTTTGTAGGTACTGCAAGGAGCATACACGAAGTAAGAGTCTATGCGTGCTGTAGCATATAAACATTTAAAAAAAACATCCGGATGCCGCACGAGGCATGGGGCGTACAGCAGACTCCCGCTGGAGCAGATGGGACACACGCATGTGAGCGTCCAAGGGCGATTCCCACGTGACTCCTCGTTTCCGGTTGCGCGTGGTGCGTTACTCACCTGTGGCGGGTGTGGGCCGCATCTGGCTCCTTGACCTTCGCACCTTTTGTTGGTTGGAACCACCACGCCTTCCTTCCACGACAGCCAACAATTTTAATATTGATTGTCGAGAAACTATCAAAATACAGGCACTCTCTTTGTCAGCATACAGTTTTGAAATAAACAGGTAGACTGTTAAATTTTTAACAGTAGAATATTGAAAATTGTATTGTGACTTCAAACCGTGTAAAACGTGAGCACGATGACTATCTAGTGTATTTTTCTGTCTCATTGTCTTTGTTTTATTTCTTTTTAATTTCCCAGATCACTACAAGTTTTCGGTATGTAAAGCAATTAGGTACTTACGTTGGTACCTACTATGGCATTAAGCGTACCTCTGTGGTCTTCTCGTCATTGAAAGCCACGTCTACTCCACGGCGCGGTTAGAGGTTGTTTAGCGCACCAGATTTGTAGTAAAAATCACAGGTCTGTCGTAGGTTCGATCTCCACCACCGGCAAAAAGAGATTTGGTCACCTGAAGACGAGGGAAGAGGTACTTTCTCGAAACGTAGTTTAACACTAGACAATGGATAAATTTCAATTAACATCTTTTCTGGTATCTTATATCTTTTATCAGCAATGAAACATCACCGCATTTCGAACTAATTTTAATTGTGGAAGTCGATAACAAAACATTGCTTGAGGGTCGATTTGCAACCCCAGCGCCTGTGCTGAATTTATAGTTCTTGGAAGGACCGAATGGCTCCTTGGAAAGAAGTGTTACCACAGAGGAGGAGTTCTGCTGGTGACCTATCAGAGCATCTGTGTCAATACTGCTGACTTCAGGATTGGAATGTGTTCTTATGCATCTTGGGGCGATGATATATTCAAGCTCCAGTGCAGGCCCGTACCCCCCCCCCCCCCCCGAACTATGAAATATTAAATGTGAACTTGTATAAAGCTATGGAAATAACATCGACGAGTTTTCAGATTTGTAAAAGTTCAATTTTGTTCTTGCATAAATTAATGTGTTTGTAGTGTAGAGAGGCAGACTTAAGAAGTTTGCAGTCTGCAATATTGTGTAGTTTTATTCTATAACCATTGTTGCAAGGCTGTCAACAGTGGCGGCGATTAGCAGGCGTGGGGCAGTTGTCATCGTCACTTTTTTTTTCTCATTTTTACCCCTGCACTATGCTAAGTCTTGTCTACTAAGAGAAAGTAAATTGTTCTTGCAAGTTTTTTCATCCAATCGCCGCTACTGGCTACCAGACGAAAATGTCTCCTTTTGGTTAACTCACATTTAGAGTTAGTTCTTTTTTATAATAATAATTGCTAATACGTATAATTTCATTTATAAATATATTATTTTCTGAACATAGAATTATCATTATCATGGCTGTTCAAAAGAAAACACAAAACTATTCGATTACTTCTGAGAATTGAATATAAACAATAAGTACTAAGTTGTACAGTACCATGTGACAGCTGTGTGGCTGATTGTTGGGATGAGGTAAGTTGGATCTATATATATATATGAGAGAGAGAGGGGGGGAGATAAAATACATTTTCGGATCTGGCCCCTCCCTAAAAAAATCCTGGGTACGGGCCTGCTCCAATTCCCCCTGGATCTGCCTGTTGCTGGTGTACCGTCTGTTCCGATGATTTCCGCTTGTAGTTTATGCAGGTTGGGTTTGGCTATGGCTATACTGCTTCATTCCCGAAGCTTCAGAAGATAGGTCTCTGGCTGCCTTTATGTTGAAGATTCTGGACGTGTTTTCTGAAGGTTACGCAACAGTTTAGTGTCAGGCAGAGAATCTGGCACTTGCTTAAGTTTGTGAAGTTGAAAATATGAACAAAATTTTAATGTCACAAATGCGTAAAAGTCGAGTTCAGGAATCACATCTGGGAATTACAGAAGAGTTGAATAACAGATCATCGTTGCTTCTGCCATCTATGATTAGTTTTGGATAAACAGCACCATTACAGCTGTCAGTTCTCGTGAAATCTCGTTCCTGGTGGCCAAAAATCTTCAGTCAGAACAGCAATACACCACTTGATCGATATTCCACCTCCCCTTCCTGTCTGATCGTTAATATTCAATCAAGTTTTCACCAGGTCACGCACTTTCCCAATCATGGTGTTATTTTTGATGTTCGTCTGTTATCAGCCTCTCCTACTGATGTTGCTTTTTTCCAAGAAACGGCAGTACTATCCACGACTCGACGATGGCTACTCTCAGTGAAATATTCATTGCAAAGACGTAATGATCTTATAAAAGTTGTTATAAACCACAGTGTAGTAATGTAGGAAAGTTTCAACAATTGAAGGCGGCAATAATCTAATGCCGTTAAATGAGACAATTAGAGACACATACGAGTATATTAATTAATAACAGTGTGTAGTAATAATACAAGTAAATACAGGCAATTACCCCATGCTTGCCGTAGTCACCTGCACTGCACTGTCATTTCTTTTAGAGGCTTCATTACTGAAGTATGTAATTTAAACATAAAGTATAATAAACCCTTTTAAATGAACATACCGTAATAGGTACAATGACGTAAAACATTAGGAAATCTTAGAGTTTACTAGGTACCCAAAAACTATTATTTCCTTGTGTGAAGTAAGTACGCTGTAGGAACGAACCTTTTGGAAAACAACAAAGACGCATGGATGGAAATTTTCAGCAGAATTTTCATACAGCTCTGGTGTAGTCACATTACTGCTTATGCTATTTCGAGACTCAAGACGAGACCGAGTATTGCGTTTCGAGAACGAGACAGGCGTTTAATAAATTTAGACGAGCGACATCATTCTTACTTCGGCAGGATACAATATTATTTGTTTCCGAACTCAAACTCTTCATAAGATCACGATGTTTCTTTGCTTTTCCTTGTCTGTTTCATCATTACGTCATCCTTCTTCCTACTTACAGTTGACCGAGAGAGGTAGAAAATCGACGTTAAATTTCCCACCCACGAAACTGCAAACCAAAAAGAAAAGTCAAATAATATTACCTTTCATTGCACTTGAAACCAAGTAGTTGAAAGAAGCAGCGAAGAAGAGAATGGATGACTGAACCCGATCAAGACGTATTAGTAACGAAGGCCTTAGAAACCAATCAAGCGAGACATGGATGACGTTAGTCGTTTGTTTTAGCCTTGGCGCCAACATTGACCTTCACAGCATTGCTTTCAGTCTTCCGATTTTGTTTTTTGATTGACGCGAGCTGTTTTTCTTTTACAAAGCTCTGAACAGAAAGACCTTGCTTTATTTTGTCAACTATTTTTTGTTAAAGCTGTTACAATGGTACAATACAATGTACTTACAATCAGAAGTAAAACTGGGATGAACTTACGTTCTGAATATAATTAGATTGTTTCCGATTATTAAAATTGAGCTTTTGTAGTTCAGTAAATGGACATATGAATGCTTCGAGTTTTTTAAGCTTCATATTCAAGATCACAGAATATTATACGTATTCATTCAATAACGTGTTGCTCTCAGTGGCGTACCCAGAAAAAATATTCGGCGGGGGGCGTGGTTGGCAGGGTCAGAATTTTCAAACAACAAACACACACGCTATTTTCTTTCAGCACAAACATTTCCAAGCAATTTTCGACCATAAAGCACTTATAATATTGAGCCATTCAAAATTTCCTAACAGTTCAGGATCCCGAAATCACATTCGCGATGGCAAGATTTTCTTTCCAATTCGGTACTAAAATTTCGATGTGCTCCAGGCTCCTAATGGTTTGTAAAATTTTGAAATGCATGATAACATTTTTCCTGTCATGTGCAGTGTAAAATCGAATTATGTTTGTTTCACTTACATTATATGAGAGTACTTTGAGATATATTCTAATTATTACTTGTGTGTGTTTAAAGTTTAAGAAAAATTTTCATTACATGCAGTCAGTTTATAAGAATTGTACTCCATCTGTCGGCAATAAAATTTAAAAAAAAAAAGGTAAAGTGTTCCCCTGTGCAAAGCACCACGCCATGAAGGCGTATAGGGGGTGTGGGGGTAACGCCCCACACTTTCTTGATCCGGTCGTGGGTGGGGGTGATGTGATCAGCATCACGCCCCTCACCGCCTTTACCCCCCAGGGTTTCACCCAGGTACCCATTTTATTCGACGCTGGGTAGGCGCCGGGGCCGCTTCCATCGTTAGAAAAGTTCCCGGATTTGAACCGGCCGGGGATCGAACCCGGGACCTTGAGCATGGTAGTCAGACGCGTTACCGACTGAGCCACCGCGGCCACAATTTAGAGTTTATATCTATGTGCATGTGTGTGTGTATGTATATAGCAGTATACAATTAAATCTAGTACTTCATTTCATTATCTTCACATTTCAACTCGTAATACTTGAAGCACTTAAACCTTGCCTCCCCTCACATTAATATTATAATCCCCCTCATATAACCCACAAAGAGACACACACATACCTTTGTATTTTCATTACCCAGAATGCAAATTTCTGAGCCTGCCTCCGTGGTGGTTAGCACAGCGCGCTACGACGACCAGGCATGGGTGTTCTTTTTTGAGTGTCCCTTCTTCAATTTTATCATATCGTCACTCATCCTCATTGCCGCGATTAGGCAGAAAAGCGACGTAAAATAACCAAATCAATCAAGCCAAGCAAGTTTCTACGTATTAGTTGATACAATTTAAATTTTTCATACTTCTATTATCTATATTTGTTATACTATTTGACCAGGTCAATATTTACATTTGTGTTGTTCATAAATATTGAAAGACTTAATTTGTAACCCTATTAGATTAATAATAGTAATAGTAATTACACATTTTGTTTTAGTCGTGTGGATGTTGTCTATTAATGATAAGGGCCTCCCCGATGGCGCAGTTGTAGCGTCGTTGCCTTGTAATCAAGGGGTCCCGGGTTCGGTTCCCGGTGGAGGCACATAGTGATTCGGATTCCACTTTAATCTGTAGGTCCAGTCCCGATTAGCCTTACTGTGCATAGAGTGGACTTAAAACAACAAATAAATCAATCAGATTTATTAATGATAAAGTGCCAGTAACTCAAAACATATGAACATTTTTAAAATTCTTAATTTTTTTCTTCGGGGAGAAAAAGTAGTACAATTTCTGTCATTATCAATTTTTGTTGATGAATAATAATTGCGAAAAAATATTGTTTGAGAAATATATTAAAATTTCATAATTTATGGCGTCAATAGGTGGTTTGTGGGTTTGCGTAAATTAAGAAAGTTTCCAGTGTTTCATTTATTGCGGAAATAGCACTTGTTTTATGAAATGGAGGCAGCAAAATGCAAAATTTCAGATTTTTACTCGCCCCCCCTTTCTAAAAATAGGTTCTGGATCTAAATATGTAATGAAAGCGGCGATGAGGATGGTGATCTGGTAGCAGGGTTGAGATCAGGAGTTGGTATTAGAAAACACGCACTAATTATGCAACTCATCACCATTTGACCTTGTGCGATACAAATACCGTTTGGCAGACATGTGTTTATATGCACTCCCACTCCATGTGCTCATAATGCCCTGACGCCTTAAGGAAAGCGATCACGTGTTCATTGTCCAGAGGTGAAGCGTTCGCCTCGCATATTAGGTAACCTCAGCCATACGTGAGTGTTGTGTGTGAAGGACGCTGTGGGAAATGAAATTAGCATTGAATACAAACAACAACATTTGCTCTAACTGTCAGATGAAATATCTTATGATGTGGCTAATTATCATTTGCAGGTGAAAGACAATGGCAGTGAACAAGTTCCTGCAGGAACGGTTTCCGTCTATTATCGAACTTTTAGGCACCTAAAATAGGCTTCAAAAGTAGGCTCTAAAAATTAAATTATGCCCTGAAGCAAACTCCTAATTAAGTTTTAAATAACGCTATAAAAGTTGTATAAAACCCTACGAATTAAATGAAATGTTATTCTTACATCACCTGAGCAACATTTTAAATCTGAAATCTAAAATGAGGGGTCAAAAGAATTGCACATGGTCATCTAGTGACGACGCCAGATGGGGAGCAGAGGAGTGGAAGCCACCCAGCCACCCTTTCCTCCAGAAAATAAAAAAAACTAGATAAATAAATGCCCATTTGCAACCCCCTCCCTTTGGACTCCTAAAAAAAAGAACGCCAAAGACAGGTAAAGATGGCAAAATTAGGGCCGACTACTGAAAAAAAGTTTACGAAAATGCTGGGCGCGCCTCTACCAATTTGGTATTAAGGGCCATATTCAATATGTCAAAACTATTACATAAATGGGCATCCAACCAACATCTGAAGCAGTTTTTCACTCTACATCGTAGAGGAACAAAATAGACATTTGCCCTAAAATCATAGGTCTACGTAGTTATGCCAAGATTTTATAGAATAACCACAAAATTCACCAAAATTTTGACCACGCTAACACCCGTAAAAGTAAAACTTTTAAACTGAAATTTTCATAATTTCTTGACACCTTGAGGGAGTAATATTTGTATTGCATTTGAGAGAAGTCTGTGAATACGTTTAAATATGGTTGCCACAAACTTAATGGCGCGATTAATATTTTATTAAGTATATAAATATGATTGATTTTTGTGTGTTGAGATTTTTTCAATGCAACAATAGTTTTCGTCAAGTCTAATACTAAGCTCAATAATCGTGATCGCCATGGCAACTTCTTTTGAACACAAAAAATAACAAAGACAAAAGTCTGTATGGAGAATACGCAGTAATCTTCAAACGCTTAGGTGATTTCGTCAATCGTCACAAGTAGTGGTATTGATGATACTATAAACTCGAGAAAGGAAGAGCTTCTCTCCAGCAGATTTGCTACACTTAAATCAAGCTCAACATGCCTACATGAGTTTCTTGCTCTAGTGTGGAACCCTAGTCTAACCTAAGAATTTTGGAAAAATGCCCTCGGGAATTTTTCAGAAAGGAAGAGCTTCCTCAGATTGATTTGTGCATACTTACAAAAGTTGCATCAGCCAGATTTTTGTCCATAAACTTGTCAAAAATTGATATTTTTTTGACCATACCAGAAATTAAGCAAAAACCCATACATACACACACATATTTACTTCCAGTTTAAGTTTAATTGGACCCCAGGTTCAATTTACTTATCTAATATTAAAACAATGCAATATGCAGAGACCCTCTGTTTCAAGTAATTCCCCTCTGTGGCAATATGTGGAATTCCCGAGACGGTAGTATTGATTTTTGCTTTGCATGTTTCTCCTCAGTACTTACAGAAATTCCCGAATATTGCATCAGCCAGTATTGTGAGACTGACTGAGGAGAACAGACGTGTTGATACAGTGCTTCTCATACTTACTGGTTTAAATTCATATTGAACAATATAAAATCTGATATTTGTTGTAATCCACTCATATTTAGAGTCAAGCTTATATTTGTCCCAGCCTGTTATACATAACAAGGTTATTGCTATTCAAGACATGCATGTCCGTGCAGGTATTTGCGCTGGGTTAGTGTGAATGATTTTCCACTTGTAAGCTATTGGCTTTACAACCTGTTATAAGATAAGCATAGAGATTAGATTTAAAACCCAGGAAATTTTATATAAATACCAAAGCCAAAAATATTAAGTGTATACACACATATATACATACACACACACAAAGTACAGTGCTGAACCCAACTGATATTTTTTATTCAGTATAAAGTTTTGAATTGAATCCCAGGAAATTGTATATAATAAACAACAGCAAAAATGCCGAATCAAAAATATTGTAATCAATGCAATAAAAATATATTTAGCTCTAATTGGGCCAGACACCAAAAGATTTGTAACCCGGACAAATACAGAACTCCCACAAAAATTTGCCCCAAATGCAATAGAAAATATAACATGGAATACTTCACATATAAACATAAAGATACTTGCTCTGCACAGTCATCAACACAACCATCTACTTCTGGTCTGAAAAGAAGGCACGAAGCACCTCTTAATGCCAGAGCAGCAAAGCAGCCACGCTATGAACCCATCCGTAGCAGTTTTAACGGCCAATTAAGGGATCACCGGTTTGTATCAGAGCCAAGATGTGGCATTGAGAATTTCTTGAACAGTGTAAATCCTAAAGTGCAGGCAATTCTAAATGCACAAAATGGCTCTTATAAGCTGTCCCTCAAATTGTTTGTACAATATAAGAAACCAAATGATACAAAATTTACACACCCCCACATAACAGAAACTGTACCGGTATATTCAAATGCAAATTTAGACACAATAATAAGCAGTTTGATGGATCAACTGAATATCAAACACTCTGAATTTGCAGCAAAAGAGTCTGGATGGACCCTATGTGGCTCTCCACACAAGTTATATGTTAATATTTCTGAATTCTGCCCATTACAAGGATCTACATATGTGCCATTACCAGCCAATATCAAAAACAAAAGAGCCGTGGTCAATATTGAAAATACCGATGCGAAATGCTTTTTGTGGTGTATATTAGCTGCTTTGTTTCCAGTTTCAAGGAATCCTGAGAGAATAAGTTATTACAAACAACATGAGCACGATTTTGACGATGCAATGGAGGGTTTGGAATATCCAATGTCAGTTCAGAATATTGATAAATTTGAAAAAAGGGCCAGGCACATCAATGGCAAACAATTATCTATTAATGTATTTATTTGTTCCACTGGCAATTGCCCGATAGCACCTCTCAGAATCAGTACACTTGATGATGAATCTGCTGTTCCGATTGATATGCTCTTAATTGAAGGGGATGGCACATATCATTACACTCTGATACACAGTCTTGAAGCTTTGGTGAGAACACAACTAGACAAAACTCATAGAATATTCAAGTTGTGCAGAAGATGTTTAACTGTATTTGATGGTCAAAAAATGGTGAAGGGGGTTCGGGAAGAGAATGCAGAAATTGCCAAAAATAAGTTAATTGAGCATCTAAAATACTGTGACAACCATAAACCTGTTCATATGGTGATGCCCAATCCAAGTGAAAATTGCAAATTCAAAAAGAATGAAGCCTTGTTGGAACACCCTGTATATATTGTCTGTGATTTTGAATCGAACGTCGAACCTTTTGAATTCTGCAATCCAGATCCCGAGGAATCTTCAAGTACACCATACCAGCTGCATGAACCTTCCAGCTTTTGTTATGTGGTTGTACAGGATGGTGTTGTTACTAAAAAAGATTCATACATGGGACCAAATGCCATCAAAATATTTGCACATAGAATAGAAAATGTGTGCCGTGACATACCATATAACATCTTATTAAAATCAAAGCCTATGTTGCCTTTAACAGAGGAACAGATTGAAGATTTCAACAATGCAGAAAAATGCCCGGTATGTGATTCTGAATTTTCAGATACAAATATCAAGGTACATCACCATTCTCATACAGATGGTAAATTCTTAATGGCCCTGTGTAATAGCTGTAATATTAAGATCAAGAGACCAAGATTTGTCCCCATATTTTGCCATGGAGCATCCAATTATGATTTCCATCATCTGATCAGATACGAGGGGTTTGACAAGCAGAATTTAAATATTTTAGCTGAAAATGATGAAAAATATATATCTATTAGCAAGATAATTAAAGTTGATGGTGTTCCTATTCACATAAGATTTCTTGATTCTTACAGATTTTTACCTGCTAGCCTCGATACACTGGCCACTCAATTATCTGATGAACAATTCAAAATCACACGTGCCTTGTTTCCAAATCAGGACCTGAAATTAATTAGGCGGAAGGGTGTATATCCATATGACTATGTTACAGATTTTTCTAAATTTGATGAGTGTTCCCTGCCACCACAAGAAGAGTTTTACAGCAAAATCAGAGGATCTGGAATCACTGATGAAGATTATCACCATGCTCAGTTGATGTGGAACAATTTAAAATGCAAGACATTTGGTGATTATCACATGGCATATTTGAAACTTGATGTCACCCTCTTAGCTGATATATTGCAAGCATTCAGAAAATCTTCCATGCAAAATTATGGACTGGACCCAATATATTTTTTCAGTGCCCCTGGTCTAGCATGGGCCGCAACGTTTTTGAACACCAAAATGCAATTGGATCTGATCCAAGATCAAGATATGTATCTGTTTATGGAGAAAGGTATAAGAGGAGGGATGGTGCAATGTTCCCAGAGATATGCCAGAGCAAATAACAAGCATATGCCTGATTATGATCCAGCACGGCCATCAAATTATATACTGTATGTAGATGCAAACAGCCTCTATGGTTATGCCATGATGGATAAATTGCCATATGCAGGGCTTGAATGGGTTGAAGATTTCAATATTGAAGATCTTAAGGACTTTGATGACAGTGACTATGGCCTCTTCTTAGAGGTTGATCTGATAATTCCTGATGATTTGCACAAGAAATTTTCTGATCTGCCCCCAATTCCCGAGGTTCAGTGCTCACCTGGCTCTAAACAGAAGAAGCTCATGATGACTCTGGAGCCGAAACAGGGATATGTCTCATATTACAAAAACCTCCAGTTCCTGATGAAACATGGTGTTCAAGTGACCAAAGTTAGAAAAGTTTTGAGGTTCAGGCACTCAAGATGGTTGAAACCATACATTGATACAAACACGGAGCTTCGAACATCTGCAAAGAGCCAATTTGATAAGGCATTGTTTAAATTGATGGTGAATTCTGTGTATGGCAAAACTATTGAAAATGTCAGAAAACATACCGATGTTAAAATAATTACTGACCCCAGCCGGAGCAAAAAATTCGTTGCAAAGCCCAACTTCAATTATAGAAGAATTTATGATGAGCACATGGCACTTTTCAACATGAAGAAAACAAAGATCAAATTTGATAAACCTATTTATGTAGGGGCTGTGATATTGGAATTGTCCAAATTACATATGTTAATATTGTATTATGATGTGCTGAAACCTTTTTATGGTGATCGTGTAAAATTATTGTACATGGACACGGATAGTTTTATTCTTGATATTCAAACAGAAGATGTTTATCAAGATATGTCACAGCCTGAATTGTTTCCATACTTTGATACCAGTGAACATACAATAATTCAACCCCACAACAAAAAGGTGCCTGGCAAGTTAAAAGATGAAACACTTGGTGATGTTATTGTGGAATTTGCTGGGTTAAGTGCCAAGATGTACAGTTTTAAAACATGTAGTGGTGCTGTTGCCAAAAAGGCCAAGGGCATTGGCAGAGTTACTGTTGAAAAAGATCTCCAATTTGAAGATTATAAAAATTGCATCAAATCCCAGAATTCAATCAGAACATCAGAAAATAGAATTCAGAGTAAGGATCACTTGCTGACTAGCAATATTGTAAGAAAAGTGGCCCTGGACCCACATGATGATAAGAGACGCATTTTATCATGTAACATACATACTCTACCATGGGGGCATTGTGATTTGAAAAATGGGAATCAATGCCCAATTACAGAGCATGATTTGAAATAAATAAACATGCCTATGAACTTATTTGGGTTCAAAAAACAGGCTATTATGGACCTGCCGACACCACAACCCTCTTCTGATATAATATCTAAACTGAGTGGCTTGTTAATTATTCATCTGAACAGCATACTTACAGATAATGATGATGAAACAGGCAAAATATTATACATATTTAACAATAATTTAAATCATTACCAATTACCTGTAGGTGGGCAATTACAATTTATTACAACCCCTGAGGGTGATGTCAAGATTTCAGTAGGGAGAAATATTTATAGAATTAAGCACTCAAACATGGTTTCTGGCACTGTATATACTGTTTCTGCTGGTGACTGCTTATATATTGAGGTCCCTGGATCTTATGACAAGCTTATACCCTTTTTTATAGAATTAAGAATCAGATACTCTATAATAAATAACCATTAAAACAAAAATGCCTAATGATATATTTGGCCATACAAGACATGAAGATCACAGTGATGAGATTCTGATGCTTGATGTCAGAGTCAAGAAATTAAGAAGTGATTTACAAGCTTTGCAAACCACACTCAATGCCAGTCTTCAACTAGAAATTACAAATTTACAATCACAATGCATGGACCCTCTTCTTAAAATTGATTCTGAACTCAAAGTGTTGCTTCAGAAATATACTGATCTGGCCACATTAGATAATTTTCAAAGTTTAGAAGAAGCTGTAGCAGCTCTTCAAGCCAAATTTAAGACCCAGGCTAACAACTCGGAGCAATTGAAACAGCAATTGGAAGAGCAAATAAATAATGTCCAGGCACAGCTCCAAACAATTGTCAAAAGCATAAAATCACAAGAAGATTTTGATCTAGTGATTTCCACTCTAAAAGAACAGATTCAGTCACTCCAGATACCTAATCTGGACCCTCTGCACAATGCCATAGCCGAGGTTAAAGAAAAAATTGAGACACTTGAAAATTTTATGAACAATTTACCATCTTCTGATGCTTTGAATGCAATAACTCGGAGTGTAGCAAACATCAAGCTGCAACTTGAAACATATGAAGATTTTGGAAAAATTCAAAGTACCATAACCCATCTTGAAGGTACAATAGCAGCAGTGCAAAGTGATTTGGCAAATGTACTAGAATCTCGCCTGCCCGGTATTGTAGACACACTTGTCAGTGTCCAGCAACAAATCACAAAGCTTGAAAACCTCAACACTGAATCTGAGCTATCTCATTTTCATCACTTGATAGATGATATCCAAACAAAACTTGAAATTTTACAACAATCCACACCCACTCAGGCAGATATAGCCCTGCTCCAAAATGCTATGCAAAATGTGGCTGATGCTTCTGAATTAAACAATGTGAAATTGGCACTTGAATCTTTGCAAAATACAGTATCAAATCTTCCTACATCACAGGAACTTAAAAATATTAAGAGGGCAGTGAATAGGATATTGAAATCAGAAGATATCAAGAATATCCAGACAGAGATCAAACATCTCACTCAGACAGTGGCCACTCTACCAACCAATCAACATATTAATGAACTGCATGCCCTGTTTGAGGATATCAGAAGACAGGTCCATGATCTTACTGCTCAAAATTCAAAATTGGCAGTTGTTGAAAATTTACAGCAAATTGTAGCTAATATCAAGCAACAGCTAGGGACCATGGAATCCAATCAAGCAAATGCTCTGTCTGTTTTTGCCACCCAGCTTCAAGAGATTGTGCAACAATACAAGAAACTTGTTGTGGACATAAAAATCAAGCCAGGCCACGATGATGTTGTTAGGACCATCAATGAGCACCTTGAATCTGTAACAAGCAGATTGCTCACAGCAGAAAAAGAAATAACAGGCATAATCGAGAATCCAAAACATACAGTAATTCTTGAATTGTACAGCGTCCCCAACAAAGAATATGATTCACCATTTACACCAGGTGGCAAAATATATATGCTGTCCCCTGCTCAATTTTATTACCAGTTTTTTGTTGGGGGCACATTGAGACCAATCAAGATCAAATATTGGCATCAGCCACAGGCACACCACTACCCTACCTTATCAATAACAAATGCTGATAACAAAGTGAAAATCACCAGTGTAGAGTTGGAGGATTTTACAGACCCCAATACATTAGAAACAGCCTATACTGAAGATGATGGATCTCTGGAATTTAAAATACAAATAGGGGACAAATTATATTTAGAAAATCCTGCAGTCTCAGCTGCTGAACACCCTATAGTTGCAATATTCTTGTTTACATATTATGTCTAGACAAATTATTGTCGATGAATTACACAGACAAGCCCGACATAATTTTAAGAGACTCCCAGTAGTCACAAAGGGCATAGATGATTTATGGCAAAGCGACTTGATTGAGTTGTCAACTGGGCAGTTGAAAAACTTAGACAAAATCAACAAGGGCTACAAGTATCTACTCACTGTAATAGATACATTTTCAAAATTTGCCTGGGCTGTGCCACTCAAATCCAAAACTGGAAAATGTGTTACAGAAGCTTTTAGGACAATCATCAATCAGAGTGGAAGATCACCGCGCTATTTGCAAACAGATAATGGCAAAGAATTTTATAATTCAGTGTTTCAACAATTTATTAAAAGCCAGGCAATAAAACATTACTCGAGTTACAGTGATCTCAAGGCCTCAATTGTAGAGAGATTCAACAGAACCTTAAAAAATCTTATGTATAAACAATTTACACTTCAAGGTAATTATAAATGGCTTACAATCCTACCAGAACTTCTACATAAATATAACAACTCGGTCCATTCCACAATCAACATGAAACCCTCTGAAGTAACTTCATCTGATGAGCAAAAATTGATCAGCACTGTTTATTATCCTAGATACCAGCCAACAACAAGAAAGGCCAAATACAAGGTGGGGGATCAAGTAAGAATCAGCAAATATAAGCACTTATTCAAAAGAGGCTTTACAAGAAACTGGAGCACCGAATTATTTACAGTGGTTCAAGTTAAACCCGGGACCCTTAACACATATAATAAAGGATCACCGAGGAGAAATTCTCAAAGGCAGATTCTATGAACAAGAACTCAGCAAAACTAAACAGCCTGACACATATCTCATAGAAAAAATCATCCGCAGAAAAGGCAACAAGTTATTTGTCAAATGGCTGGGTCATCCGGAAAACAGCTGGATCGATGCAGACAAAATAATAATATGAGCACCTGGGATGTTATAAAAAGGCTGCCAGAACCTGAACAACAGAATAAGAGAAATGGAAAATTGCTGCCTGAAAATATTAGGTGTCTTATTGTCGGGCCATCTGCTTGTGGTAAAACTACACTAATGGTTGATAATTTTTTATTGGCACCCAACTGGTTAGACTGGAAAAACAGGCACTTGTATGTCTTCTCTAAGAGCTTGGAACAATTAAAATATCAGCAGCTGATGAAGCTATATGATGGATTAGATATTGCCACTTTTGTACCAGATGTTAAGGCACTTCACGAATGTCTCGATAATTCTGTTGTTGTGTTTGATGACGTTATACTGGATAATCAAAACAAGGTTAGAAATTTCTTTACACAGGGCCGACACAAAAACATTGATTGCTTCTACCTGGCACAGACTTTTTCAAAAATACCGAAGCAGCTGATCCGAGACAACAGCAATTTTATATGTGTGTTTCATCAAGACCATACCAACCTCAAACACATACATGATGAATATGTAGGTGGGGACCTGAGCTACAATGATTTTTCCAAGTTTTGCAGCAGGTGCTGGAACCAGGACAGTTATGGGTTTGTCACAATTGATATGACAAGAACACCTAATACTGGCAAATACAGAAATAAAATCAACGATTTTCTAGACGTTGAAACATATATAAATAACCATGAAAAGGCCAATCATTGATGATCTTAAGTTAAGAGATTATCTTGTAAAAAGATTTAAGGGATGGAAATCAGAGAACCGGGGAATTTATGAAAAACACAAACAAACAGAACAGCCTGTAATTGATGCTATTAATAATTTAGGTAAGAATATCAAAACTGTTACAGAGCAAAATCAAGATTTGATCACAGAGCTTGTACCTGTAGCTGCAAGGAACATATTAGATTATCCATTCACCCCACTTTCCAGTATTCATACACCTAGCCCTGTTGCTCCTCGAAGAATTGAAGCTACTCAGGATCCTATTGAATTGGGTCTTCTTGCTCAAAAATATTTAAGCACACCTAAAGACAACAAAGATGAGGTGTTTGGCTTATATGCTGACACAGAGCTTGATGGCAGCATCATACATAGAATTGGCAATTTCAGAGTAACATTTATGGGGGATGATATAATTGTTTATTCAGAATCTCGTCTCGGAGAAAAAGGTGGTTTTGTTAAGTATCCCGGCACACCTGGATTGTGGGAACTGATGACTAGGAAAAGGCCTGGCAGCTATACAGATCAAGATTATGAGGATTACAAAGAAATATTAATAAAATCAGATGCTCTATACCAGAACAATGATCCCACACAAAAAAGAGTCAAGTCTAGCAGTGGAGCAAAATACAACAATTTAATCAAGCCCATATGGTCACAGATCAAGACTGGCAGTGGAATCAAACAATACAACACCCTGCCCAAAGAATTTGTGTGGGTTGATGATGTCAGGAAACTTGTAGATAGGTTGCTGGTGATAGCTGGGGAGGAAAATGCTGGCAACCACAATTTTTACAATGAAAAGGTTGGAATTATGGACATGATAAGCACAAAATTGTCTAATTTTATAGTGAATGACCCTAAGGGGATTGGATATCTCATAAAAATTATTAATACTCTACCACCTAAATTTTGGAATATTTCTGAGGGTCGGGGGTTGGTTAATGACATTATAAACAAGCTGCCATTTGAACTACATATTCCAGGCTATCAGTATTGTGGTCCAGGCACAAAATTGGATCATAGATTAAACAGAGGGGATCCTGGTGTTAATCCCCTAGATGCTGCTTGTAGAGACCATGACATAGCATACAACACACATACTGATCTTGACAAGAGACATGTTGCAGACAAGAAATTAGAAGAGGCTGCATTTGGTAGATTTGTAAGCAAAGATGCTTCTTTAAGTGAAAAAATAGCAGCATTGGGAACCACCATAGCTATGAACACCAAACAAAAACTGGGGTGGGGGTTGTGAATATGTATATAATAAACCTAGAATGAAGGCCAAGGGTGTTATGTATCAAATACCTTATGCAGGTCTCAAATCTCTTAAAACTATTGACAGTCTTTTGACCAAAAAGCAGCGCAAGAAAAAAAATTCTTGTCTTGCAAAGGGACATGGTATGAAATTGTTGCTTAGCACCCCCCAATTAAAAAAATTACAGCAATCAAGAAAAAAATCACATGTGGGGGGATTTATATTTACTATCCCTGCCATCTTAGCTGCTCTCGGGGCTGTTGGGAGCTTGGCTGGGGGATCAGCTGCCATAGCAAAAACAGTAATAGATGCCAAGAAAAATAGGGCAGAATTAGATGAGCAGAAGCGCCATAACCTGGCCATGGAGAAACAAGGCAAAGGTGTTAAGAGAGCCATGAATAAGTTTAAAAAAAACAAGAGCCGCTTACAAACCAAGATATTGAAGCTTTAATCAAGCCACTGGGCATCAAAAATTTTAGGGGTGTGTACATGTCTGATTCTTTACCAGAACAACCACTCAACAAAGAGTGTGGCATTGTTAATTTGGATGAGTACAAAAATCAGGGCACTCACTGGATTTGTTATCTTAAATATTTAAAAAATAAGGCATTTGTGTTTGATTCATTTGGAGGTGTTCCACCTGAAAATTTAGTAAAATATCTAAAATCACCTAATCTTTATTACAATAATGCCCGTATTCAAAATTTCAAAGATGTTAATTGCGGACATTTGTGTTTATCTGTTCTCAGATATATGTCTCAAATAAATAAACCATCAATTGAAAATTTTCAAAAGGCCTTGTGGTATTTAAAACATCATGGGGGTATTCCATCTCACCAGCCAAAATTCAATATTGAAACTCAAATTGCATGATGACATAGTGTATCCCAAAACAATAGCTCTCAGAGCATTTTACGGCATGTACCTGATACCTAATATTACACACCACAACAACAAAATTGCAGTAGGGGATCAAAAAATTGTCATCACTCCAGGGCAGTATAATCTATCCACTCTAAATGCTCAATTACCCAGAGGTATAGTGTTAAGTCAAAATTCTGTCACTCACAGAGTAGAGATTGTATCTGCTACAGAAACAGTAGGTCTGGGTACTATAGGAGAGCTGTTAGGATTTGAGAACAACACAACACTTGAAGCAGCCATCAAACACACTGCTATGAATATACCTAAATTCTTAGCCATAGAGACTCTGAATATTCACTGTAATGTGGCTGAGGGTATGATCACCAAATCAAATGGCATAGGCACTCACAAACAAACCGGCATCATTGCAACATTCAAACCTAACTCTGAATTCATGGAGCCCATCATCTACAATCCATCCCCAACATTATATTTTCCTGTGTGTCATAATAGAATAGATTACATTGAATTGATGGTCACTAATGAAAAAGAAGAATTAGTTGATTTTGCTGGAGCCACAACAACTGCTATCATAGAGATTAACATTTAAATAAAAATACATACAATGGAAAATATTGAGAGTTATGAGCTACAATCATTCCCCCCAAACAGGAGGACATTTGCAAATTTAAATCAACCCAACACAGAGATTGAGGTTGATCTTGATGTAGGGGACGGATTTATACACCCCCACAGAGCAGATCTATACATCAAATTTGATGTTGTAAAGCTCGATGGAACAGATTATCCGGCAAATTCAAACATAAGATTGGTGGACAATTTTGTGCCGCATCTGTTCTCTGAAATTGAGATCAGAAAGCATGGCGTTGTTATAAACAGAATAGATTATCCCGGCATTACCTCCACAGCTTTGGCCACATTAAAATTATCCAAAACCGAGGCTTCTTACTACCAAATAGGCGGATTTGAGGCTGGTGATAAGATATTATCTAAGAACCACACAGTGCTGTTCCCCATGCGCCTGTTGCCAGGATTCTTCTCAGATTACAAAGAAATTATGTGGAAGGGTGGTTTAAGAATTACATTTAGAAGAGCTGCAAATGATAACAATGCTTTGATGAGGTACAGTACATTAAACTCTACAGGGGAAGCTCTGCCTAATACCTTACCAGATGCAGGCAAATGCATTATTCAGACTATGGAGTTAAGAATCCCTGTTGTTGAATATGAGGCCAGTTACGCTCTTAAATACAAAGCAGATATAGTAAAAAATCCACAGGTTCCTCTGCAATTTTACACATATCAATGCGTACAGAAGCCTGCATCTGGCACATATTATGAGTTTGATGCTACAAATTCATTCTCCAGTATTCAATTTGACATGCCTGATTTTGTGGTGGTACTGTTTCAGACTGGAAGACACAACAATCAGGAAAAAAATTCAAGTAGATTTGATAACTGCAACATCAAGAACATATATCTTAAAAATGGCAGAAATGAGGTATTTCCTAGAGAAAATTACAATTTAGATATTTCCAAGGATGATTTCCTCAAATTATATGAGGCATTTTCTTCCTTCAAGCGTGTCACTACAGGCAATACTGATATGTATTACTCACCAGATGAATTCAAGACACAGAGACCCATGTTTGTAATCAACACTTCAAAAAGAAAACAAGTTGTGGTGAATAACAGGACAAACATTAAAATTATCTGTGAATTCCACGAGGCATTACCCGATGACACCATATGTAGTGTCATTCTCATAGGTGAAAAATCATATGTTTATGATGTAAGAAATGAGAGAGTCACGGAGCAGTTCTAGAGGGTCTCTGCATATTGCATTGTCTTAGTACTAGATATGCAAGATGAGCCTGGTGTCCAATTGAACTTAAACCGGAAGTGGACCGGAAGTGGACCGGAAGTGGACCGGAAGTAAATATGTGTGGGTGGGTGTGGGTGGGTGTGGGTGGGTGTAGGTGTGTATAGGTGGGTATAGCCTAGTTTTAAGTATGGCCCAAGAGGGGCATATTTTTAACAAATTTATAGACAACAATCTCACAGAAGTGCCTTTTATAAGTATAGACAAATCAATCTGAGGAGGCTCTTCCTTTCTGAAAAATTCCCGAGGGCATTTTTCCAAAATTCTTAGGTTAGACTAGGGTTCCACACTAGAGCAAGAAACTCATGTAGGCATGTTGAGCTTGATTTAAGTGTAGCAAATCTGCTGGAGAGAAGCTCTTCCTTTCTCGAGTTTATAGTATCATCAATACCACTACTGTCACAATTTCAGTTAAAGAACACTCGTCATTAAAGCAAGTAGGTGGTGTTGGTATATCTTTGACTATAAATGTACACAAATTATTTTCTAGATTTCGTTAAAAACAATCTACAACAAACTGTAATCGTTTTTCAACCTGCTGAATGAAATTATGAGATTTTATATGTCCTCTAGGAAGCGAATCAGAAACTGTAAGCATCAATTCTACATTTCGTAGTGTTATTTCACCATGGCAAAAGTTTATATATATATACTAATTTGAGATTAACAGAAACTAATCAGTAATATTCTCCTTCATCGTCTCTGACAGTCTGCCAACGCTAGGGCAGTTTCTCGATCCCACGCCTGAAGAAATCAACTTATTTGGGGTTAAAGACGTCGTCAAGCGAAGTTTGAAGAACATTTTCGTCACCAAAGGAGTTTCCTTGGTGGATTGAGAGCTGAAGATGTGGAAATCCGTGGGTGCAAGATCGGGGAAGTAACTTCTGGATATCGGCTTTTATCACGTTGACGCAGTGTGTGCATGCATTCATTATTGTGTTGCTGCATCACTTGAAGTTTCCTGGCCTACTCGCTGATTTGTGCTGTTTTCACTTGTTACGGCTTGCCGTGTGTGATTGGATGTGGATGGATGGCACTCAAAGATTACCCTCTTTTCCTCATAGTACTCCCTGGAAACCACATACTTGCAATGCTCGAATGGCTCCTGGACCCACAGACAGTATAATGTTTTCTGGGCTTTTGTATTATTTTTCTTCAACCGCCGAGTTCCACTTTTCCACCTTTCATAGTGATTTCATTTGTAGGCAGGTTTATAAATTTGGTTCTTAATTTATGTCCATAATATTTTATGTAACAAAGTGTTTGTTCCTTTAATTCACTGACATCGGATAGTGTTTTAAGGGAATATTGTCCGTGTATTAGGAGTAGGGACAAAATAACCCCAGTGCGTACGCAGGATGTCTTCCTAATCAAGCAATTACTCAATCCATAAATCAAGCGGCATGGTATACACCTCATACCAAGTACCTTCCAAGCTCTTGGGTTCAGAAATGGGTCACAACATGGGGAAAGTTATCGCATAATTTGTCCCTACAAGCTCAAAACTGTTAGGTGTTTCTTAAATTATATATATATTCAATTTCATTATTTAAAATATCATGAGAGCATACATTTGTGTTACAATTTTCTTGAAACAAAATAAAAACCGCGCAATTATTTCCAGGTGGCCAACACATGTGTTACTTGAATATAGTCTCCACCAAATCCAGGTGGACAACATGTGTTACTTGAATGTGGTCTCCATCAAGTCTACCGTTGGACAACATGTGTTACTTGAATGTGGTCTCCATCAAGTCTCCAGGTGGACAACATATCTTAATTGGATGTAGTTTTCACCAAGTCTCCAGGTGGACAACATGTGCCACGTGAATGTAGTCTCCACTAAGTCTCCAGGTGGACAACATGTGCTACTTGAATATAGTCTCCACCAAGTCTTCAGGTGGACAACATGTGCTACTTGAATATAGTCTCCACCAAGTCTCCAGGTGGACAGCACGTGCTACTTGAATGTAGTCTCCACCAAGTCTCCAGGTGGACAACATGTGTTATTTGAATGTAGTCGCCACCAAGTCTACCGTTGGACAACAAGTGTTACTTGAATGTAGTCTCCACCAAGTCTCCAGGTGGACAACATATCTTAATTGGATGTAGTTTTCACCAAGTCTCCAGGTGGACAACATGTGCCACGTGAATGTAGTCTCCACTAAGTCTGCAGGTTGACAACATGTGTTACTTGAATGTGGTCTCCATCAAGTCTACCGTTGGACAACAAGTGTTACTTGAATGTGGTCTCCATCAAGTCTACCGTTGGACAACAAGTGTTACTTGAATGTAGTCTCCACCAAGTCTCCAAGTGGACAACATATCGTACTTGGATGTAGTTTTCACCAAGTCTCCAGGTGGACAACATGTGCCACGTGAATGTAGTCTCCACTAAGTCTCCAGGTGGACAACATGTGCTACTTGAATATAGTCTCCACCAAGTCTTCAGGTGGACATCATGTGCTACTTGAATATAGTCTCCACCAAGTCTCCAGGTGGACAGCACGTGCTACTTGAATATTGTCTCCACCAAGTCTCCAGGTGGACAGCATGTATTACTTGAATGTAGTCTCCACCAAGTCTCCAGGTGGACAACATGTGTTATTTGAATGTAGTCGCCACCAAGTCTACCGTTGGACAACAAGTGTTACTTGAATGTAGTCTCCACCAAGTCTCCAGGTGGACAACATATCTTACTTGGATGTAGTTTTCACCAAGTCTCCAGGTGGACAACATGTGCCACGTGAATGTAGTCTCCACTAAGTCTCCAGGTGGACAACATGTGCTACTTGAATATAGTCTCCACCAAGTCTTCAGGTGGACAACATGTGCTACTTGAATATAGTCTCCACCAAGTGTCCAGGTGGGCAGCATGTATTACTTGAATGTAGTCTCCATCAAGTCGCCAGGTGGACAACATGTGCTACTTGAATATAGTCTCCACCAAGTCTCCAGATGGACAACAAGTGTTACTTGAATATAGTCTCCACCAAGTCTCCAGGTGGACAGCATGTATTACTTGAATGTAGTCTCCACCAAGTTTCCAGGTGGACAACATGTGTTACTTGAATGTAGTCTCCACCATGTTTCTAGATGTACAACATGTGTTACTTGAATGCAGTCTCCAGGAAGTCTCCAGGTGGACATCATGTGTTACTTGAATGTAGTCTCCACGAAGTCTCCAGCTGGACAACATGTGTTACTTGAAAGTAGTCTCCACCAAGTTTCCAGGTGGACAACATGTGCTACTTGAATATAGTCTCCACCAAGTTTCCAGGTGGACAACATATGTTACTTGAATGTAGTCTCCACCAAGTCTCCAGGTGGACAACATGTGTTACTTGAATGTAGTCTCCACCAAGTCGCCAGGTGGACAACATGTGCTACTTGAATGTAGTCTCCATCAAGTTTCCAGGTGGACAACATGTGTTACTTGAATGCAGTCTCCAGGAAGTCTCCAGGTGGACATCATGTGTTACTTGAATGTAGTCTCATGCTGGACAACATGTGTTACTTGAATGTAGTCTCCACCAAGTTTCCAGGTGGACAACATGTGCTACTTGAATATAGTCTCCACCAAGTTTCCAGGTGGACAACATATGTTACTTGAATGTAGTCTCCACCAAGTCTCCAGGTGGACAACATGTGTTACTTGAATGTGTCTCCACCAAGTCGCCAGGTGGACAACATGTGCTACTTGAATGCAGTCTCCATCAAGTTTCCAGGTGGACATCATGTGTTACTTGAATGTAGTCTCCTGCTGGACAACATGTGTTACTTGAATGTAGTCTCCACCAAGTTTCCAGGTGGACAACATGTGCTACTTGAATGTAGTCTCCTCCATGTTTCCAGATGTACAACATGTGTTACTTGAATGCAGTCTACAGGAAGTCTCCAGGTGGACAACATGTGCTACTTGAATGTAGTCTCCACCATGTTTCCAGATGTACAACATGTGTTACTTGAATGCAGTCTCCAGGTGGACAACATGTGCTACTTGAATATAGTATCCACCAAGTCTCCTGCTGGACAATATGTGTTACTTGAGTGTAGTCTCTACCAAATCTCCAGGTGGACAACATGTGGTATTTGATCTTGAAATATTTTGCGATATTTGGCTTTTTGGAATAAACTATTTCTATTTTTTCTTGTAATTGTTCAATGTTTCTTTTTCTCTTTTTTAGAAATTAAAGACTAGCTCGTATTTTGACTTGCCCTGCCATCTTACGGATTCATTTAATGCAGAGTTTGGCGAATAATTGTTAATTTATTGTTAGGCCTAAGCATAATGAAAGTAAAATATTGGAGAAACCAAGCAGAGAATACAAAGCCGTGACACAAGATTGTATGAAGAAGTAGTAGTATGTTTGTCACGGTGAACCTTATTCATCTCACTACTGTATTATTATGTTAGGCGACTCTTCTGCGACAAAACAACACAGAATCGCTCACCGTGACACACCTGTCACTCTAATTAAATATTACATGAATTATAAGACGGTCAGGATAAGTGCCTACAGTGGGAGTTACCGAGAATAAACCTAGGAGGATTTGTTTTCAAGCACCTGAAATGACGTGACATAATATTACGGTGGTTCAGAATATACACATATATGAAAACACAGATAAATAAACAGTACATCTTGCCCTCTTTCACTCGATCGCTCATTCATACACACATTCCATGGCATATTGAGACAATATTACAATTACAAATGTTAAATTAATTAATACTTTGTCGATACTCCTATTGTTTCTTGGCTACATTGGCTTTTACAATTTACCGTTTAGGGTTTTAAGTATAATGTGAATAATTGTTCTTTGTGCGAATCCTTTTATCGTTTCTAGAGGTACAAATATATTTCAATGAACTATTGTTTGGCTGTTAACATATACTTTGATCTATAACGTTGATTTTGTCCGCCGGAATAAAGATGTCTAGTTATGCCATAGCACTGATTTAAGTTATGCAATGATTTATGCAGATTCGCGGTAGATTGGTGTCATCTCTCTCTCACACACACATGGTTGGATCTTACCTTCGCTGCATTCCCTCTGACCTGGGTAGGGTGAAGGTGGTCCTACAGTTTTGGAAGGTGTCCACACTCCGGTGTTGTACTTCGCGGTTTTCCTGGTTGACGAAAGTGGATCACACGGCAGTTCCATATGGCATCAACGGATTCTGGCTTCCCACGTTCATTTCGTTGGCACGTCCATGACGGTACTCGTACACTGTCGACTCCATGGCTCTAAACACTCACTCCAGTCAAAAGACAAATCCAGACCACGGGTCTGATCGCGACTCGGAGCTAGGTCGCGCGTAGCTCACACTCCGGTGTCGATTCTAGGCAAACTGTGTTGTGGCTTTTCCGAATCATCTCTTTTATTCCAGATTTGAACGTGGTGACGCTCCAGCCTCTGTGTTTATGTGCCTATTTATTGTTTTCGGTGCTTTGACCGTTATCCTCCTATCCTGGTCAATTCTCAGGCCGTTCCTTGACCTCTGCTATCAGCCCCTCGTGCACAGATTAGGCTAAATCCTCCGCTATTGTCTCCCGCACGCCTGGCGAGGTCTCTCCCAACAGGGTGCTGTCTTCCATTGTATCCAGCGATGGATGTTTAATAATTTATCACTCCCGTAGTTCTGTTCTGATTGTGCTACAGTTGTACCATAAGGCTTTAATTAACAAACACTTTATAGAAGGTGATTGGGAACAAAGTCGCAAGTATTGTGTCTATGATAACAGCCATAAATGTAAAGCTTTTTTGAGCTGAAGTACTTCAAATATATAGACGAGCATAAATGTCGTAATGTTGACTTGAGTTGTAACTGATGACTTTACAGTGTAAATTTATGAACGTGCATGTCTAAAACCAATTGGCAATCAAAATGTATGCAGTGAAAAGTTATGTAATATAATGTACGGAATGTTTATGTGAAAATTGAAACCTACTTTTGTATTGATGGAAGAAAACTAGGTTTTTACTGGTTTAATATTCTGTACAAGATAAATTGGTCAAGGCGTATCAAAGTAGCGTACGAAAGATAATATTCACTGCACTGTGTTCACTTCAAACTTTGAGCTTGACAAACGAAACGAGTAGCAAAATTTAGGGCATCACTCTTTGGACTACAATTTAGTAATAAACTCTGAAAGATAGTTCGTGGTTGTCAAAATTTAGACATGTCACCAAATTTGTTTCTAGGCTAACCGCCACAAAATTGTAGCTTTTGAACTGATATATTTTTGTAGGAGCTGTTTATTTCGGAGAACCGTACTTTTTTACTGTATTTGAGCGGCCTTCCAACGCTTCCAAAAGGACGGAATTTTAAACCTATCATGACAAAACTTGTAAAATACATGATTCGTATGCTGTTAATCATAGTTCAAACTTGCAAAAAAATTTCACGTATTCTAGAATGAAAGTGTCAAAGGTAAGAAATCTGCACCCTCCGTCAACCTATCTATCCAACGGCGTAGTGGTAACTCTTCGACTTGTAATCAAGGGGTTTTGGGTTCGTCACCCAATTGAGGCACATTGCACCATAGTTCTGATCCTAATTTAAGCTGTAGGTCCAGTCCCGAGTAGCTTATGTGAGCATAAACTGGACTTGAAACAAAACTTTTGTCTTTTTACAAGGGTTCCGAGTTCGAGTTCTCCAGATCTGGGCTGTTCCTTTGTGCATCTTCATCAATTCATCTAATCATCCATCATCATCACGATTAGCTTAACCTTTAAACAGCCGAGCCGGTTTTCGAAAGTAACCCCTCTCTCGCCGCAGCCTTTGCGCGCGATTTTTAAATTTTTACACTTATTTCAGAAAAAAACGTTATATCTCTGAGACTATTTGACTATTCGAATTACTTTTTTTTTTTAAAGCAGAAACATCTGAGCACGCGACCGGGTACAATTCAGAAAGCCCAAGTGAGAAAAACGTGGTTGGGAGGGGCCAATTCCCCAAATTTCAATGAAAGAAAAACTGGCGTTCGCCCCCTCTTCTCCCGTTATTTTGGAAAAAGGGCGCAAACTTTTACATTGTTTTCAAAGAATAGACCTTTTGCAACAAAGTGAAACTTGTTCCAAGTCTCTATTCCTCATACAAGCTGAAATATGACGCAATATGTACAATCCTGAATTTTGGCAAAAATGGCTAATTTGCATATTAGAGAATAAAATAGTATATCTCGGAGACTATTTGAGCAATCTACTTCGGATAACTTTTGTTTAAAAGCAAGAACATCGGAGCACGCGACCGTGTACAATTCAGAAAGCCCAAGTGAGAAAAACGGTGTTTGGATGGGCCAAGTCCCCAATTTTCAATGAAAAAATCTGGCGTTCGCCCCCTCTTCTCCCGTTAGTTTGGAAAAAGAGCGCAAATTTTGCATTGTTTTCAAAGAGTAGACCTTTTGCAACAAAGTGAAACTTGTTTCAAGTCCCTAGTTCTCATATAGGCAGAAATATGACTCAATATGTACAATCCTGCATTTTGGCTAAAAATAGCTAATTTGCATATTAGAGAAAGAGGGGAGGAGGTGGGTTTACTTCCACATGACATTTCAAAGTCTTATCTCAACATCTGTCAGCGTTTACAACCTCACATACAAGTATGAAGGTCCTAAAAGCACGTGAATGTTGTAATCGGCACCATGGGTCATATATGACCCTTTGGCTGTTTTCAGCTATACTTTCTATGGGTCATATATGACCCATTGGCTGTTTAAAGATTAAAGCCAATTTGTGATTTCTGTTGACTACGGCTACGATTTTATGATCTGAAAATCACAAAATACCCGTATGCAAGGTAAAGTATTCACGTATGACCATAAATATGCCCTAAGAACACATCGAAATCGGCTTCTGCACATGTCGAAAGTTCACACAATATGGCGCTGTATTCTTCTATAAGATCAAATCAAAGGCGCTGGAAACGAAGTGAGTGGGTTTCCCTCGTGGAAACCTCCTGCTGAGTATCTCGGTGCCCATTGAAAGCCCTCTTAACGAGCCACTTCAATAAACACTGGTTGAAAACGACACTAAACAATCTGCTTAATTCCACACCAGACGCTCATTTGTTTGCGGCGCTGAGGAAGATTGTTCTGCTTCAAGCTTATTGGCGTCTCCGGCTGTATGACGTCATCAGGAAACCCATTGGCTTGTCTCCACGTGTTGGTTCTCCATTAGTATTCTGTTTCTGCATTCTTTCTTGTATACTGTATACGCTGCGATATAATACTGTTTGATTACAACTTCTACCATCTAACACAAGGGCTAAATCGTAATAACGGGGTACTCAAAATCCCAAAATATTTGGCTTATTTCAGTAAGAAAGCTTCTTGTTGAAAGGACCATTTTTACAGTTGCTTCCGAATCCGAAGTTCATGACCTCAAGAATGACATTAAAATTATTAAATAATTACCTTTTTTAAAAAATGACCTAAAAATATTGTTCTCTATCACAATGAAAGCTTAATTTTTTTAATATAAATTACAAGAGAACAGTTGAATGTTGTGTTCTTTTATTTATTTCAAAGTTACAGAGATTACACCGCAAGGTTTTTCTGTAAAACTCATTCATCCCCTTTCAGAGTGGGCCATGTACGATGCAGTATTGGGGCAGCATATGAAAATACAGTTGTGTTTAATATTGTGACTAATTTTACTTCAAAATCACAGATTAAAGCAATAATAGTGGCCAGCAAGGGAACCTCAAAGCAGGCTTCACACAAAATATTTAAACTTTGCTGAAGGAATAGTAAATTTACCTCGATTAATTATTTAATCCATTGTCAAACATTTCAGTTAACAATATTATATTGCTTTTTCAGTGGCCGTATTTTCTATTAATAGCGAACTTGATAAAAAGACCATGTCAGGAAATTTAAATATGTAAGTTATGCCAGCAAATGCATTTAAAATTCATGAAACAACAGGAGAGGAGAAAAATCAACTTCAAAAATGAAGAAAAATGCAACGAAAACTGCAAAAAATACTGAAAAATTACCTAAAGGCCGAAAGTGCAAAAATAAATGCAAAATATAAACAATGTTTTGTAATTTAACTGAAACCTGATATCAGGATTGTTTTAAAGGCTCAGAAGAAAGACTATTTTTCATCAACTTCCGGACCATAATAATGACATTATTTCATTCTGCGACTTCGGTTATTCTTAATGAAAAGTGGAAATGCCAATTGATTTATTTGCAAGTAAAGTACGTTCATAACTTGGCGTGAGCCTTATTGGTTTCCAGAATTCGAAGCCTTCGATGTCTTATGGCCGAATCACACGAGCTAGATATGCGTATGTTGGATTTGCCAGTTGGACTAGGACTAGTGGTGTGTTGTGTTCGCCTCACACAGACAAACTAAAAACAATGGGCTTTAAGAAGAGCGTTGTATACATCTGTAGTGTACAAATCTCATTGCTTTGTGTAAATTACTAATTATTAGCAAACGCTTCTGTTATATTTTTTGTCGAGGACTGAACAAATTAAAAATCACACTCAAAAACAGCTTTTCCTTGGCAGACACAGATTATCTTCACATGCCCAAACGTTCACTCTGATTGGTTATTACCACAGCATCATGCCGAGAACCAACTTGCAATCAGAACACGGTCTAGCAGCCAGCCTAGTAGCCAGTCCAGCGCCAACTAAGACATTCCAGTTGGATATCCAGCTCCGTATGATTCGACCTTTGGTCTACTGGTTACTGCTATTTCGCTGCTTCGAATTGTATGACGGAAGAGACTGATTCGGATGAACGCATCGATGTTCGACAGCCATGAAATATTCGGACTTCTTTCTCGTGGCTGCCACATTAGGGGAGTCGAACAATGGCAGGAGGCTGAGTTGATCAAGTGGAACGAACCTTGAAGGACTTTCAAGTTGATTTGCACGCCCAGGAATGGTAAAGGAAACAGATGACTTGATAAAACCAACAAAGAAGAATGGATTAAGTAAAAAATGAGCTACCGGACTATCAATTCTACTATCACAACAGGTTTTAGTCGTAGAATTGATTCTTCTCCGTACGATGACAGAAGATTGTGCACATTGATGGATATGTATGTGAGGAAGGCTTGGAATGTGTCGAGAGTATGCTTGTTTTCATGTACGTAGATAGGAGAGCCCAAAACATTTTTTCCGGACCAGTTGCGATACGTGACGCCTGGTCCTAAAAGTGTATGTTGCGTCTACTGAACATTGGTAGGAAGAGATCTAACGCAGAGATGGTGTTAGTTTAAATACACTTCATGCTCAGATAAGCTAATCAGAACTTGAGTTCAGAGTGGTTAGACTACAGTTTAAGAGTGGAATCAGAGCCACTGAGCAATGTGTCTCCGCAAAGAAGAAAAAAAAAAGATCCCATTTTAGAAATCCTTCTCCATGACAATGCGAGACCCTACACACAGCTGCAGCGACAATATATTCGAGCACATACATATGTTTCTCCAGTCCTGTAAAGCGGTGCGAATGTCTGCGAAGATAATAGTTGGATATAATAATGGTAGAACTAATACCATTCTATCTCGCGTGAGTTCTGGGAACATTTTGGAGCTTTCGAGAGCTCGGAGTCTTTTCGGAAATCATGTGATCGATTATATCAGTGCCAATTATTTCTCACTGTCCGATATGCTTCTAGCGACAAGATTAATTCCTGTTGGCGGTAGACTCTGGGGACTTATTCTCGTACATGTCTTTCTGTCTCTCCTTGTATTTGAATTATTTACGTATTTTGAAAGTTAAACGTGACAATGATTCATGGGCGGAGTTTGAGCTTTTGCTTTGGGGAGGGCCAGACTCTGGGAGAAGCATATGATGTACCTGAGGGTTAGTGAATATCCCCTAGTTTATAAGGGGTCCGGAGGCCTTCCCCCGGAATTTTTTTTAAAAAAAACCACTTAAAAACACTGAGTGCTAGGCCTTTTAGATTTGAAAATGTTAAATTTCCTCGCTTAAGTAAACAAATATTAATTAGTATATTGGTTGTCAGTTTTAAGAGAAGCAAAACAGTACGATTATTGCATTTTGCATTTCATTAATTTTTTATTGATACAATACTCGTATTACTTTAAAAAAGTTACCGTACAATAGTAAGCTTGAGAACTTTTAGAAAAATTAAATTGAAAAGTTATTTTGATGCCTCAGCAGTAACTGTTGACTCAACACAAAGTCATTTTACGTTTTCCTTTCTTCAAACTGTACACATCAATCAAATCGTCTAAGACCCGCTATTGCGGCGCAATTACCGCAAATGACATCATGCCAAACGTCAATATTTGCGGTACGGCTACATAACAAAAATGAAGTAACTGAACTTAATCATGTGTTACTTTTTAATGTTTTTTAAGTTGGGGGGCAGGTCCCCCCTGGCCCCTCCAGAACTCCGCCTATGCAATGATTAAGAGAACGAGGACAGGCTGAATCATTAAATTGCGTTAAGGGGAATTTCTTCCAGTTGTGCATTTATTTCACTATCGCCGGAATGGGCACTGCTGCTTTTATTTTTATTTTTTTTGTTTAAAAAAAAACCTGCTGGAGAAGAGAGTATGAATGTAAGTAATTTTGACCCCTCGACTAGTTTTCATCACTTGGCTACGCGAACTTATTGTGATTGTCCGTACTTGTATCGTCTGTGTGTTTTAAAAAGGAAAATCTTGCTCTCAAAAAAGCACTTAGTTGCTTCTTTGATGTGTGAACTTCCTCGGGCGCGTTTCCCTTGCACAAGGCCATGGTTGGCTATTTTGTGAACAAACTGGAACATAATTGTCCTCGAGATGATCATTCCCGATGGAATATTCCACTTTCAGCCACTGGAAATTCAGTAAAGAGACGCCGAGTGTCAAATCATTTGAACTTTGCTGAGGAGAAAATTGGCAGTAACTGCTTGGGAAGACCTAAATGGTGATTCATGGAGTTCGCAATGTCGCAGGCGGGTTCAAAATCCTCTCCACACTGTTTCCTGTGTTCTTCCGCAAGTTCAACCGTGTTGAAAGGATTCGAACCTTTCCACTGGGGGCATCTTTGAGGAAATTGCACTTTTCCTCTTCTCGGGGGTGACCGTTGAAGTTTTCCGGAGAGATGTAACGATCTTGATGAAGTAGAAAATGTTTCCCATAGATAGATTACCGAATAACGCGAAAATTACATTTTATTTTTGTAATGTAACATGGTCATCTCGAGAAATTTTTATATGGAGTGGATTCAAGCCATTTATGAAACTTGAATAGTAGAAATAATAACAATAATAGTTATGATCATGGTTATGATCATTATACAATAATAACTAATAAAAATGAAGCAAATTTATTCCAAACGAATATCCTTGGGTAGTCTTTCATACGAGTACTTTATCCACCTTGAGTGGATATCCATCACAACTGTTCTTCATTTTTTCTGTTCATACAGTTCGTGTACTGAAATGCACAATTATTCTATTTTATAACTAACTTTACACAGTTTTCTGGACAAATCTTTGATGGTTAGGGAAAATTTTACTCATAAAATTCATATTGTTTGATCCCGCACAAGAGACTATTTTTTTAATTTTTGAAGCTTGTGGAACCATGTATTCTTTCAATTAAGTACTAGAATGTGAAAAAACATAATCTGGTTCCTGTATTTTACAATGAATATTTCAATCTAATCTTTTTTTTTATTTTTGTTTATTTTTACACTGTATTACTAACTAACTGGACTTTATTTCTGTTAATTAGAATAAAGAGAACAAGCTTCCTGCTTACTTGAAATGAACGATGTGAATTTCCAGGTAAGGCCTGTTCGACCACTCTCCCGACGCTCATGTAATCTTAATGAACATTTCATTGATTGTCCTTTTGTTTATCAATTGATTGATAGATTGATTGGCTTTATTTTGCATCGCTTTCTGTGCCACTTTTGGCTAATTTGCGAAGATGGGGATGAGTGATGATATGATGAAATTGATGAATAGACTCACAAACATCCATGCCCAGGTCGGGATTCGAACCGGAGACTCCTGGCGTCATAACGCAATGTGCTAACCACTCCGCCACGGGGGCCGGCTTTTTGTTTATCAGTGAATGTAGTCATACGTGTATATATATAGGAATAATAATCATGTATGTATATGTATATGCAGTGTTCGAAAAATCTTCTTCAGAGCTAGGCGCCAGCTCTGAATATCTGGCGCCAGGAAACCACCCACTAGCAATTGTACATACTACGGTGTTTCAAAATTTGCGCAACCCAAATTTTGAAAATGTATATCTTGAAAAGCGTAAGAGATATTTACACCGGGTTTTCTGCATTCTAAAGCCTCATCCATTTAAATATTTTTCAATGCTAAAAAATTATCAGTTTACGCCACACAGAAAATTAGATATATTAATAACTGGCGAAAGGCAGTGTTAACATTTTTCCAGAAATGCATTTTTTAGTGAGAAAAATATGTAAGAAATTATGAAAGGGTTATAATTAGATGTCGGATGCCATGTCAATCTGTCATTGGCGACCAATATTGATCATGTGCAGCATTTGATAGATTTTTGACTGGCGATTTTATGGGTTGAGTGGTGAGAAAGTGCCATTTTTGGTACATATCCTTCGTAAATGGCAACACTAGCAGGTCGAAATTTTGTCAACAGACGCATGCAACATGTGCTTAAATATTGGCCATACTCCATGACATGGGTTAGGTGGCAGAACAGCCTCAGGCTGAACCTTGCCCATGGAAATAAAGAATAAAGAATCTTCAAAATTTCGTTCATAATACAGCAAAAGATCACAGTCGCCAGGCTGAAAATTTTAGTCGCCATGGCGACTGGGATTTTTCGAGCCCTGTATATATGTGTGTGTGGGTATATATCTGTGTGTGTGTGTGTGTGTGTGTGTGTGTGTGTGTGTGTGTGTGTAAGAAAGTGGCAGCGGTCTAAACAAGGATTTAGACACTTTTTTGCAGATAATACAAATCTGGAAAAATAGTGTAAATTCTACTCCACAGGTTAGACGCTAAAAAACACTAAAAATAGCCAGAGATGTCTGATATTACCAAATCAACCAGAAGTCAACCCCCCTTTACTTTCAAATTGTCTCTCGAAAGAGATGTCCTATATTCGTCATCAAATTCTTGGAACAGCCAACTTTAAACAACGTAACGAAGATGTTGGCTGTTATTTCAGTGAAACAAGTTCGGCACAACAAAATCCAGTGAAGTAAGTAAAGTTTCGAACAAGGCAGGATACACTGGGAAATCTGAAAAATTTTCCACTGGCGATATCTAATAGTGCAAGACTCCAAAAATATAGTCCCTCAGAAGAATGTGAATGCCTAAAGTTATCTGGATCTAAAACGATCGGACTCAATTTTGTTGGGTTTCCCCGTGGATTTCTAAAGCATTGCACGTAGCATGTGCAAGTATCTATCTATTCATATCTCGTTTGCAGTTGACCATAGGCAAATACTGAGGAACTGCAACACAATTCTGTCTTTCAGTTAAATTCGACTTGATTGCTGATTGAGGTTTGCGTATTGCTGATCTACCACCTTCGATTTGATTCATTGATTTGTTTTGTTTTACTTCGCTATTTCTTCACTTTTGGTTAGTCGCGTAGATGAGGGTAAATGTTGATATGCTGAAATTGACAGAAGAGAACAATCGCAAACACACATGTACAGCATGTCCATGGGCGTCCGGAAAGGGGGGGCAAGGGCGGCCGTCCCCCCCTTTAAAACGAAAGTCAACCAAAAATTATGTATTTCACACACATAATTTCATTTTAGCCACAATAATATGTGTTAATAATTGCATTAACACCATAAATTCAAATTTAAGCAATGTTTTTTTTTTTTTAGGGAACTACACTCTTTTGGGGGAAAATGTGACTTGTTTGTCCCCCTGGAAAAAAATACCTTCCTTGCCCCTCCCTGGAAAAAATCCTGCGGACGTCCATGCACAAGTCCCAAAGAGAATTATACTAACTGTGAGTCTATACGCCAGAACCTCGTTAGTCTGCAACAATGCAGTCCAAGATGTACACACCTGGTCTATCAACTTAAGATAACCCCAAAATTTTATAGAAATACTTAGAGACGATACCAGACCAGGACCTAGTAGACTTTACGAGGTCGACGCTTACTGTCCAAGACTTCCTCGCGTTCGAGTTAACAACAATCCAAGTTTAATTTCACTAAAATTGATGTACATTTTTCAGACAGGCCGAGATTATATTCACTTGATTCTTTTTAGATAGGTTACGCTTTGCAAAGTTAATCCATTAGTGTCAACTATAAACTTGTGCGACGTTGTTGCATACATTCAGGATATAATTCGAGGATTCGTAACATCGAAACGAGGTGTCAAACTGAAAAAAAGAAATGCTAGGAAAAATAGTTTGCATCCCAGTTCCCCGCTTGTGACTACATCCGTCCAAAGTTGGCTCTTCAGACCGTGCTATAATCTATATTAACTCTGGAGCACTAACCAAAATTTTTAAACTATTCATCTGGAAGCAGTTATATGTGAAATCATCAGAAGCAAATAACATTAAATTTCAAACATATAATTGCCCGCATGCACAGATGAGGTAAAGTGTGATAAACAGCTGATAGAACAGATCGAAGGAAGTCCAATATTAAAGTATTAACATTATAGAGAACGCTTTACACTGTCAAAACAAACGTGCCTCTTTTTTCCGTCATTGTGAAATTTCGAACACTTTCTAGAGAATAGCTGATAATAATAACTTAAACAATAAATGACTGCAAAATTTGAATGTAACTGAAATTTTAAAAGGGAGATATATATTTTCTATAAGAAGTTCAAGATTTCGAACGAACACTCCAATGCAGCATAAAATTTAGGTTTCTGGAAATTGTCCATGCCGATGTGGTTTAAAGAAAACGAAAGAAGAAGAGGAAGAAAACGAAAGAAGAAGAGGAAGAAAATGAAAGATGAAGAGGAAGAAAACGAAAGATGAAGAGGAAGAAAACGAAAGATGAAGAGGAAGAAAATGAAAGAAGAAGAGGAAGAAAATGAAAGAAGAAGAGAAAGAAAACGAAAGAAGAAGAGGAAGAAAACGTATATAAAAAAGGCAAACATGAAAACTTTTAAAAATGTAAGGCTGCAAATACGTACTTGAATGTGCGAGTAGAGAAAGAATTGCAGTTGGAAAGGTTTCTTATCGTTGTATTTTGTTTTGAAACCCCCATATTGTACAAGTACACGAGGCGTGGAAAGCACACCTGTGTAAGACCTCCTGTCGACATGCTGTTTTTGTCTTACGCATGCTGCTGCAGAGCTTGTAAGCTAAGGGAAATCGCAGGTTATGTAAAGGGTCGACCTTGGTCTCGCACTAATACAAAATCTAAACACATTACGAAGTTTTTATTTGTTTAGCATGCTGACCGCTGCGACCGCATGAGTGCATTTAATTATCATAAAACGTCATTTTCAGCGCTAACTCGGCTCTTGTCTTCCCTTGTCTGTATGCTGATGTAGCGACAATGTCGCCGCCTGGAAATTATGATCGGATGGCCTGGCCACAAAGGTGGACTAAATGCATGTGGGCTCTGTTTCGGTTGTCTTGGCACTTTCTTTCTTCTTTTCCTGCTTCTTCTCCATGCCCTTTCTTTCTTCGCGTCTTTTACTTCTCTCTCTCTCTCTCTCCCCCCCATATTCTATAGTCTTTTCCCTTTCTACTTCTGTTTTCTCCCTTTCGTCCTTTCTCTATTTCTCTCTCTTTGAAGTACCTTTCTTTCTCTCCCTTTTGCATCTTCTTATCTTCAATCCATCCATCTCTCTCTCTCTCTTTATCGCTATTTCTCTCTCTTCTTTTCTCTGTACTGTAGCACCTTACATCATCTCTCTCTCTCTCTCTCTCTCTCTCCTTCTGCCGGACCCTGTGGCCGAGTGGTTAGCTCAGCGCTCTACGGCGCCAGGGGTCCCGGGTTCGAATCCCGGCTAGGACTTGGTTGTTTGTGTTGTCCTGAAATGAGAAAACCGAGAAGAAAATAGAGAAAAACTGATATGTATGAATGTTCAGAAAAAGTATAAATGACGGGGATACCACCGAATAGGGGTATTCCTTCTACTACTACTACTACTACCACAAAAAAAAACGTGGTTAGCACATCGGGCTGCGACGCCAAGGGTCCCGGGTTCGAATCCCGCTCGGGCTTGGTTCTTTGTGAATGTCCATTCATCACTTTCATCATGTCATCACTCATCCCCATCTTCCCAAATTAGCCAAGAGGCACAAAACGCGAAGTAAAATAAACTAAATCAACTAATCAATCTCTCTCCCCTTCTCCTTTCATTCTCTCCCTTCTCTCGTTCTATTCATATCTCCTATATCTATTTCTCTTTTCTTTTATCTATTCCCTCTCTCTCTCTCTCTCTTTTTTGTCTCTATTTCTCTCTCCTTGTCTGTGCACTACCTTTCTTTTTCTCTCTCTCTCTCTCTCCCTCCCCCCTTTTACTTGTCTCTCTCTTTCCTTCTATCAATCTCATTCTCTGTCTCTGTGACTATTCCCCTTTAACGCTGGTTGATCCCCAGATCTATTTATTTTCAAAGCATCTCGTGTCTGTGCAGGCAGATTATACCGGTACAACAATAAAGCAAATACAGTATGTGGTCCAATATCCAAGTGCCCCAAGCGACGTAAAATAACCTAATTAGAAACACATTCGGGGTCATTGTATTCAATTCTCACAACTTTTAGAACTGATAGTTTCGTCTGAAAATTAAACGCTAGGCCAAAACATTACGTCGCTAACGTACACAACATTTGTGCAAAGGGTTATTTTGCACTTTTCTCACTCCCTCAGAAAGTTCGTTTTGAGTCTCAGGTATTGCATCCTAATCACCAACTTTGCTTTTCTTCAAGTGTATTGCAAACTTTGGTTAGGCGGAACCATCGAACTGTGAAGTCATGAGTATGTAAATGAGAAGAAACTCACCTTGCTAGATTGCCAGCATCTTGGCATTGTTGACCGACTGTCTTGAAACCTTTTCAAGTGACTTTGCAATATGCTGTTGCTGCAGACATCATAAGTAGGTTTGAACATTCTTTGCACTTGACCTTGAACTTGAAAACTTAACATAATGTTTGCTTCTTTAAAAGTTCGATTTGGCCTTCTGCATACCGAATCAATACTTTCTTGAATACGCATAAGATGTGGAATTTATGCAAATGGAAACTTCATGAGCCGGTGCACAATAATCGGAACTTCCTTAGTCTTAGCAGTGACCTGTATAACCCGGCTTCATTACTGGCAACACTGCATGTTTTAATGTCTTAGTCTTGCATAAACAATGATTTCAAAGAAGAATTAATCTATCCAAAAGTACCATATGCGTGTGTGTATACTATAACGTTTTCGCGTTGTAATAAAGTGGACCCTTTAGAGCAGAGGCCTCCAAACTCGCGGAGCCATTGAGCTACTTCCCACATTTGAAAATACATGACGAGCTACCAAGTGTGATTTGATTTTTTTATGATCCTTTGATGGTTTATCAATGATATATAATCATTTTTTTACAGCACTAAGGCACCAGGGCCTCGGGTTTGAATCCCGGCATGAGCAGGTGTTTTCTGTTTGAGTATCCCTTTTTAAATGTCATCACTCATCCTTATCGTGTCGCCATTAGCCACAAGTGGCAGAAAAGCGACGCTAAATAACAAATATAAAATAAAATTACAACAAATTATTATTCTTAATTTCTCTGCAACATACAGAGGCTGTTGTTTCTTAAAGAGAGTTCAAAACATGTAAATATTTCTTTTTTGCAAACACAGTAAAATTTAGAAAGGTGCTCATGAATCATTATCATCTTGCTTCTTACCATGTTAATGAAAAGGATGGCATTCACTTTCATCCACAATATTTGTTAGGCTGGGTGAATAGGTTGTCACAGATATTGGAAGGAGTTGTCTAGATGTCCATCTAGCGGCTAGAGCAGATCTTTCTGCCAAAGCTTCACTCAAATACTGCTGCTCTTATCTACCTACTCTAGCGAAACACCTCGCGAGCTACTGGAACATATATATATATATTCTACTTGAGGATGATTTTAGTGACACTTTAGTTATTTTTTCGTAATTAGACTGCACGTAAATATTACCCCAGCAACATTGATTAGGAATCTAATAAGTATACAGTCACATATAAATAATAATGTACAAATAAGCTCATTTCTTTATTATAGGCCATATTGAAACGTGCGGCACTATAAGACAGTTTTTGTTCGCAGTTCATGCAAAATCACTCCCACTCACTCACCGTCACTAAGCTGCTCTTCTAACATCATCTTTCATATAGTTTTCATACCAAGAACCTCCCAGTCTGAAACTACGCGACTTATCTGCTAGACTTGACATAGTAATTGTATGTTGCATGCAATGAAGACACGGTTTTTTTAAAAAAGTTACACAACTCTGTTGACTTGGGGCCTCGGTGACATGCTGGAAATGCGAACTCTCCCTCACGAATATAGAAGTTACACCAGTGGCATAGCGAAGTGCCCTGGGGCCCCCCTGCAACTAAAATAATGGGGGCTCCCTTGGTAAAAAAAAAACAACGAAAATACTACAACGTATATGTATCATCGAAGACGTCAGAGGGTAACGGACGTACAACAGTTAGCTACCCCCCCCCCTATGAACTGTTTAACAATTAAAAGAAAATTGAACTACCTTGTCACAATACGACTACAGCTAAAAATCGAAAATAATCTATAACACTTAACAGGAGTGGACTATGTTGGAAATATGTCTGTTCTTATTTGAATATGAAAATGCTTGGACCCCTTTGAAAATATTTGATGGGAAGTTACATCTTAAATACCACACAATAATAATAATAATAGTGATAAAAGTTCATGAATTACCAAGTTTTCTTGTTTGTGTGGCAATAGAAAACAGACTGTCCGAGCAACTGAATCTTCCTACTGGATTCATAACTGCAGACAATTTATACTCTAAAAGTTTCCGACACACGGTATATCTATAAAGGTGTGGGATGAGGGATTTTTTTCCTATTTTAGGCGATCTGGGAGCA